>NW_020954907.1:1287170-1342365 GCF_900497805.2 Vombatus ursinus | reverse complement strand
AGAGAGAGAGAGAGAGAGAGAGAGAGAGAGAGAGAGATTGATTCTTGGGTTTTATCTCCTATTCATTTTTCACCAAAAACCGTTCCAAAAACAGGACTTGAGGATAATTCTGTGATAGCATTAGCACTCTCTGATTTGGGAGGACACTAGCACACTTACGCTCATTTTCCTCTTGCACCATCATGTTCACAAGGTCCACAGAAGCCTGAATGTCATTCCATGTAATGAACTCATTATTCTCTGCATGTGCCTGGGCTTTCAGCTTCATCAGTTCATCAATATACCTGTCGCCAAAATGAAATAGAAGGTAAGTCCCAGTGTAAGTAGAAGTAAGACCTCAGAACTAACATGGAAAAGACAATAAAGAGAGATGGGGACAAAGATCTATGAAGGATAAGAGGTCATTAACTAAGGCTGGCATTTCAAGACAACAAATGTGAAACTAAGTATATTCTTTTTTAAAGAGCTCTCTGGGACCTGGAAAAATGCGTAAGAATGTAAAGTAAGCTATACAACAGATCAAATGCCAAAATACAACAGTACAAGTTCCCCAGAAGACAAAACATCAGGACCAAAAGCCCCATTAAGCAACACCTCTGAGAAGAGGAAAAGAGGTGATCCATAACTTACAATGTCTCCAAATAAGACTGAACAGGAGTTATAAAAAGGAGCTAACAAATGAAAGTTTTCTTTTGTAATTGCCCCATCCTTTGTTTGGTTAAAAATATATCTACTCAAAACTATGAATAGTAAGTAATCTGCTTCTCTTCTAATATTTTTGTTATGATCTTTAATAATCAGGTCATTGGAATTTAGTGTGGAATTCTATGTAAGATCATGATGGAAGCTTGATCTCTGCCAATCTGCTCTCCAGTTCCCTCAGCAGTTCTCATGATAGAAGGGGCTCTTTCCTAAGTAACTAGTGTGTCTGGGTTAATCAAACACTGGGATACTGAGGGTATTATTTCTGATTCTCCTTTGTCTAATCTGCTCCACTGACCCACTTCTCTCTCTTTTTAGCCAACACCAGATGGAGTGATGACAGCTAGGTCATATGACAGAAGAAGGAATCAGGGGGGAATAGCAGTTCCAGACCTCCAGCAGTCTCCCTTGATATTTTAAATCTTGCTTCTCCGAACCAGACCACACACTTCACAACAACAGGTAGGAGATGTCTCCTTAACCAAAGGAGGGACAGAGACAATTACAAAAGAGAAAGTAGATTCTGATTACACAAAACTGAAAAGCTTCTGCACAAACAAATCTAAGCTACAAAGAGAAGAGGAGAATGAGAAAAAAAATCTTTTCATCAAAAGATTTGTATTATATTTCTCTAAAAAGGGTTTGGTATACAAGCTATGTATGTACATATGTGTATAGTACAGGTGTCTGTTTATCTATGTCCACGTAAGACCAAAAGCCATTTCCTGATAAATGATCAAAAGCTATGAACAAACAGCTCTCAAAAAGAAGAACCGCAAACTATGAACCATGAGAGAATCCTCCAAAACACTAATAATGAGAGAAATCGAAATAAGCAGCAGAGTGGCAAAGGCGGTAATAATAAACGTTGGAAGGATCACGGGAAGATAGGTACACTAGTGCTGGTAGAGCTGTGATCCGCTCCAATCATTTTGGAAAGTAATTTGGAATGATGCAAATAAAGTGATTAAATGTCCACACCCTTTGATCCAGATTACACTAACAAGGCATATACCCCAAGGAGATCATAGATTTTAAAAGCCCAAATTCACCAAAATATTTAAAGTAGCAACTTTTCATGGGGGCAAAGAAGCAGAAACAAGGCAGATGCCTTTTAATTGAAAAACATCTAAACAAACTGTGGTATATGAATATAATAAAAATATTGCTGCGCTGTAAGAAATGACATATAATGAGGAATACAAAGAAGCACGGAAAGATTTACATGAAATGACGTAAAGCGAAGCAGTCAAGAAAACAATATAAACAATGACTACAATAATGTAAAAGGAAAGAACCACAAAACAATTAAAAGTGAATGTTGCAAATTAAAAAGAAAAAACATGTTCTTTGGCCTCAAAGAAGAGATATGAGAAAACATATCCCACTACTCCTTTACAGAGGTGAGAGGTCCACAGGTGTGAAACTAATTTTCAGATTTCTTTTTATGTATTAAGCTGTTTGCTAATTTTTTTTTCTTCTTTTTCACTGAGACATATTCTTTGTTACATGGGACAGCTCTTTGGGAGAAGGAAGGGGGTTTGACATGTGCGGAAATTTAGAAGATTTAAAAATAAAAGATGTTAATACAAAATTCACTAAAGAAAAACAAGGGAGAATATTTACAACATGTTTCTAAATTTCTTCCTTCTTTGGTCACTCACCTCTGGGAATTTTCTTCTTCAATGTTTGTAAGGCCCGTAACTGAACTGCTCAGCTGTTTCCAGACAGTATTTCTATCTCCTGATTCCAAAGCCCTATTGATTAAGGCCACTGATGACAACATTTCAACTGCAACTGAGAGTTCAGGATGGGTGAGGTTATGCTAAACAAAACAAAGAAACAGAAAGAAAGAGAGAGCTGTGAGAAATATCACCTATTATCAAGGGAGGGAAGTATTTCAATAGAACCAACATGGAAGTCATTTATTACTTGGAAAGAACATGCTGTCTAGCTATGCTGAGGAATGATATTGAATTAGCCTAATGATTCTGAAGACCACTTCTATGCTCTGTTCCTCACGGACTGCACAGATTCAGTTACTTACATCAGGGCTCTGCTGCTGTAGAGTAGCCAGCTCCTTCTGGTAAAGTTCAGCAGCAAAAGGATACACCTGAGGTAACTGAGCCTCCGGATTCATCAACTCTGACACAGTCTTCTCAGCAACACCCCTTTGGATTGCAGCGTTAATTGAAGTCACTGCTGCCAACCCTGGGAAATGAACAAGAGATGAGAAAAGTAAGGCTTACAATCTTAAATACCCAATTTTGGTTAGAGAATCTTCAGGCCTTTTGCTCCCCTTTCTCCCTCCTCATCTCAATTACTCAGACATTTCCCACTATCTCCTCCTTAACTCCAATCTCAAATGAAGAAGTGGCCCGTCTTGGCAAGACCAAACCCTTCTACATGTACCCCAGATCTCATCCCACCCTGTCTTCTCCAGTGGATTGCTCCCTCTCCCATTCCCACTCTCTCATCTGCAATCTCTCACTGTGTAGTGGCCCATTCCCAGCTGCCTAGGAACAAGGGCATGCCTCTCCCATCATTAAAAAAAAAACCCACCTATACTCAGTCTCACCCTCCCATCTTCATCCTCTTTACCCTTCTTTACCCTCTTCTTTACCCCTTTCTCTCCTCTCTCTCTCTCTGTCTCTCTTTTCATTCCTTCCCTCTTAAAAGAAGGGATAAACAGATAGACACTACAAGGCAGAATTAAAGAGGGAAGTCATAGTTACTATAAAGATAGACAGATGAGGGATGGAGTATCATATAAGGAAAAGAGAAAAGGAAAATTTGGCTTCATCACAGAGTTCAGGAGAGAAAGAAATGTCCAATGATGCCAAAAAAGATAGGTTGCAGTTAGCGTGTACCTGGCTTTAAAAGTTAAAGAGAGGAGTTAATATATTGTCCTAGATGAGATCTATAGATCTAGTGCTAATTTTTTTCCTAAGCCAGAGTCCTGCCATTCCAGTTGTCTTTTGGACATTTGAACCTGGATGTCCCATAGACATCTCAAACTCAGACATGTCCAAAACAGAAGTCATTATCTTTCACACTTAACCTCCCCCCCCTTCTGAATTTCTGCATTACTATCAAGGGTATCATCTTCAGACCCACGAATGCTCATCCTCTACATCTCAGTCACCCCCTCTATACAATCTGCTGCCAAACCCTGGCATTCCTCCCACCCTCACAGCATTGCCTCTTTATGTCTCCTCCCTACTCACAACACTACTCTAGGTCAAGTCATCATCACTTCTCACATGTGCTATCACAAGAGCCTTCTTTTGGGTCTTCAGGCCACAGGGTTCTCCCCATCCCAATTTATCTTCCGCTCACGGCCAAAGTGATTTTTCTAAAGCCAAATCCCTACCCTCCCAGCCCCAAACAAAACCCCCAATGCCGCACTATTACCTCTAGAATCAAGCAGAAAGTCCTCTATATTACATGCAAAACGCTTCATAACCAGGGCCTTTACTAACTTGCCAGTCTTCATATCTTTTCCTCTCCTTCACATATGCTACAACCTCACAACACAGGCCTGCATGCTGTTCCTCAGACATGCCACTTCCAATCCTGGGGCCTCTGCATTAGTTGTCGCCCTCCTCACCTGTGCCTCTCAGACTCCTGAGCTTCCTTTGAGACTCAGCTGAGGCACTGCCTTCTACAAGGGCCTTCCCTTATTCGGTATCTATCTTGTATGTATATGTTGGCTCCACCATTAGAAAGTGACTCTCCAAGGAAAATGGCTAATTTTGCCACTCTCTGTATCCCCACAGTTTAGTACTGAGTAGGGACTTAATATACGCTTATTAACTGTCTAAAGTCAATCGATAAAATGAGCTGATAAACTGTGGAGCAGGCTCTTTAACCGTTAATGCTTGGCTTTCTAATAGGTCTCCCCACGACCACTCTTTTCAACCTCCAATCTACTACCCCCATCACCAGATTAATATTCCTAAAATATCACTTCCATTCTCTTGCTCAAAATATTCAACATAATATATCCCCTGACAGTTGTATAATGTTTTGTGGTTTTAAAAAGCACCTTTCATATAAGAATTTGAGCCCACATCACTCCCCTACTTCACAAGCTTAAAAAACTACCTACTGTCTGTAAGATAAAGTACAAACCACTCAGTCTGGCATTTAAGGCCCTCTGTCATCTGACTCAAAGTTACCTTTCTCAGGCTTATGTCACATTAGCTCTCTTCATGTGGTATACAATTCAGCCATACTGGACCACTAGCTATTTACCCCACTTAACGTTCCATTTCCTGTTTCTTCATTTGCACAAATTATCCCCCATGTATAAAATATACTCCTCCTTCAGGTATCACTCTCAAAATCCTTGTCTTCCTTCTAGCTCAGCTAAAGAGACATATTTTCTCCACAATAACCAAGTTTAATGATACCTCTCTCTCCTCAAAATACTTTCTATTTGCTTCTTTACTCAACAGAATGTAAGATCATTGAGGGCAGGGGCTAATTTGCTCTTGTCTTTGTTTTCCCAGTGCCTGGCATGCACTTAACACATAGTAGGTGCATAAGAATCATTTGTTATACTGAAGAGATTGCCTAAAGAATTAACTGAGCTATGAAAGACAGAGGAAAAGGAGGCTACAGCATTTGCAGGAACCCATGGGAGGCAGAGGTGCATGGAGGAAGGAAGAAGGTGTCTGGTAAGGCACATCCCCTACACAGCCATCAGGTGGCAACAGCAGCCAAGAGGACAGCTTGGTTGCTGTTCAATAAGGAGAGAAAGGAATTCACAGAGGAGCAGCCTCCAGGTAGGGAAGGAGAGAAGGGGAGAGCAGTATACAATTAGGCAAAGTGGCAGACCTACGTATGCTGGGTGTGTTCATACTCTGGAAAAGTACTTAGATATCAAAGGGATCATAAATTTATAGGCTTTGGCTCGTTTTTTGGCTAATTAGCCCCACTTTCCTGAGACAGTGCCCAAGAAAAAGAGTATCTGTACCTTCATTAAAGAAAATACTTTAAATAAAGAGAGGATAAATTCAGGCCAGGTATAAAATGGAAAGTTTGCAAGAAGGCAGATTTAAGAATCTGTTATGTCAGTTTGTCCAAGTACTACCTCTCTGAAATTCACCTCCAAGACAATCCAAAATACCTCTTGGGAAAAATTAAGACAGTCATACAGAAGAACAAGTACAATCTCCTGTAGAGAAACCTAACACATAAATGTTCACTTTTAGTATCAACAATAGTGAAATATCACTAGAGATTACTTAGCTTTGCTAGACTGCAAGGCTATACCAACATCAGATTCTGACTTAATCATAGATTAGAGGCAGGTATGTGGAACAATGGATGGAGCACTAGGCCTAGAGTCAGTAAGATCTGAGTTCAAATCTGGCCTCGATACTTACTAGCTGCATGACCCTGAGCAAATCACTTAACCTCTGTTTGTCTCAGTTTTCTCATCTGTATAATAGGAGTAATAAAAGCACCTATCCCTCAAGGTGATTGTGAGGATTAAATGAAATAGTAATAGTGAAGTGCTTATTAGCATAGTGCCTGGCACACAGTAACTGCTACACAAATGTCAGCTATTATTATTACTATTAGATACCTATCAGAATCTCATTAGCTCAGAGAACCTCCGAGTTAGTACAAAATATCAAACATAACAACCAAAGAAGTCTTGAAATCAGCTAGCTTCCCTGAAGTCTCTAGACTAGGAGGGCACTAAGACTGACCACCGAGTGGCTTCAGGCCAACATGCATCCCTTCATCTCATTCCAGCATACTCTCCAGCTCTAGGAATATTTCCAGGGCCCCTGAAGGACACCCAGTGGTTTTATGGCATGTGCCACCTGGCTCGAGCACCTCATGGGGTTAGACTGACCTGGAATTGTCCTGTGGCATTTTGCTGCAACACTTTGTCTCCCTATCCCCAGCTCCCCTACACCAACACCTAAACGAAGGCACCTACTTCTCTGATATTGCAGGGCAGCACGGTTAGCAGCATCCACTCCAGCCTGCAGGTCCTCCTTCTGCAATGGACCAATCACTCCACTCTGAAGAAAGCAAATTAACATTCACGTAAGTCTTCCATAGACCCTTTACTCTCAGCAAGAATCCACAAAGATACACCAGTCAAAGTCAATGACGGTATCTGAACATTTCAGCCTACTCTTGAATAAGATGACCTGAACAGTAAAAATGGAGTTGTCTAAAGCCTCTGAGTGTTAATTCCTAGGATAAAATTCAACCCAAGTTTCTTTTAGGGTCTTTTCCCAACCAAATGATCCAGTTACCCAAATACCAGGATTTCAAAAAATTTAACACATGAATTAAACAAGAACTTTCTCAGTCCATAACCCATATGCTTCACAAGCACAGAGTTACATGCACAATTTCCTGATACACAGAAAAAATGCTGGGCCTGGAGTCAGAAGCCCTGGATTCAAATCCTGCCTTTGTCACATACTACCTGTGTGACATCCACCTGTCTAAGCCTTGGCTTCCTAACCTCAGAGATGGAGAGGTTAGCCTAAATGCTCCGAAGGTTACTTCTGGCCCTAAAGCTCTGAGCTAAAAACTTCTACACACCCTCCAGCCACAGATATAGATAAAGGGGAAAAGCCTCAAATGGGGCCCTCTTAAAAATGTTGAAGGGATAGTGAAGGATTCAAACAGACAGACCAGCTCTGCCAATGCTAAAGGATTCCTTACCTGCTTCTTCTGCTGTTTCTCATTCAGAAGCTGCTTGAAGTACCAATCACAGTTGTCCTGCTGCAGTGCTCGAAGGCCCAGAGCTGGGGCTGCTAGTGCCTGATATAAGGCCAATGGGTCTCCCTGTTCTAAAGCCAGGTCCACATTGGCTAATGAAGAATACGCTGGAAGAGAGAAGAGAAAGAGATGACCACTCACTCAATGATCTCCATGACAAGACGATACTAGCCCAAGATCCCAGAAATCTAGTCTATACACCATCTCACTCTACTGTAATATAAAATGATAGGTACACATCTTCAGGAAAACTTGATAGAAAAAATACTAAGCTAGCAGTCAGAAGAGATGACTTCTAGACTGCCATTTTCTGTGACCACGAACAAAAAGAAAAATTGCTACCCACTGCCTCAGTTTCTCTATTTTCAAAATGAGGCTATACCTGGCCATCCCCAGTACAAAGAATGAGAATTAAAATGTGTGTATGTGTGTGTGTATATTATATCACCATGTTCTTAGCCAACAGGTTATATATAACTCCAAGGTATTTAGAAAATACTGCTACAGATGTTCAGTTCAACTTTTCAGCAAATATTTAAATACAAAGCACTGAACTAGGCATGAGGGTTTTATAATAATAACATTAGTTATCTTCTTCCAACTTTCTACTTCAAGCTGCTATAGGAAATATACAGGAGAAAGGAAAGAACACTATGAATTAGGGAAGACTTCACGGCAGTGCACTTGAGAAGAATGAGGTTTGGCCTGAAGGAAAGGAGTTTTTCTAAGTAGGGAGCAGCACTAGGTAGCAATAAACATGGTACCCTGGCGGGGAAAATAAGGCGGTGGGCCTGAATAAAGTGGAGTTTCTGCGAAGGTGTGATGAAGGAATAGTAATGACAGGACCAGGTGACAAGCAGCTTTCAAGCCAAACTAAGGCATCTGAATAGGAGAGGTGTTCTTAAGCAAAGCAATGACATAACTGAAGTCTAAAGGACCCATGACAAACTAACTTCGTAATGACATAGAAGGAAAATTAGAGGAGTGAGAGATGGGAAGCCAAGAGACCAGTCATGAAGCTACTGCAGTCATGTGGTGTGAGATAGGGAGGCCTGAATGAGAGTGGGAAAGAAGGAGAGAAGAAAAGGAAGAGTGAGAGAGAGCAATGCAAGATATTAAGAAAACAAGGCCTCCTGGGCAGAAAAGAAGTAGAAGATACAGAACCAATTAACCCCTTTCTACCAGGAAACCAGGAAGGAGTCAAAGTGATATACTTACTATTGACTTTATTTATATTTCCCTGAATTTCCGCCTGAGTCAACAACTCCTCATAAACATCCCTCTCTCTTTCTGAGTCTTCTGTCTGAGGACGAGACAAAGCAAAATCAGCCCAGGTTATTCCCGACTTGGCTACAAAGTACCATTGCCCCTCTTGGGGCTATAAATAAGGCTTACACTTGTGCCCACATTTTATATGGCTCTAAAAATCACTACATAGATTTGATTTCTCAAGTACAAAAGTATTTATACTGAGAAAAACATCATTTTTAAAACTCTACCAAGAGCACCCAGAAGAAATGAAACACAAAGATGAAATCCATTTATAATAAACACATGGAATTAACAAGAGCAGTCTATAACCAACTACATATTTAAAATGACTTATTAGAAATAAGAGAGTAGAGGGGTCTTGTAGGAACAAGCTTAGAGGAGAGGTCAGCCATTCTGACCTCCACTATCTCGTCAGCACGCCACTGGTGAGAAGGGGACCCGGAGCAACAAATGGCATTAAAACTTGCAAGGTGGGGACATCTCCTTTCCTGCACCCTGAGTACAGACAAGTGAGCAGAAGGCTAACACCACCTGCCTCCTCCTGCCTGCTGACAGCAGCCCACACCAGTAGGAAAGGCTCTGGGTGGCAGCAACCGATTTGCATTCCACCTTTCACACCTGTGCTGGGAGTCACTAATCCTTGCTGTAGGAGAGCACACATGAGGAAAATTACACAATTGGAGTGAGCTTCATTCTGTCATGATCTAGAAAGTGGTCCACAAAGTTGAAAAGTTTCAAATTACAGACTTCCAACATGGAGAATAAATACAAAACTCCTAACTGAGTTTTCATACATTTTGTATGGTCAAGCAAACATTCACACCAAAAATTTTAAAACAAAGTTAACTATAGAATTAACATGCCCTGGGATAACCACAATGCATAGTCATCTCAAACTTTAAGTTACATTAAAATACCCTTTCAGTTAATAAAAACAGATTCAAGACCTACATTTAGGGCACAAATAAAGTTCTGTAGCAAGATTTACTAAACAAGGGCTAGATGAAATGCAATAACCAATACGGAGTCAATCCCTAAGCCTAAAGTGAAGAAATCAGTAAAAACCTTCAAGTCCATAATCAGAGAAGCTTCATTCTTACCCTGTTTTTTGCATTTGCCATCTTGTCATGCTTGGCCTGGTAAAGTATATCCTGGTAAGTGGAAGCCAATGGCTCTTCAAGATTCACCAGCATAGCATTGGGGTTTTTCAAAGCACTAAACGTCTCAGCAGGAACTCTATGTTCAATGGCTTCATTGATGGCAATAACAGCAGCATGTACTGGAAAAATAAAAGTGCAGAACAGCACATTTCTATGGAATTAATCATGAATATGTATAGGCTAATCAATTAATTACGTAATCCCTTATCACTGAGATGGGTCAGTGGGCTCTTTTCACAAGCGACAAGCAATAAAGAACAAAGATCAAAAGAATAGCTCTCAGCCTCTTCTTCTCTCTCAGCTTCCACTGAAAGAGGGGACCCAGGGCAGCCGCCTCATCCCTTCCCACATAGCTAGAGGACTCCACCACGCCCCTGAGTCAAGAACCCCACCCCTCCCTTCGATTTTCAGTTTCTTTTTATGCATTGTCTTTCCCCGTAAGACTATGAGCTCCTTGAGGTCAGGAACTGTCTTTTGCCTTTCTTTGCATCCCCTGTGCTTACTAGCACAAGGCCTGGCATATAGTAGGCACTTAGTAAATGTTTTCTGACTGACAATACTGGTCCAACTGCTTCGTTAACATGAAAATCACAACTCTGCCCATAAGCAACATTTGAAATACTGATCTGGGAGATATAGCATTTTTGCAAGTAAGTATCCCAGAAAAGAGGGAAAAAAACATAAAAATCAAGATTGACTAAAACCTTTGTTAAATTCTACCTTCTGGGATTTACTAGAAGGCAAGGAACAAAGTCAAGTATGTCATGGAGTTTTGAAACTTAGTTGTATTTGGGAGATTAATTAGACTTTGAGGTTACATGATATAGGAGAAAGTATTAGTCTTGAAGTTTGAAAGCCTGGGCTCAAACCCTAGTCCACCACTAATTTACCAAAGCACAGTCTCCTCCAGCCTACCTTCTCCCACTCATTGATGTGGCTTTGTCTAATACTGACTTGATATCCAGCAGCAGATAGGGCTCTAGAGCTAGTGACCCTCTAGCAAGAAGCACCAATCCCTCTAGAAACATCGTCTGGCTGACTGGAAGAGGGCAGATGAATGACAGTGAAACCTGCCCTAAGTCACTGACCGGATGGTCTGCCATTGAAGATAACGGCACTGCCCACTCTACTCTAACCCTGTGCTTCTGGGTTGGTTCGTGAGTTCCTTTGACTTTTCCTTGACACCAGGATGATGGCTTTCTTTCCGCTCAGGAATTTCATGCCTTGGAACAGCACTTAGTTTCCCAAACCTCTCAGGCACTTGCCCCCCACACAAAAGCCCCATTGCGACCTTATAAACGTCATGTTTCAGTATCTGAAGGGGGAAGGAAAGCTGTTCACACCCACTACCACCACATGCTTCTCCACTGCCCTCTAAGTGATGTTCATTTCCCACTCTTTGAAGCCTGCAGTGTTTCAAGTCTTTCAATTACACAACAGTGATAGAATACTGGTATTAAATAGATGGGCACTGGTTTCGAGGAGACGTATCCAATTGCTAAAGAAACTCTGAAATCTTGTAAAGGCAACTTGACCCATTTTCTCTCTCTCAATTCTAAGCCCAATTCATCTGTTCTATCTTTCCAAGATACATATGCCTATATGTTTTGGGAGAAACTCTATAAGTTACCACCCAAATGCATGGCAAAATCTCAACATTCACCTGCTTTGTCCTATGTGGACAGTAGAGCCAAATTCATTGGAATGGTTATATCTCTCTCCACAGAAGATCTGTAGAATTCTGGGGTTCAATACAACCAGAACAATGTCCTGGGTGGCTGGGACACTTCAGCACAGTCACGAATAAGCTACTACATAGAGCAGACTAGGAACTTTCAAGAATGGGAGGAAATGACGTTATCCAGAAAAATACATAAATGAAAAAAGGTAGGCTAGGCACATGAAAGGATGGGCAAAAACAAGAGACGACCAGTGCATAGCCTACACGCACCACTGGTATCTTCATGATGTCAGGAAGGTGTGCCCAGTGATGAACTGAGAGAATGAAAAGACATGGACAAGAGTCACACAGGACACAGAGGCATGAATGGGCTGTGATCAGCATCTTTGGGAGGAATAGACACGTTGATGAGGTCACAAATCCACGTGAGTTTTGAATACGAGTGTTTTTCTTTAGTTCTGAATATGACGGACTTCACTCAGCAGAAGTCTATTGAAGAGAAAGTGGTTTCTTGGGAAACACAGGTTTGAAATTGTATTTGAAAATCGTACCCAGCCCTCTCACCTTTGTCCCCATTGCCTGAGTTAGGCAGCAGTGTTGCGATCAAGTCCTGAACTTAGTATCAGAAGACGTGGGTTTAAATACTGGCTCTCCCTTCAGCTCTCACGAGTAAAAGCAGGGGTCTGGACTAAAGTGAACTCTAAGATCCTAGCCACATGGTCTGAAGCAAGTCACCACCTCTAAAAGCTGAGCTTCTTCATCTGTCAAATGACGATAACATGTCTAGTAGGATTGTTGTACGGACTAAATGAGTCACTACAACTAAACCATTATGCAAACCTTAAAGCATCATAAAGTGAATGTTATTACTATTAATTATTAGTGAAGATAGTAAGTATTATTAAAGGCAGTATTTGTGGACAAAAATAGGCCCTAACTTTCCAATATTATTCTTTTAACAAAATACAGCATCTATTTCCAAATGATAATGACACAGGTAAGCCTCCTACATCCTTATACTGTTTTAAACATTGTCTTACCAAAGGACTATAACTTGTTACTCAAAAGGAAGTGATACCATCAATGTGCAGACAGTCATCTACCCATACTTGCGCATGGTATGCAAATCTGTCCATGAATTTCCAAAAGTTCACCACAGGGCAACCACCAAAGATGATGGAGACCTTCCACATTCTCTGGTGCTATTAGTATACATACACTGCTTACCCTGCCTTCACTGCGTGATCAGCCCACCATGTCTTCTTATAATATATTTCCTTGATGACATCTTTTAATTCTTTTCTGTTCTATTAAGTTCCTCACTAGCTCCACGTTGCAGTCTTCTTACCCCTCTCCATTATCCTTTTTGTTAACAGTCATTTTCGATTCTCTTTTTTTTTTTTTGGGTGAGGCAATTGGGGTTAAGTGACTTGCCCGGAGTCACACAGCTACTGAGTGTTATGTGTCTGAGGCCGGATTTGAACTCAGGTGAGGACCTCCGGACTTCAGGCATTAAAATATGAGCCTTGTTTTGGACAGGTATTATAGCTCACTGAAGGAACTCAGTAATTTCCTGAAGGTAATCCAGGCCATTTTCCTCCTGTTCAGATCTGGGCCCAAAACACTATCTATCTGTACAGTCTGGCCCAGACAGGGACTGAAGGATAAACTTTATTGGCTGTCCCTACAAATGCATGTCATAACTGGAGTAAGAGACATTATCCACTTCATCTTTCACATGTGAATGATGACTCCAAACTCTAAGAGTTAAAAATCTCATCTAGAAGTCTCTCCAACGCCCACAGCTCGCTGCCACCACTATAATATCATCCATAAATAGAGGCATCAAGAGCAACCCACCATTCCCGGACTGGATCTCTTCCATCATAGTGGAGAACACCTTAGGTAAGCATAAATCTATCTCCCTCTTTGATGCCTCACCTGATGTTCACAATTCAGGGGTCACTTCTACTGCTACCTCTCCCAAGAAATCTTGGTTGGTTTTGATTCATGGGCAGAAAATACTTTTCTGAAAGAGAACCTTTAAGGCAGCCTTCTGCTCTATCCAATTGCTTAATGAACTTGAAAAACTCACCAGATCCTTTCAAAACCTTAGACTCTATGATTATCACAACAATCTAAACTATTTGAATGTGTAACAAAAACCCCACCAGAATACATAAAATCCCTTCTTCCTTACATGCTGCTTCATCCACAGAGAGCTCGTTTGCCAGAATTCCCCCTATTTTACTGAAGGCAGGCATCTGAATCCCGTATTTCTCCAACTCACTCTTCATGTTGTTAATCTCTTCCTCTGCAAGATGGAAGGAAAAAGTTGATTCAATCCCCTTTCTACAAATAAGCCAATACAAAACTTCAGGAAATAAAGACAGCGAGCATTCACCAATTCTTCACCTATTAGAGAGCATCTAAAAGTCCTAATAGCAACTGGGGCTGGCCTAAAGGGAAGATACGCAAAAAGCTTACTATATATAAAAAACTGCACGAATGGAGCAGATAGGGCGAGGAGGGAGAAGGGGACATACATCAAACACCGAAGGACAAATTACATATTTCATCTCTTGGACTTTTTCAGCCCAAGTCAATCCTCATCCAATATGGTAGCATGGGGTACACTGGAGAGAATCCTAGACTTACAGTCAGGAGACTTGGGTTTGATTCTCACATCTGATAAGACTAGCTATATGACTTGAGGTGAATGGCTTAAAGATATAAAGGGAAAATAATTCCAATGTGAAGAAAAAGAGGAAAATGTTTATGGAAACCAACATGAACACGAAGGGAACTGAGCGACCAACAAAGATTTTTAAAATAAACACACAGAAGATGGAAGCAAAGAAGGGCCACAGCATAATGACAAACATGTGGCACAGGCCTGCTGGCAGTGAAAAAACTCGGAATGAGCTAAGACTGGCAGGGGAAAGGCAAAAAGGTTTGTTGTGTTTTTTAAACTACTTTGAGGAAAAGAGGAGGCTGAGGAAAGGATAGGGCTTCTGCCTGAAAAGAGTGCGACCATAATAAAAATGATGGAGAAAAAGTGAAGATGCCTAACTCTTCCTCTGATTCTCTTTTATCTAAGGAAAGTGATTTCTAGACTGAAAAGGACAGAATAAAAACGGCCAGTAGAGAATTGGTAAGTATAACAAAAGGAAGAAAGCATTCAGCTGCCCTTAGTTAATTTAAGTCATCAGGTAGGAAAAAAAGAAAAAAAAAACTACAGCCCAGTATACTGGGAGAACAGGCAGGAGAACAGACTGCTCAACCTCTGTCAGAACTTTGGGAAAAAGAACAGAGAATAAGAGAGCTACCACTGAACTAGAAAGAGAAAACACCTTGAAAAATAGAGAAGGGCAAATGCAAAGCATAGCCAATGAACTTGACTTTAATATCTGGCAAAAGTCTATAACATTATTAAAGGAATGGCTGGTGATGATCTAAAAAATGTAGCAGAGATCACAACTTTATTTTCTTTTTGGCAGGGTGACTAGATTGGTAGATCAAGGGAATTCTACAAATGCAGTTTACATAGATTTTTGTTAAGTATTTGACAAAGTCTATTGTGTTTTCTTATGAGATATCTATTGAATTTTTGTAGGAAAAAAATGAAAAGATAGGAAAGGGCTAGATGAGATGTATCCAAATTGGGTAAACAGCACTAACAAAAGGCTTGATGGCAACCTGAAAAGAGATTTCCAGTGAAATATATACAAAGGAGCCATGTTTGGCCCTGTACTATAAAATATTCTTATCAATGACTTAAATAAAGGTATAGATGACATTATTACATCATGTATTATTCAGACTATTAAATCTGCAGATGGCACAAAGCTGGGAGGGATAATGAAGTCATCAGTAATAGGTCAAAATCCAAGAAGATCTTGATAAGACAGCATATGTTGGACCAAATCCAATAGCATGAATTTTTAAAGGGATAAAGTTAAGTCTTACACCTGACTTCAACAAAGCATCTTTGAAAATATAAGATCCACCATGGCTAAAACTCAGTTTATCTGAAAAAGACCTAAGGACTTTTATGAACTGCAAGCACAGCAAGTCACCAGTGTGATTTGGCAGGCCCAAAAGCTAAAGCAAACCTAGGCTGTACGAAAAGAAGCAGAGTTTCTGGTCCTAAGGAAGCCAGAGACCCTCTGCACTCTGCGTTCTCCAGCAACATCCTAAGCCCTATGTTCAAGAATGGGCCCCACATCTTGAAAGAACATGAATAAGGTAGAGACTGTCCAGAGAAGTGCAACCAGGAAGTGATCATGCCATGTGAGAATTTAAAGAGCTGGGGCTTTCTAGCCTGAAGAAGAAAAGACTGAGCAGGGATCTGACAGCTGTCTTCAATTATCAAAGGACAGCCATGTAGAAAAGAAATTAGACTTATTCCCCTCAGTCTAAGCAGAAATAACTAGAGACAATAGACAGAAGTGGAAACAAGGGAAATTTGGGCTTGTTTTAGGAAGACTTGCTTAACAAGTGAAATTCTCCAAAAACTGAATCAGCTGCCTTGGGAGATAGCTGGCTTTCCTCTCACCAGAAATCTGTGAACAAAAGACTGAATGATCAGTTCTTAGGTGTGCTGTAGAAAGGATTACTTTCAAGTATCAGTTTGGAGAGAATGGTTTTTTAAGATTCTGTAATTCTGTGACATATTTCTCAGATAATATACTAAGCCAAATGATAAAAAAAAAAAATGAAGCCATGTTTAATGGTGAGATATCCTGACTTATCTCTGATAAACAAATTCCCTATATAGAATAACAATGAGTCACTCCTTAAAACAGATCTACAAAAACAGTACCAATACATATATGCAATTCCCCACCCACCCACCTCCTACACCCACAACCTCTTTGATAATCCTATCTCTAACTTCTTGCCTTCATATAACTACACTGAGAAAGCATGAACATCTGCCCAAAGTAAACATATTCAGAATACCATATAAATATACATCTCCATAAACATTGTAGGAACATAAATAAAAGGCAACTTTTTGCCTTTTTTTTCCAGCCCCATTCCAATCCCACCCCACATCAGGACCATTTAAATTCCAAGTACATTACTATGGGAATAGCTAACTGATGAGATGATTTATACACTTTCTTTTATTTCAGAAATCAACCAAATCCACATACAAAGTAGAGCTCTTTACCTGTGAAGTCAACCTTGCCATACAGGTCTTGAATCTGGGGAGCCAGCCCCAGTTTGAACAGGTACAAGCTAGAAGACAAAACATGTAGAAAAGTTAGAACTCTTTGCTCTAACCTGTACGTTGTTGTTATTGACATGTAGCGAGCTCCACCTTCCGCTGTTAGAAGAATTAAGGGATATGGGGGAATTAAAAAAAGAACAAGGCAACCTTTATAAATCCAAGTTACCCATGTCATGGCTTTTTGATGATATGATGTATTTCTGGACTGTACCCTTACTTGCTCGAGAAAGAAGTTTATCATTAAAGTCACATGCAGTAAAAGTTTAGCTATCCAAAAACGCTGAGTTTTTGTTTAAACTGTTTTAGAAGAAATTCTTTCTGAAATGAAATATTCATTTCTCTCTCTTCTTAAATAAAGGCTACTGAATAAAAAAATCAAACTTTTCTTACTGATTGAAGGTCAACCTAATGGTACGGGGCGATATTATTCAAGGCCAGAAGTATGTGGAGTTTTTTCTCCCTGTACTAAATGGTCCCACGCTGCTGTGATTTTTGAGTTCTTGGGTCCTTTTCCAATCCTCATCCTACTTGCAATCTGATACTTCTGGCATGGTTAATGACTCCCTCCCTCCTGGATACTCTTTCTAGCCCTAACTTCTATGACACTACTCACCTCCTGGTTCTCTTCACTTCCTGTCCTCTCCCAATCTCTTCTGCTGAATCATTACCCATCTCCTGGCCTATAAGCATGGGTATTCTCCAAGGCTCTGTAGAGGGCCCTCTTCTATTCCTCCTTGACATTTTCTCTGATGGGATCAAATTGTACTGCTACAAAGGCAGAAAACACCTACATCTACATATGTAGCCCTAATATCCTCAACATCCATCCTGCATCACCAACTGCCTGTTGGATATCTGTACCATGATGTGCCCCATCCACATCTCAAGATCAACCTGTTCAAAATGGAACTCCCTTTATCTTCCCTTCTACACTAGCTCCTCTCTTCCAAACTTCCTGTCAATCTACTGAGAGCACAACGGTCCTTTCAGACACCTAGGTCCACACCTACAAATCAGGCTCAAATACTCAGTTTCCCTCTCCCTCTCCAGTCAGTTGGCTTAATTCCATCTTCTACAACATGCCTTGAAGCAATCAAATGATGCCACCCTAGTTCAATCAGTGGTTTGCTCAACCATTAGGTATTTATTAAGTACCTATATGCCAAGCATCGGACAGGTGCAGTGAGGACAAAAACACAAAAATAAAACAGTCCCTGCCCTGAGGCTCACATGCTGTTTGGTGAAACAACATACAGGTTTTAAGTACATACAAAATAAGTTCAAGATAATTTTGTTGGGGAGAAGCATTAGCAACCTCAGAGAAGGCATACTAACGTTAACTGCTTTTAGTCTGTGTTTTACATCATCAATTAAGACTTTCTTACCCACTTCATACTCATTTTCTACATTGCCAATATACACCAATGAAATCATAATTTGCTGAAGTGTCTAAGTTCTCGGCAACAGAAGGAATTACAGAAATATGAGATAAATGTTTAGAGATCTGGATCCAAATTAACTGGGCTAATGTTTGCTATATAGCTCAGCAAAAACTATGCTTTAAGGAAAGGGTAAAGATAAATAAAAATATAAAGCAAGAAAGTGGCAGCTAACCAGGATAGGGGAGTATAACCTGCTCATAATTTCATTTAGAAAAGGGTGAGAAAATGAGGAATGAACAAGGGAGGGAGGCCTACTATAAGCCCTTTGCTAAGCACTTTACAAATATATTCTTGTTTGATCTTCACAACAACTCTGGGAGGTAGATGTTATTCTTATCTCCATCTTACAGCTGAGGAAACTGAGGCAGACAGAGAGTGACTTGTCCAGAGACACACAGCTCGTTAAGTGTCTGGGGTCAGATTTAAACTCAGGTCTTCCTGACTCCAGGCCCAGCATTCAAATTCACCATGCCTTCTTGCAAGGAAAAGGAAGCCATTCAAGCACATCTAATAAAATCAACAACAGGCCCACTGGAAGCACACTACAAATCACTCCTTTATTACTGTCAGAAGCACTACACCAATGGCAGACAAGGCTTCTAAAAAAGGTAGCGGCAGCAGAGAGCAAGAAGAAGTAAATGTTCCATTCCCAATCAAAGTCCTCATTATATACATGAACTGCTTTGAGTCTCTGTGCCCTAGTTTATTTTAAACTAAGGCAAGGGCCTCCAGCACATCCTTTCTTTCAGTTGACATACTACTGGCCAAGATCAGATCACTTTCCATAAAAGTGCAACAGAAGAAAAGGGACCACAATTCACACACTGGAGCACACAACTCTACAGAGATTTTCTTAGAACTGACTAGAGCCACCAAGGAATGAGAAAACAATCTCATCTTGAGACACTGCTTTGGGAAGTTATCTTTACATAAACAGAGGAGGGCCTGAACTTCAGTTCACCTTGCAGATGGGACAGGACCAGAGAAGCAATGTGACCCTCTGCTGGCTTTTCCTCAGCCACAGCCTTCACCAATTTATCAGTCCCAGGGAGGCCTGCATGTACCTCTGACCCAAATCACACTACAAAGAATTTGTCCAATTTGGACCCAGAGCCAGCCCACCCGGAAATTCTCCTATATGGAGGTATTTCAGGAGCTGCAACTCATACCCTACACACTATCTCAAAAAAGAGTTTCCTAAGCACTTACTACTAATAATGATAGCAAACCTTTATGCAGAGAAGACTGTAAGGTTTTTTAAAGTGTTTCATGTACATCCTCTCATTTGATCTATGGTATAGCACTATGCCAGGAGCTCTGGGAGTTACAAAGGAAGACAAGAAAGCTAAGAATAAAATCCCTCTCTTTAAGGAGATGACAACCTGGTGGGGGGGGCGCAGGGGGAGAAGAAACCAACTACATAAATATGCCCGTTTTATTTGGTGTTAAGTTCACAAGGAAAAAATTATTTTTTAAAAGTGAGGACACAAGAAAGAGAGAACAATCCATTATTAAATGCTAAATCATGTTAGGCAAGTAGGTAGTGTAAAGTAGTAGACAGAGAGACAAGACTTGAAGTCAGAAAGACCTGACCAGGAATTCTGCCCCAGACATTGAAGAGTTGTGGGACCCTAGACAGTTCTCTTGGCCTTCATCTATAAAATGGAGATTATAAATAGCACCCACCTCACAGGGTTGTGGTAAGAATCAAATGAGTTAACATAGGCAAAGTGCTTTGCAAACCTAAAGGTGCTATGTAAGTGCCATGCTAGCTACCATGACTGTTTTATGGCCAGTTAGTACCACAGGCGTTCAGAAAAGGTACAGATTACAGTGTCCCAGAACAGCCAGTGTCCATAAACAAAGCAACACATGAGCTGGAGTCTTGAAAGATCTGTGTGATCTAAATAAGTGGACAAGAGAAAGAACAGCTCATATAGAGAAAACAGCAGGAACAAAGACTCATCCAATCATTCCTTCCTTCCTTCCTTCCAGTCACAAGCAAGTTGATATTGTTTTTAGGGGGAAAAAAGTCTTATCCCAACACCCATGATTTTAAAGCAGCCTGTGTGCTCTACTAGTCTATCTGCATTAATCTCTCTTATATGTTTTCATCACTAGATTTCTGTGTGACAAAGATTGTCAGATCAATGAAAGGAAATGACAGAAATGTGTGGATTAAAACCACACACCTATTTCCACAAACATTTTATAGATCAGACAAGAGAATACCAGTAGGTAATGACATTTCATTTTTCTACCTCATTCATTTCAATCACAGCTCTGTGCTCTCTAACCAAGTTGACCATCAAATAAACTAAACCTATTTCCCATGATGGGAGAATCACTACTGCACAGCTCCTTCCCCCACTGGTTATTTATCAACCCAAACTTGGTTTATGACTAGAAAGTGGAAGCAGGTCATCTTTCACTGACTCTCTAGAGGACGTGGGGCAGGTCAATTATACTCCAATTCCTAATTTTCACATAAGGGACAGGATGCTGCCACCAAATGGCTTACTGAATTAGTATGGGTGTTAACTAATACACAAATTACCTGATGCCATCACTTTGTACCGTGTGCTTTTGAGAGTCAACTAACGAGCACAAAACTGGACCAAAATTACCAAGCTAACCAAAGTGAAACCAAGTTGTTTCAACTTGACTGCTTTGATACTTTGCATTCATGCACTCAACTGGTTCTTCCACAATTATTTTGAAGGA
Organism: Vombatus ursinus; assembly: GCF_900497805.2. NCBI lineage: Eukaryota > Metazoa > Chordata > Mammalia > Diprotodontia > Vombatidae > Vombatus > Vombatus ursinus. Next base: position 1,321,386 of record NW_020954907.1, on the reverse strand, counting down.
AGCCATATGTTTCTGGTGAAATTTAGTATACCAAAGAATTAACAAGAAATTCTTGGGGCAGCTAGGTGGAACAGTGGATAGAGCACTGGCCCTGAAGTCAGGAGGACCTGAGTTCAAATCTGGCCTCAGACCAAACACTTGACACTTACTAGCTGTGTGACCCTGGGCAGGTCACTTAACCCCAAATGCCTTAAAAAAAAAAAATTCTCAATTTATGATTCAATTTGCCATGTTACGACAAAATAGTATCTACAGAAGTTTTCAAATGGACAAATGTAATTTTAAAAAACAGACTTTAATGAAATTGCAACTATTTGGCTAAGATGGGGGTGGGGGAGGAAGGGGAAAGGAAATGAAGGAAGGAGATGGAAAAAGAGAAAGAGAGAGAAGCCAGAGGAGACAGGAACAAACAGAAAAAGAGAGACACAGACAGAAACAGAGACAGAGAACGTCAACAAGTGACAGAAAGGATTTACAAGAACTTTCTCCTGCCAAGTCATTTTTCTACCAATTTCCCAATTTTAAGCCTGATGCTTCACGCTCCCCAGTTCTATATTCATGGAACATAATGTGCTTACTACATTCAGGTTCTAAGATACCACTGCATTCTTTTTTTCAAAAAGACTGGTTACCTGAGTGCATGGATACAGTAGATACAGCGTGGCATGTTCTTTCGATCATAGATGTCTGTGGTTTCAGGATAAAAAATCTGCCCAGAAATAAAAGCAGAGTAAGGTATAAATCAGTAACCATTTCATCTTATACCACCCAACAATAACACAAAAATACACCCACATTTCTTACGTGGGATAACAGGAAAGTTTTCTAGATATTCTAAACATCCCTCCCAGTCATTTTAATTTGTAGCATGGATATAGTCTTGCCTACCTCTGCCATCATCTCACATGGGGGAAGAATCTGGCCTACTCTTCCTTGCATTCAGTGCCAGAAGCCCCACAGAGCTATCAAAGGCCAGAAGACCCCCAGGGTGAGACTGTGCTAACATTCTAAACAGGAGGCATCAAACTCAAATAGAAAAGGATCCCTGCAGGCTGCACATTGGCCTAGAAAACCACAAATTAAGATGCATATATGTTGCACTATGCTTTATTTATTTTATTGAACATTTCTCAATTATATTTTAATCTGGTTCAGGCCACACTCAAGAATTTTTCAGCCACGAGTTTGTCTGCCACTTCTGTTCTAGAAGACCATAATTCCAGATTTCACCTTGACTTTTGGAATATGTAAACTCTGTTAGTCTGCTACCCTCTAAGTACTACAGATGGATCATGTCCAATCTACTATATCATGCAGAGTTCCCATTCTCAGTCATCTAGTTTCACTGACTTAGATGCAAGCTTAGGGTCCACATGACCCCTCTGGCCAAACTCTCATCCTTATCACATTTTTATGATCCAGATTTCAAAAGGCAAAGTACAGGGGACAGATCAACTTACTTATGCTCATGTACTCTTGAAATAAGATGGCAAAAATCACAGAACTGTGCTGAGTCTACTACAATTTATGTTACAACTGTGCCCTCACTGTGCCCAGGCAATCCATTTATACCACTCTACTGATTCACTATTCCATTCACTGCAGTAGCTTTTATAAACCTTTCCATCCCTCCTCAAACCTCCCATAATACTCCTTCCCTCTCCCCTCTTGGCAGAGAACCTTGCTTCATAATTTCACTGAAAAAATATGAGAACTCCTCCTCCTCCATTACTGATCATCTCATATCACTCAGATGCCTTCTGCTATCTCCTCCTTCACCCACCTCATATAAATAGGTGGCCCTTCTCATAGCCAAGGCAAGACCTCCTGCATACACCATTGATCCCAATCTAGTCAATCTCCATCAGATTACCTCACTAATCTTTAATATCTTCTTATCTACTGACTGATTCCCTAATGCCTAGAAACCTGTTCACATTTCCTCCATCCTCAAAAAAACCTGAATTAATTGTACCAACTCTATTAGCTATTGTTCTATCTCTTTCCACCCTTTTGTGGCTAAATTCCTTAAGAATGATGGTTAAAATAGGGGCCCTTACTTCCTTTTTTCTCACTCTCTTCCTAATTCTCTGCAGTCTAGCTTCTGACCTCATCATTCAACTGAAACTGTTTTCTCCAAAGTTATTAGTGATCTCTCCACTGCCAAATCTAATAGTCTTTTCTCAATCTTCATTCCTCTTGACCTCTCTGCAGCCTTTGACAAAACTGAATAGCCTCTTCTACTCTTCTTCTTTTCTCTAAAGTAGTGATACTATTCTTTTCTGGTTCTCCTCCAACCTCTCTGACCACTCCTCTGTCTCCTTTGCTTAATCTTTATCCAGGTCACATATGCTAACCACGGGTAACCTATGGAGCTCTGTCCTGAGCCCCCTTCTCTCTCTCTAGACTATTTCATTTGTCTATCTCATCTGTTTCCATGGATTCAATTATCACCTTTATGCTAATGATTCTCAAATCTACTTATCTAGCTGAAATCTGTCTTTTGAGCTCTACTATTTCCAAATGCCTACAGGACACCTCAAAATGGATATGCCATAGACATCTTAAACTCAACATGTTCAGAACTAAACTCATTATCTTTCTCCCCAATTCCTCCCCATCTTAAATTATCAATTATTATCAAGGGTATCCCCATCCTCCCATTCACTCAGGTTCACAACATAGATGTCATATTTGACTCCTCACTCCCTCTCATCAGTATCAGTGATTTGGGGGGCGAGGTGGGGTAGGGGGAGGCCTCGAGGAGAAGATGATATGGAAGTACAACCAAAGATTGAAGGATGGTCAAGGAAGCTGTATTTTTCAAGAGGAAACCAGGTCTCAATGAATCTAAGAAGACAGGAGGAGCAAGTCCCTGCCATTTCTACCTTCATCAAGAGGTATTTCTACCTCCTGAATGTGTCCTTTGTCTCCTATAACACTGACACTACCCTAGTGCAAGCCTTCATCACCTCAAGCCTGGTCTGCTGGAATAACATGCTGGTTGGTGTCCCTGCCACAAGTCTCTCCCTACTCCAGTCCATCCTCCATGAGCTGTCAAAGTCATCTTCCTAAAGCACAGCTCAGACCATGGGATGTTCCCTCCTCCTTCCCCTATTCAATCAACTTTATGATCACATGTAAAATCTTTCCTTTGGCCCTTCCTAACATGACTCCTTCCTGCCTTTACTAGTCTTCTTCCATACTTCCCTCCAGGTACTCTTCAATCTAGTGACACTGCCTTCTTGCTGTTCCTCAAGCAAGACACTCCATCTCCTGACTGTCATTTTCACTGGCTGTCCTCCATGCCTGAAACTGTCTCCCACCTTATTTCAACTTTATTCAAGTACCATCTTCCGCTAGCAGCCCTTCCTAGTTCTTAATCTTAGTGCCTTCCCTCTGAGAATATCTTCAATCTGAACTGTATACAGTTTGTTTGTCCACAATTGTTTGCATGTTGTCTCCCCAATTAGACTATGAGCTTTCTGAGAAGAGGGATTTGAGGGTGGGAAGTGATGAGGCGTCTTTCTTTATATTTCCAGCACTTAGCACAATCCCTAGCATATAGTAGGCACTCCATAAATGCTTGCTGATTTGGGACAAAAATGAAGACAGACTAGATTAAAAAGTAAAGTAGTGGACCCTGCAGAATATGCACAATTACAAAGTTAAGGGACAGAAAAGATGCCATCAAATTTTTAAAAAAAAGGAATGGATGGGTATTTAAGAGGAGAAATACTATAATATAGTATCATTTGTAAAATGATGAGGTTGGATTTGATGGCCACCACAGTCTCTTTCAACTCTAAATCTATGACCCTATGAAACTAATTTTTGGAGCATGACAAGAAAGTACTTTTAATCTAAATAATTCAAAGCTCTTGCCTACCTAACATCTCACTATGGACATACTAATCCTATATAATTGATAATGGACGCTTTCAGGAAATCGTGTAAGTGACTCAAGAGAATATGCTGCTGTTAAAAAAAGCTGAGGAACACAATTAAAATAATAGTATTTTATAGCCATAGCAAGTATTAACAGTGCTTTTCACGTCACACCAAACAGAGTTAGAAAATCTTTGCCCAATGGGGACACTAGATAGGAAATGAGAAAAAAGAGGAACAGGAAATTACAGGTACTTAACAAGGCCAGGCTAGCATTGCTGCAAGAATTAGAATGCTTGCATTTCCTGGTTTTTGTAGGGCTCAATTCTCTTAATTCTCTCTCAAACAACTGTACAGAAAGGAACTTTGATACAATTCTGAATAAGAAGGAAGAGAAAATATTTATGTGTAAAGGTTCACACCTAGAATTTTAATGCTGTAAGAACATCAATTAAATACTTATTAGGCATTGACCATGTGAGGAGCTGTGTCAAGCATACTGGATACAAAATAAAAAAGCAAAAACAACTTCTGCCCTGGAGAAGCTTCGATTCTAATGAGGGAAACAACGTGTGCATAAATAGGGCTGTGCAAAATAAACAGAGAGTAGACAAAAGGCAACCTTAGGGAGAAAGGCAGTAGCAGCAGGAGAACTCAGAAAACTCAAAGCTCAGCACTGACTAAGGCCCAAGTGTTCACTCATGTCTATTTAAATTTCTCACCTCTACCATACAGGATATATAAAGCTCCTAGCTTCAGTGACAACCTGCTACCTATATTTGTATTTTAAGTTATAAAACATGGCATTTGAGGATTTGAGGGGAGACTAGGGAAGTTAGATATCATTTCCCTAACACCACACATAAAACATAAGTGATTCAGTAATGTTATCACCAAGCTAAGAGAATTTACAGCAAAGGTCATCATAGAACTGTCTAAGGAGAAGGAAGAGGGAAAAGGGAATCCAACAGGAAAAACGTTTTTCTACCCCCAAATTTAAGTCTTATGTTAGAAGGCCTCCAAAACTGTCCTTACACTTGTTAAAACCAAACTTACGTATACAGCTATAGTATAAGATAACGAAGGTGGAGAGCAGAGATTCATCACTGGGTCATTAAGAGAAGTAATACAGAATAAAAGGAAGGAAAAACTGATTCCCATCCCAAATGAGGCAAACTAGGTAGATAATGTACTGCTTAAATAATATTTCATAAAATATTTCAGATGCATCTAACAATTTTAGAAAACTTAAATTAGATAACTATTCAGACAACTAGAATTTATTTAAGCTCCTGCTATGTGCCAGGCACTGGGGATACAAAGAAAAGCAAAAAACAGTTCCTGTTCTCAAGGATCTCACGGTCTAAATGGGGGAGATAACATGCCACCCACTGTGGACCAACAGGATATATACAAGATAAACTGGAGATAATCTCAGAGAGAAGGGATGAAGATTACGAAGAACTGAGAAAGGCTTCTAACAGAAGGAAGGACTTGAAGAAAGATAAGAGGCAGAACTGAGAAAGGAGAGCATTTTAGGCACGGGGGGCAGTTGGGAAAAATGCCTGGAGTCAGGAGATAAAGTATCTTGTTTGAGGAACAGCCAGGAGGCCAGTGTTGCTGGATCAAAGAGCACCTGGAGAGGAGCAGGGTATAAGAAGCCTAGAAAGGTAAGAAGGGTTCAGATTATGAAGGACTTTAAAAGCCAAAGTGAAGACTTTACATTCCAGACTCACATCTCCAACTGCCTTCAGACATCTCAAACTGGATGTTCTGGAGACAACTTGAACTCAACACATCCAAAATAGAACTCATTATCTTTCCTCTCCACCTCGAACTTTCCCTATTAGTATCAAAGATATCATTCTCCCAGGTACCTAAGTTTACCGTGACTCCTGACTAACTCTCAAAACCCATATCCAATCTCTTGCCAAGGCCAGCTGATTTCACCTTTGCAACATCTCTGAAACATTTTCTCTTCTCTGTGATTCTGCCACCACCCTGGTTGCAGGCGCTCATCTTCTCTTACCTGGACTATTGCAATAGGCTGCTGGGGAGTCTCCGTAAAACAAGTTTCTCCCCACACCAATAAATTCTCCATTCAGTCACCAAAGTGATTTTCCTAGGGTGCCAGTCCAACCATGCCACCCTCTTACTCAATAAACTCCAGTGGTTCCCCAAAACCTCCAGGATCAATTACAAAATCCTCTGTTTGAAAGTCAGTCATTCACAACCTAAGCCTTCCACACCTTTCCAGTTCTTACACTCTACCACATAATCTTCAATCCAATGACACTGGCCTCCTGGCTGTTCCCCCAAACAAAATACTGTATCTCTTATCTCCAGGCATATTCTCTGGCTGTACCCCATGCCTGGAATGTTCTGTCCCCTCACCTGGCTTCCCTAAATTTGGTTCAAGTCTCAGACAACATCCTACCTTCTACAGGAAGCCTTTCCCAATCCCTCCTAATTCTACTATCTTTCCTCTGTTAATTACTTCTTATTTAGGCTGTATATAGTTTTTTGTCCATATTCCCATGTTTTCTCTCCCATTAGAATACGAGCTCCTTGAGGGCAGGAACTTTCTTCGCCTTTTGCTGTATCTCCATCATTTAGCACGATGCTTGACATGCAGTAGGCACTTTATAAATGTGTACTGACTGAGGGACCACTGGTGATGACCAGGGGCAGGGGAGGGATGGAGCTGGAGTGAGGAGGGGAAGAGGGTGTGGTGACATGGTCAGGCCTGTGTTTTGAAGGATAGACAGGAAGGGGGATAGACTTGAGGCAGGGAGCCTCTGCACACCTGTCCCTCCTCTCCTCACCCCCCCAATCCCCGGTCCTGCCCTCCCAAAGCAGGCTACAGCACTAGTCCAAGCCTGAGGGGATAAAAGTTCTACACCAGGGTGTAATGTCATATATAAGATATGGGATAAAGGTATAAATGACAAGGACGCAACAACCAACTGGATGGGGGAATAGGGAGATGTGAATGAGGAATCAAGGACAACGGTCCTGTGTGAGCCTGGGCGACCGGGAGTGTGGTGGTACCCTCAACAATATCAAGGAAGGTACAAAAGAAAACAACAGTAAAAGACTTCATTAGAATGCTGATCAATGCAATGAGTAAGCACAACCTCAGAATACCGATGGGGAAGCACATCTCTTACCTCTCAGCAGGCTACAAGTATAAAATGAGGCCTACGTTTTCCAACACAGTCAACGGGTTTCTCTGCTATGCTTAATTGTACTACTTCATTACAACAGACAGCTCTATTGGAATGGAGGGACAGTCACTGGAAAGTGACAGCAATTTTTTTTTTTTAAAAGATCAAGAAAATCATTTTAAAGACAAAACTCCATGCTAAATTTAACAAATAAGCTTGGCCTGGAGAAGGGCTGAGAAAACAAACTTCCCTGAGAGATTACAGGTGTGTACCACTGCACATCCTTTCAGACTGGATATTTTTTCCTCTCTTCTTTACTCCTGTTTCAAGAAAGGCTCAATAGGTTGAAGATGGGAAGAGGAATATATTTGTAAATGAAAGTGATAGAAATAAAATGTTAACTTGAAAAAAATTTAGAAATCTTTTTTTAAAGACTTAAAGCAGGATAAGCAATATCACTTAGTGCTTTACTGAGTGAAACATTCAGGTTCTAAGATAAAAAACTGTGCAAACACTCAGGAATATCTACCTTAGGCAGCCCAATCTCAGACATTGCATTCAGCCACTGAATCACGTTATCGGTATGCCGAAAGTGAAGACCAGTTGCCTGAAACAAACAAAACAAAGCAAAACACATTAAGCATAATGAAGCTGCATTCAGACAAATTCCAAATAAATGCTGTTCCTTCCAAAATCTCAGTGAAAAGCACCACAAGGCCAACTTAAATTTAATTTCAAAGTGTGCATTATACATCAATTCCCTCCAGTCTATACTCTTGTTCACATTTCAAGAACAAACCAGAAAGTCTTAATTCCATTCAATCACAACACAAGTAGTTGGTTTTCTCATACACATTTAGTCAGTAAAAGCCTGTTACATACACTATCCTGTAAATACAACAGCACATTACCTCCACCTCTTAGCAGCCCTTATTTCCTGCCACTACAACTACTTATTTGGCACTTGGTACTTTTATTTCCTTCTTGCCTCTGCATTTTTATGTTCCCAAGGAGATCATGAACTCCTCCAGACCAGGGACCATTAAAGCAAAGGAGTGTGTGCCACAGTGGAGAAAGGGCTACACTTAGAGCCAAATGGATGAAACCTCCACGTCCCCTTGTGTTCCAAAGTCTCAGTTTCCTCATCTGTAAACTAGGGATACCTATGGAGCTGTTGTTCATCCTTCATTTTCGAAGAAGAACAACAACATCCCAGGTAACATCTTGACTTTCAAGTGAACCAGACTGAAGTGAGGCAGAGTTGCACAAAGTCGTTAGCCTCACTCTCTCTACCAAGTCACTGAAGTCCAGTGTCAGGACAAAAGTTGGTCTGGGATGCAGTAGATGACAGTGGCATCTTTGATGAAGGACCAAGCTCTAAGTGCCCCATAGCACCTTCTCTAGCCACCTTTATGACCTTGTAACAAATTGTTCTCATCTGCCCATTTCACCAGGGGAAGTCTTCACATGCTTGCCGTAGACAACCCCCTAACTCACTGACAGATGTGAGGCCTGTCGATTACCCTCAACTTAATTTAGCTCATGTGCCAAGACAGTTTTACAGGCATACAGCCACTGTGCACACCACAGCTTCTTGGGACAACAGTTGAGAGAGTTAGGTGAGAGCTGGGGAGAGGTGGACACCAAAGGTGGACAAGCAGCCCTGAAAAGGACCCTCACACTGGAGATGCCAGTCCTCCCTGAACATCCTGTCTCATAAGCAGCTGTTAAAAGGCTTGAATGAAAAATGCATTTCGCAAACCTTAAAACACTGTAAGAGTGAGAGGAACACGGCACAGTGACTACAGCATTGGCCTTGAAAGACAGGAAGACCTCGGTTCAGATGCCAACTTGGACATTTATCAGATGCATGACCCTGTTAAGTTCATCTCTCTGAATCTCTGCAAAATGAGGAGGCTGGGCTCAAGGGCCTCTAGCGGGTCTCTTCCAGCCCTAAATCCAGGATCCTATGATAATGTCAGTCAGTCATTAAACACTTACTAAGCACCTACTATGTGTCCAGCACTGTGCTAAGTGCTGGGGGACACAAATACAGGGAAAAGACAATCCCTGCCCTGGAGGATCATGCCTGGAGGGTTCTGGAGACTTATTGTCATCAGGTTGTGGTGGCCAATATCCTTGAATCTCGGAGGGCCTATGTGATTATTGCAACCAAAGACTAAGAAACAACTTTCTGACGAAGAAGTGGGAAATATGGAAAAAGAAGAAAAGATTGTGAGTAACCTACAGTCTCAACACATGGCTTTTATAGATGAGAAAAACTGAGGCAAGAGTTTGTCTAACAAATCCGAAGCTTGAATATAAGAGGGTGGTACAGAGAAAAGGAAATCATCTTTTGCCTTCCCTAAAGAAAAGGAAAAACTGTAAGAAAATGAAAAGAGTGTTGGAATAAAAAGGGAATATTTAATTTCAAAACACTTTGGTTTTTGTCTTTTAATAGTATTTGATGCTCATTAAAAATGAAAATGAAGGCAGACCGGTTCTGGTTTTACATAGCTAAACTTACCATTTCAAGTGGAAAAAGGAATAAAGGGGATACAGTTCTCGTTTTCTACATAAAATAATTTACTACAAGCTAAATAACAATCTCAGCAAAAATCAAAGGACAGAAGGAATAAAAACCCAAACAAAACCATAAACTCCAAACTTTTTATATTTTGATTAAAACATGTCTATGCACATAAACTTTGACAAAGTCAAAAAAAAAAATTAACTCTCTTGCAAATGAATATCCACATTTCTCAATCCAAAACACTATCAGCCACTGTAGTCTTCTTTATCAAGTCTACAGACATTTTTAAGCCTAGCAAATGAGGAATTCACACCTTGTATCTGGTCTGCTCCCGATCATAAATCTTCTTCAAGGATACCACTTTGGGAGAGAAGAAGTTTCCAAGTTTGGCAAGGTAAACCCCATTCCTTAGGCCTTCTTCCAGTTCTGTAGTAGGAGGCAGCTCTTCATTGAGACAAGCTTCCATCCACCTGCACCAAAAAAAAAAAAAAAAAAGACAAAATAAAAGATAAAGTTTTAAGTTTTTCTTTAAGATTTTAAGGATCATTTCCTTATTTTATGAGAAAGGTTAGGGTTAGTCCAAGCAACAATTCTGGACATGTATAAATGTCCTTTTCTCCTGATCCACAGAAAGTTGTCAGGAACAGGAGATTCAAGGAAAAATAATCCTTAGATACGTAACTATTCTTCATGAAATCACAACCATACAGCTGGAAATGACACAAGAGATCATCTGATCCAATTACAATCCCCGCACCTTTAACTGATGAGGGAATTGAGGCCAAGACAGGCTAACTGATTTGACCATGGCCACAGAAATAATATTTGAACTGGTCCTCTGGCTTCAAATCTTTTCACTCTGCACCAGTGTTTTTTTTTGCCCTGCTCCACTCCACTAAAGTGATAAGAAATGCTACCCACTGACAATTCGGGTATTTCCCTAAACAGGCTTATGCTGACACATGGATCTCAAGGTCTTTTGCTACCTGCCCTCTCAGATGTTCTTCGAGCCTTCTAAGGCTATGATCGTGGTAACTCGAGCCTGAGGGAGGCCACCACCCCACCTCCTCAGAAGATTAAAGATGTTGCTGAGGTCATCCTCTATTTCCTAGAACACAGTGTTTTTCTGGACTTGGGTTTTAAAGTTACTTTCTTTTTCTCTTTTTGGTTAAAAGAATAAATGAAAAATTAACTGTTATAGTTGAAATGCAAAAGATAGTATTTAGGAACAAAGAATGATTTAGTCTTCAGGGTACTTCAATACATCAAAAATCTATTATTTCATTACAGTAGGTACCTTCTCCATTGACACAGAATGCTAAATCTCTCTACCTGAGTAGATGGTCTGCAACATATGCCTTGGACAAAAAAAAGTCATCACACGATGGCTAAAAGACTAGTTATCAGCTGTTCTAAACCCAGGAAGGACGGCCCTTGCATCACAGCCATATAGTATAGTTCATCACCTAACATTCTGTTGTCAAATCTTGTCATTTCCACCTTCATAGCACCTCTCACATACTTAAGTTTAGGCAGCTGGGTGACACAATGGATAAAGTGCTGGGCCTGGAGTCAGGAAGACCCGAGTTCAAATCTAGATTCAGTCACTTACTATCTGTAACTCTGGGCAAGTCATTTAACCTCTGTCTGCCTCAGTTTCCTCAACTGTAAAATGGGGACCATAAGACCACCACTTTACAGGGTTGTTGTGGACATCAAATTAGATATTTGTGAAGTGCTAACTACATGCCTGACGCACATAATGAATACTTAATAAATGCTTATTTCCTTGCCTCCCCCCTCTCATATACATCCCCATCACTCCACTCAAAACATCATCGACATCAGGCCCTCATCACTTCTAGCTTGGACTACTTCATCAGCCTCCTAATTTGTCTTAAATCTCTCTCCACTCCAATTCACCCTCCAAAACTACCAAAGTCACGTTCCTAAAGTGCAGGTCCGACCATATCATGCCCTGTTTGATAAACTCCAGAAGCCCCCTTTTACCTCTAGGATCAAACGTTCAGTGCTCCATTTGGCATTCAAAGCTTTGCTGGGCCTTCCTTCTCTGGCCTCTTTACACATTAGTCTCCTCTATGACCTCTATGATGCAGCCACACCGGCCTCCTTCCCATTCCTCACATACACTTCCAGTCTCCATGCCTCTGTACTGGCTGTCCCCCATTGCCTGAAATGCACGCCTGCCTCGTGGCCATCTCTTGGGATCCCTATCTCACTTCAACATTTAGCCCAAGAGCAGCCTTCTACATGAGGCCTACCCGGATCTTCCCAGCTTCCTCCCAAAACTCCCTTGTATTTATTTATAGAAACATATTCTATACTTATATGTACAGATACATGCTGTTTTCAATGCTTCTTTAGAACATGTATTTCTTTTGTCTTTGTTATATTCTATACTTATTTGTACAGATACATGCTGTTTTCAATGCTTCTTTAAGACACGTATTCCTTTTGTCTTTGTATCTCCAGAGCTTAGAACAGTGTCTGACACAGAACAAGTGCCTAATAAATGCTTGTTGATTTACTGATTCCAAGTTACTAGTCTTGGTTAGTCCCTGAATAGACAAAAATGAAAAGAAAATATGAGCTTCAAGGAGCTCATATTTTACTTAACACTAAACACAAATAAAAATTGTAACCTTTATTGCATGAGTCCTTTGAACCTTGATATATCTTAAAAATTACCTGCGTATGGGTTTCTTTTTCCAAAGCAAACAAAAAAAAGTATCCATTTGTAAATCTGCTTTTATCTACTCAGATGGCCACATATAGTTAACAACTAATGTTTCTTCTCCTGTATCCCCAAGCAGAAATCCTTGTCAAAGCACTGACACACAATCAAATGGCTTAGGCAATACTTTCCTTCTTTGTTCAACTGATTAAAATAAACTTTTTAAAGAGAGTAAATGCGTAGTCCCACCCATTCTAACTCTCAGCAAGACAAAGAAATGACTCATCGCAGAAAGCTACCAGTGAAGACAGAAAACAAGCCAAGCCCACTGGAATCTGAATTGGGGGCTAAGGAGAAGAAACCAGTGTAACAAGTTCTGAAGAACATGTGATGAAAGTAGTTCCCCAGCTTCATGCCTTCTAGAAAGGGAACATACCAATGCCGGAAATGCCCATTCCAAACCACTAAGATTCAGTTCCTCCTGCAACAATCCTGCTGCCGCCATTACTCCCATCCTGGGTGGATAATGGAACATCTTAGAATCCTGCCCTCAGACTGCAGCTGTACTGGTTCAATCATTTCTGAGGTCTTTAAGTTTCTTGTTTGGCCCAATTCTCTATACCATGTGGCCTGAGTAATTTGTTAGCATTTGTTTAAAAAGAGGCTTTTAGGGGCAGCTAGGTGGCGGAGCGGATAGAGCACCAGCTCTGGAGTCAGGAGGACCTGAGTTCAAATGCAGCCTCAGACCAAACACTTGACACTTACTAGCTGTGTGACCCTGGGCAAGTCACTTAACCCCAATTGCCTAAAAATAAAAAAAATTTAAAACTTTTTTAAAAAAGAGGCTTTTATCTATCTTTAAATGTAACCAACCTAAATTGTACGCCTGAGGAAGAGAAAGATCAAAGAAGTAGGAAAAATTCATCTTCCTTCCTCTCTAGGGGACTGACCCAAATCCTGTATAAACTGAATTGGATGGGATTCATCAGTCCATTTGTACTAAACCCGATTAAGCATGACCAAGTTCCAAAATGAGTGATTACACTACCATAAAGGTCTATTAATTTCAACCTGGGTTTTCTAGATCCTCAAATTTAAGAGCTTGGGACAGGAAGTGATAGCTTCAAATACACAACATTCAAAACTGAATCCATATTATGTCTGCCTGTAGCTAAAGGTATATTGCAGAGCACATAATAAACTTCTAACCATAAAAGCCAAACTCTCCCAAACCATACTGGACTTTGGTCTATCAACCTTCCCTCCCTGAGCTCTCTGCAGCCATAATCTGCTAAATAGCTAGTAATGACTAGTTTTTAACTGGATTTTGGGGGTTGGTTTGTTTGTTTTTTTGGGGGGGAGGAGGGGAAGAAATATAGAAATTGTGAACCACAAGGGTGTGGTAACAGGTGAACTTCCCACGCTGGGAAAACGGCCATAATTCATTCCACAAGGCGCAGCCCATACGCCAGGTATTGGCCAAAACCTAAATTTTTATAGACAATTACAAGTCAAAGTCCTTAGTCAGACTTAAGCCTAAGCCACAGATAGGATGGTACAATGTAAAAGAAAATGGATTTGTAGTAGAAAAGCCAAAGTTCAAATCCTGGTTCTGCTACGTACTACTTATCTCGGTTAAATCACAACTTCTCTAAGTCTCAGTTTCCTCATATGTAAAATGAGTGGATTGGCCTAAACTGATCTCTAAATTCTCTTTTAGTTCTACATCTATGATCTTATGTATAATAAAAGAGTTTTCCATTTCTCTAATACTATTATTTAATGATAATAATAATAATAATAATAATAATAATAATAATAATGATAGCTAGCTCTTCTATAGTGCTTTAAGGTTTGCAAAGAACTTTACAAATATCTCATTTGATCCTCACAACCACCCTGGGAGGTAGATGCTATTATCCTCATTCTACAGATAAGGAAACTGAGGCAGGCAGAGGTGAAATGACTTAACCCAGGGTCTGAGGCCACATCTGAAACCAAGTCTTCCTGACTCCAGGTTCAGTGCTTGATCCACTGTGTCACCCTTAGCATCGCTGTCTTCCTCTGTGCCTAAAATCCAAACTGCAAAAAAGTGGTAAGAAGCCAATACTAATTCATTCATTCATTTCAACAAACATTTATTGACCACTTAGTATGCATAAAAGGCTGGGCTAAAGCAGAGACAAAGACAATCCCAGTTCCAGTGCTCAAGGAATTTATAATCCAGCACAGATTTCCATTGTTTGGTTTATTGGTTGGTTTTTGGAGGGGGGAAGAGGAAAAAAGAAAAGGGGAAGGATTGTCTTTCTTTGTATCCCTAGCACTTAGCAAAGTGCCTGGCACAAAATAAGTGTTTAATAAACACCTGTTGACTGACAATTGATTGACAGTACTATCTAAATCCCAGTTCAGATCTTCTTAACTACTCTGTAAGATATTACTTGATATCCCCAAAATTTTATTAAGCAGGTTTTTAACAAGTGACTTCCGGGGAACTGGACCCCGTTTTTGAAAGATATAATTTCTTGACACCTCTTTGTCATTCTAATATTTCTCCTACCTCTCTCAAAGGATAAAAATCTATTTTCATCAGGCCAAATCCTCTGCCCTCTAGCCTACAAATAAATGTTGCAGCTGAATTAGTAAACCCTTCCCAGGGTAAAATACTGTAATCTTCTTAAATTTGCACACGTGTGCACACCACTCCCCAAACAACCCCCCCACCACACCCTCCACACACAAAGAGCTGTTAATCTACACCCAGGTCAAATACACTGAACAACTTTCCCATTTTATCTTGAGTCACTGTCATTTATATACTGGATCTCATTCCTTCAAGATAAAAAAAAATCCCTGCTTTCTCTCTACCCTAAAAATATGAATTGGTCCTACTTCCCTATATTGCAATCTTGTGTCTCTGAACTTAATTTACTGAATTTTTACAAGGGTTAATCTGTTTTAAAGCTGGAAGAAATCTTCCGAGACAGAAAGAATCAATATAACCAAATAATTTACCCTCCCCCCCCCAAAAAATTGTCATGACCTTAAAAAAATAACTGGGCCCCACTTATCCAGAGATCAAACACTGCTAGCAACCTCAAATGATTAGCAACATGGTCAAGAACCAGGAAGTAAGTATATGCGCCCCTGTGCATGGACAGACACACACACACACACACACAGACTCTTAGATTAGCCATAAAATTCATGATTTTGAAACCTAGGTAAGACTACAGACATCTAAGGCCCACAGCCAGACACCTTTCTCAACTGTAAAATGAGAAAGTTGGACTAGATGACTTTTGAGGTCCCTTCAGATGTAAATCTATGACCTGTATGAGTATAGACTGGTGCAAACACTCTCCTTAAGGATGGTTCCTTGTGAAGAGAGGGCTACATGCAGAGCAATACTGCAAAGTGACAGTAATGGGGGAAAAAAGTAAAGCATCAATAATACATTTTTAGAGTACGTGGAGAACACCTCAATGAGCTCCTCAAGAGCTTCCTTCTTTCCTCAGACACTGCCCCCACCCTGGCGCAGGTGCCCCTCCCCTCCAGCCTGAACTCCTGCAATAATCTGCTGGGAGTCTGCCTGCCTCCAGCCTCTCCCCACTGCAGGTCACCCTCTAATTCGGCCAGCTGTCCAATGGATGTTCCTAACATTGGCACACTTCTTACCACAGCACTCTCCTAATCAATCAACTGCCACGGTTCCCTAACCCCTCCAGGATCATATGGAAATTGCTCTTTTTGGTGTTCAAAGTCCTTCACAAACTGGTCCCTCCCCTCCCTTTTCAATGTTCTTACACCTTACTCCCACCAAGTCTCTAATCCAGGGATAGTGGCATCCTCGCCGTTCCCTCAAACAAGATGCTTGAGTCTTGCCTCAACCATATTTACTGCTGTCTCCTATACCTGGAATTCTCTCCTTATCTCCATCTTTTGACTTCCCTGACTTCCTTCAAGTCTCAGATAAAATCCCATCTTTTTACAAAAAAGCCTTTTCTGATCTCCCTTAACACTAGTGAACACCTCATATTCTGACAGCACCTTTCCCTGCAATTATAGATTTCACAAAATAAAAGAGGAAAGTGTTACTAGATTAAAGTAACTAAACAAAATGGAAACTAGACTGCTTAGAAAACAGCCACCAGCTCCCAAGCTCCAAACAGCTCCTCAGCCTTTTCTCATCCCAAGGAGACAGTCCTCCCCTGCTCTTCCCAGTGAGCACTCCCTCCCGAACAGCTCTTTCCTGCAGTTATCCACGGGCTCCTCTGGCAGTTGAGTGGCAACTAGCAAGCACTGCTCTTGGGCAAAGGCAAAACCTACATGCAATCTTCTCTTATCTCACACAGGCTTCATCCACACTTGCTTGAAAACCTTCTGGTAGGGGACAAAGAATTCTGACGTTCCACCTCTGGTGACAGAGTTCCAGATTAGGGACTTCCTCTCCTAGGGGGTGTTTCTCACAGCCATTGTTGCTGGAAAATTTCAGCTTCATAAACGCTAAACCAGGGAGCAGGACCCTCCCCAACTTCAAGGCAGGTCCCTGGTATTAATTAATTCCAGGTTCAGATAGAATGACTGCAATCTTAATGTTCTTTCTGTGACACCTGCAAGAGGCTGCCACTTAGCCAAGAGGCACTCTCCTCTTCAGCAGTCAATCAAGCATACCAATTTCTCCCAAATTACTGCTCAAAAGTGCTGAAGAATCCCTCATGGCTACTGGGTGAGGTGATTCAAATCATACTAGCAGGCAGATGAGGGAAGCCAGTATTCTCCAAATCTTCCAACATATATAAGTTCAAGTGACAAAACTCACCAAGAAGAAAGAATGGGAGGAAAGGTCTGAGCATCATGGAAAATATCATCTCAAATTTTCATCCTGATGGAAGTTTATAAAATACTCTACATAATTATCCCATTTGATCCCCATATTAACCCTGCAAGGTCACTGAATTTCCAAACAAGAAGGGCTCTCTAGTCCAACCTGTAACAGCAAAAAAGAAGCCCTTTGCCATAAAAAGCCATCAAATCTTGAAGAGCGAGGCACCCACTACCTTCCAAAGCAGCCCATTTCCTTCTGGATAGCTTTAAGTGTTAGGAAATCGTTCCTTATATCAAACGTATATTTGCCTCTTTGCAATTTCAACCCATTCCTAATTCTGCCTTCTGGGGTAAAACAGCCTTCAAAAACAGCTTTCAAATGGAACATCCCCCTAAGCCTTCTCTTCTCCAGATTAAGCACCCACAGGTCCTTCAACCAATCCCCAATGTCATAAACTCCAAGTCCTTCACAATCCTGTATACTCTCCTCTCTCTGGCTTATCAATGTTCTTCCTAAAACATGGTGCCCAAGCTGAAACAGCCTGAGTAGGGCAGACTATCATCTTCTTCATCCCAGAAGCTAAGCCTTTCAACGGAGTCTAAGACTACATTAGGTTCTGGGGCTGTGATACCATGTCATTAACTTACATTGGGTTTAAAATCCACCAAAACACCAGATCTTTTCTCAGAAAGACTACTAAATAACCATACTCCCTATGTTATAATCGGCTTCACAAGTAATAAGACTTTATTCTTATTAAATTTTATCTTATTCCATTTGGCCCACACTGGTCTGTCAACCGGCATATTTAGTTATTGCTCTCTTCTCTGTGTCATATGCAAATCTGATACACATGCCTTTATCCAAACCATTGCTAAAAAATGTTAAGTAGCACAAGAGTCAATCACAAATCCACCGGGCACTCCACTAACAACTTCCTCCCAAGTTAAAATCAACATTAATCAACATTAATGATTAGTCTTCAGTTCTATCTACTTAACCAGTTTCAAATCTAACTGTGCTAGTATCTAGTCCACATCTTGTCATCTCATCCACAAGAATAGCATGACAGACTACATCAAATGCTTTGCTAAAATCTAGGTAAACTACAACATTCCCCTCATCTACCGGTTTATCAATCTTATCAAAAAAGGAAGCAAGGTTAGTCTAGCACGACCCATTTTTAGTAAATCCATGCTGAATCTTTGTGATCACCATTTCTTTTTCTAGATGGTCACTAACCATCTCTTTAATAACATATTCTAGAATTTTGCCAGGAATCAAAGTTAAGCTCATTGGCTAAGCATTTCCTAACTCCATTCACTTACTTTAAAAAAAAAAAAAATCAGGACAATATTTGCTCTTTCCTAGTCCTTTGATCTCTCCTGTTCTCCACAATCTTTCATATATCACTGAAAATGGTTCAGCAATCCCAAACACTAGTTCTTCCAGTAGCTGATGGTATAGTTTATCTGGGTAAGGCAATGAGGTTGCAAGGGAAACAAAGTGCTCTCTTAATCATTGCTTTAACTTATCTTGGCTAGCTAGTCTTTTTTTTGTTCTGTCCTTTCCAGGCCCAAGGCATTCTTTTTGGCAGAAAAAACAGAAGCACAGAATTTAGCTAAGAACTGAGTCATTTTTCTGCCATGTCCCATCATCCCAGAGCCACAACTCTATCATATCTTTAATCCTCTCTTCCCCAAAATATATGATTCTTTTGCCCAAAAGTCTCAAAGGGCAACCTAGGATGAAATGCAAACTCCTCAGCCTGACAGTTAAAGCCCTCCACAACCTGGCTCCACCCTACTTTTCAGCCTTATTTCACATTATTTCCCTTCGTGTACTCTATGTTCCAGGCACACCAGCTGCTCAACATTCCATTCCTCCTCCCCTACATGTAAACAGGGTAGGCTCTCCTCCAGGCCTGGAATGCTCTCTGTCCTTACCTCTGCCTCTTCCCTCCAGACTCGACCAAGTGCTGTCTCTTTCAGAGAATCCCCTGATGCTCCTCAGTTGTGCTCCCTCTCTTCCTTCTTTAAATTACCTTGCACTTACTTCCTTTGTGTTATCAGTTGGATATTACCCATAGAATGGAAGCTCCTTGAGAATAGTGACCGTTTCAGTTGTCTCTGTATCTGCAGCACCTAGCATATTTTGGGAAAGATCTGTGATTCCATGAAAGTGAAAAATATCACGTGTGGAAATTCCCTTCACCAATGCACATCAGAAAACCATCTGCCACTCAGAGAATCACCTGGAAAACTGACAACATAAAGGACCTGCCCCTCACACACTCAGGATCTGCCAGAGACAGGACTTGGCCCCAGGGTCTTCCTGACTTTGAGCTCTGCCTCTATTCACTACCCCTGTCCCTCTCATCTTGAGGGTACACAGACAGCACTCCAGTGTTTACTGAACTGAACTGTCCACATCCTTGTATAAATCCTCCACAGAAGATCTATTCAGAGTATTAAATATATTCCTCTAGTTCCTACAAATGCCAGAGTAACACAAAGGCTGTTGGTCCATTGATTAACCCTCATAGCAAATACCTGACTGGCCCACCTCCTTTTCCTATCATCCACTTCCTCAACATTATCTACTGTATGACTTATGTTCAAGTCATTATTGGAAATTTGTTGCAACTTACATTCACGAGTCTTTCAAATGACCATTCTTTTTTTTTTTTCTTCAGGCAATTGGGGTTAAGTGACTTACCCAGGGTCACACAGCTAGTAAGTGTCAAGTATTTGGTCTGAGGCTGGATTTGAACTCGGGTCCTCCTGACTTCAGGGCCAGTGCTCTATCCACTTTGCCACCTAGCTGCCCCCTCAAATGACCATTCTTAATGATACTACCATGTAATCTTTTCCATTTCTTAGGAAATCTTCCCTTCTATATAAGATGTGTTAAAAATTGATCCCTGGATGATTTTAAAACCTTCTTACCTCCAGCATTGATTTCTTTTTTATGTATTTGGTCAGGTCCAACTAACCTTCTTAACTATCTTCTTAAATATCTCTTTCACTTCCTCATATTAGGTACTATGCTTTGTAAAGACTAAATGTGCCAGTTCCGTTGTCATCAATAATGAGAATAGCTTATTAGAGAAATGCTGGCAAATCCATTCCATTTCATGTCTGTCCCTTGTCCATCTTCTAGTTTCATCCTGGTTTGGTTGAATCTCATATCAAGCTTTCTAAAAGCTCATTTTCCCTACCACTGCTTTTCACTGGTTTGTTAAGAACCATCAAAATACTCCAAGAGCACAGATGCAAGGGTCTCTTCCTAGGAGGTCGTTAGTAGAAAGGCCAGCTGACTTGCCAAACAAAGGTCAAAGAACTAGTCTGGACCAGAGGCAAAACTAGCTTCTTTAGCCCCATGAGTTTTCTCCTTCCTCTGTAGCATCAGGGTAGTAGCTATCTCTCCTTACAAGCTCCTAGTAGGCATACATTAGTGTCACACTGGATTAGCAGGCTCAATGAGTACAACCAAATTAATAAATTCTGCATTTGTACCAATTTATAGCAT
This sequence comes from Vombatus ursinus, assembly GCF_900497805.2. Taxonomy (NCBI): domain Eukaryota; kingdom Metazoa; phylum Chordata; class Mammalia; order Diprotodontia; family Vombatidae; genus Vombatus; species Vombatus ursinus. The sequence goes on along the minus strand of NW_020954907.1, from coordinate 1,300,744 downwards.
GGTCAGCACCATCTCTCCAGTACTAGGTCTGTTTGACACATGATTTATTTTAATGCAAATCCTTTAGGTCAAAAAATGCCCAAGATTTAAAAGGGACATTTTTGAAGATTACTCTATCACCAAAGCAATAAAGAAAATTCATACTGAGTTCCTTCAATCACATACAGAAGTATCAAATATGGAAAAGGAGTCCAATCAGAAGTGGCAAAGCCCTTGCTTTCCAAGTATCTTATATTCCAATCAAGCTTCAAACTTAGAATGTCTGTCATCTTATAAGAAGCTAAAAGGACTTCAAACCTGGAACCAGTTAGAAGTAAATGGTTAATAGAAATAAAAGGAAATGTGGATAGGAAAACGTTGCCTTTGGCACATCACTTATCAAAGTTTTTAATTCCAAGAGGATAGAGCACCAGCCTTGAAGTCAGGAGGACCTGAGTTCAAATTTGGCCTCAGACCAAACACTTGACACTTACTAGCTGTGTGACCCTGGGCAAGTCACTTAACCCCAATTGCCTAAAAAAAAAGTTTTTAATTCCAGAACAGTTTATGAAACCAAACCCCACAACTTTCTTTTCTGTAGTTTAAATCTTTTTATCTAAAATGGTGTAAATGAAAAGATCAATCAACATTAGGGATAACAGAAAAGCTCAGTATCAAGCCATACTCTTTCCTCTCAAGGAAATAAAATGAAGAATGCCAAATTCTAGACCCAGAGTTGCTTCAGCTAAAAAAAGATTTCTCTGTTACCAAAAAAAATATGAAGTAGAAATGCATTGCTATTAAGTGATATGGTGGGTTTTCCACTAACTACTAAGTGAATTTGAGAACTTTAACTTCTACAGGCCTCAGTTATCACATCTGTGAAACGAGGGAGTTGGACTAAATGACTCTTCTAGCTCTAAATCTATGCTCCTATGATTCTCAACTTATGATTCCTATAAAACTCTCCTTACCTTCCACAGAGTCAGCACCTGGCTCAGATCAATTTCTTCTCTACCTTCTCCCATGTCTGCTGTGCTAAGCTCTGGGGATGTCATCAAGGAGTCTAAAGTCCTATTAGGGGTTGGCCTGGAAAGGGTACTTTGATTAGAAAAGTCACAAGGATGGTAAATGGAGCAACAGAGCCATCAACTGACACACTCTTACAATGGCAGTGTTGATTTCATTCCAGTTTCCAGAGCAAGAGGTAGAAAAGAAATGTGGGGGGGGAAGGAGTGGAGGGGGATGGCAGGCAAGATGCATAAGGAGAAAATGGCCAGGGTGAGGTAAGGCATCGAAAGCTGGGTCGAGGGCAAGTTAAATACAATGGGCTCTCACCAATCAGGCTTCCCTAGCCTGAAGGAGGGAGTTCCACTAGCCCCAGGCAGAGAGTTCCAAAGGAGTTGCTTGATTCTGCACCCCCCTTCCACGGTTGGAGGGTAATCAGCTGCAGAGTACATGGCAAAAAGTTGACCAAAAGTGAAATATGGTCATCTTCAATAATTTTAACATTCAAGAAGAAGCCCTTAAAAAAAAAAAAAAAAGACACTGGCCCCAGCTTCAGATCCCTTACCTCTTCAATTGCATGACCTTGATCTCCCTACTACTTCAGTTACTCCAAGTATAATGGCAACATCACCCACCACTTTTTGGGGAGGGCTGCAGTATAATGGAGAGAGCATTAGGCTTGAAATCAGAAGACCTGGGTTTGCTTTCCAGCTGACATTACTTACGAGACCCTGGATAAATCACTTCAACTCTGCGTATCTCAGTTTCCTCATCTATAAAATCTAGATAAAAATCTTATAAAAACAGAGACAATACTTCTTCACGCACTGGCCTCCTGCAGCTGTTGTATAGAAAAGCACTCTGAAAATCTTAAAGCACTAGAGAAACAAGAATTACTCTTATCACTCAGGATGACAGAATCTGCAAGATCTCGATCTTTTAATCTCCTTGCCTTCTACCTCTTCTCCTTACCTTCTAACTTTCCTGGTACTCCTGACAAACCAGCTCTTCCTCCTCATCCAGCCAGCTAGTACCCAGAGGCAGCATAATATCGTCCACAGGAGACTAGACTTGGACTCAGGAAGACCTGGATTCAAAACCTGCCTCAGATACGCATTAGCCGTGTGACCCTGGGCAAGTCATTTAACCTCCTCATGTCTACATTTCCTGATCTGTAAAATGAGGGCATTAAAACGTAAGGTCCTTTCCAGTTCTAAATCTATGACCCCACAAACCTTGATTCTTCCCTCTTCTCCCGGTCTATTGCCCTACTTCAGGTTTTATTCACCTCCCCACCCAGCTGGACCCCATGGGCAGTCATTTCAAGGATGGAATCATCAGCACCCTTCCAACCTCCTCCTTGCCCTGCTCCTCCAATGTTAATCCCCAACTCTGGATAAAGTCCAACATCTGCTTTTTCTATTTCTACGCTACCTACTATCCAATAGGTTAAAAAAAGAAAGCCACCAATTGGTTCCACTGGGTTCCACACTAGGCCATTCAGCTGAGCCCTCAGCACTGCATATCAATATTTTACTCATCAGTTGATTCCTGAATACATTTTCAGGTTAGGTTAATAAGCCTCTACTCTTCTCAACTGCATCTCTAATTCTGGACATGCAAAAAAAAAATATTAGGATAGCCCTGACTTTCTCTCCAAAATTTTTTCTATTTTCTATATCTTCAGTCACTGAAGATGTTAAGCCTGGAGAAGAGATGATTGAGAGAAGACACTGCTCTGTCTTTTGCTTGGCACCAATGGACAGAGCAACGAGTAAAGACTGCAGAGGAAAATTTAGGTGTGATATAAGATAGTTTCCCAATAATACAAAAACCAGAAAGGCTGCCCAGAGAGCTCCCTGCCTGAGTAGGTAGGTCTTTAAGCTGAGGCTGGAGGACCCCTTGGTTAGAGGGATTATTATTGAGGTCTTTGTTAGCAACAACTCACATTTACATGAAGCTTTGAGGTTTCACAAGACCTGGGCTTCCATCTCACCTCCTCTGATACTGAATGACCCTCAGGCCAAGACACCTCACATATCTCACCCAGTTTCATCATTACAAAAATAGGGTTATTAACTCCTTCACTGCTGAAATCACAGGGTTCTTGGGAAGGTCAGATGACAGAATGGAATGCATGTAAAGCACTTCAATCTGTGTGCTGGGGAAAAACAAAACCCCCAACCTCTGAGAGGAACTCTCTGCTCCCCCAAACACCCCTGTAGAAATCTGAAAATACATCAGAAAGAATCCCAACAAGTGAAAATCCAAGAGAAGCTTCGACTCTGGGCACCTCCATCCAGTTCAGGACTTTTAAAGCCTGTAGAGACTGCAAACCTAAGACAAACCATGGAAAGCAGAGGAACGGCACACAAGCAGCCAAGGGCCACAGTGGATACTCAGGTAAGTCAGTGCCAAGGTCAAACCCAGGGCCCAGGCAGCCTGTTCCACACCACAGTAAGACAGATGGCTAGACCAATACCCAGACAGCCTCTGCTCAATCCTGTCAGAAGTCTGACAGTCAGAACCTCCTCACACCTCAGTCACAGAAGGAAAAACGACCAAGCAGCAAGGGAAGCAGCACGTGGGATCCACACAGGAGGCCTGCTACTGGTGAAGTAGACATCTCGATGGGGCCTGTCAGGGTCACACCAAGGAATGGAGACAACTAACTCCTGACTCACCCTACAAAACTAGGATTTAGGAGGAAAAAAAAGACCTTAATAGAATAAAGGATTTTCAAGTACTCCTGATGAAGAAAACAGAGCTAAGCAGAAGCTCTTAAATGGAAACAGAGAATGAAGAGAAAAACTAGGAAAGTAAAAACATTTGAGTATTTAGAAAGGCTCATATGGAATATTATAAGAAAGGCTTACAATCTAATAAGGGAAGAAGAAACATATGTCCCTTCAGAGTCCTATGTCTTCAATGGTCCTAGAAGGAGCCTAAATAAGATAAACAGAAGGCTTAGGAGGTGGTTTTGTGCTGTTCTGATGGTTTTAAAGAGAAAAAAAGAAGAGGGAGGAGAAAGGGAACACACTAGGGAAGACAGGAAAAGGAAAAGGAAGAATACTACTCAGCTAGCTAAGTGGCCCAGTGGATAAAAAAAAAGCCTTGGGCCTGGAGACAAGAGGACTTGAGTTGCAATCCAGCCTTAGGTACTTACTACGTCTGGCAAGTCATTTAACCTTTGTTAGCCTCAGTTTCCTCAACTGTAAAATGGGGATAATAATAGCATCTACCTCCCAGGCTTGTTGTGAGGTTCAAATTCAAACAATATTTGTAAAACACTTAGCACAGTGCATAGCACACAGTAGGCACTTAATAAATGTTCCCTTATTATCTTACATATGCACAGGATGAAGAATATAAAAACATAAAAGAAAGACATACATACACACAAAAGAGTTTGGTGTAGAAATACATTAAACTCAACGGGGAAATAGGTAAGAACAGGAAGCGGATGGAGAGGCTAAGAGGGAAATCAGGATCATTGAGGGGTCACAAGCAAAACAATATCACTCCAACATGGGAGGGTAAAGTGTTAACACCTGTGATTATAATCACAGGAAGGGAAAAAAAGGGTAGGAGAACAAAACAAGGAAACAGATTGGAAACAAGGAAAACAAAGGAAAACAAAACAAGGAAACACTATACTAGTGTTAAGCACATTTCTCTTTCACTACCACTTTCTTAATTGTAAAAACAGAGGTTGGGGACAAAGAGAAGAAAAAGTACAAGGGGATAGGATGAAGGGAAATACACACTTAATCATAAATATAAACATGAATGGGATAAACTTAACTCATAAATTGGAAAATGCTACCAGAATGGATCTGAAAGCAGATCTAACTATAAATACTTACTATGTATGCACCAAATAACATTGCATGTAAATAAAGGAAAAGTTAATCGAACTAAAAGGAAAAATAGACACTGGAGAACTTCAATGAATCCCTTTTCAAATCTCAAGAAATTTAACAAAACAATCAGAAAGAAAGAAGTTACAGTTGTGTACATATTTTTAGGATAGTAAAACAGGATTACTGAACAGAACGAAAAAGGAGTATACATATTTCTCAGCTATGCATAGCACCTTTATAAGACTTTAAGACTATGCATTAGAACATTTTAAAACCTCACAAACACATGGAGAAAAGCAGAAATATTAAACATGTTCTTTACTTATCACAATGCAATAAAAATTACATTCTGTAAAGGGCTTTGAAGAAAGGATTAAAATTCACTGCAGACTAAATAATCTAATCTTAAAGAATTGGTAGGTGAAAGAACCAATCATGAAAACAAAAGAAAATTTAATCAAACAAAATGACAATGAAACCATATACCAAAACTTTGGGGATAATAGTTAAAGTAGTCCTCAGGAGAAAATTTAAATCTCTAAAAACTTTCATCAACAAGAGAGAAAGAACAGTTGAATTGGTCATGCAATTAAAAAAAATAAAAAAAAATAAAAAAACCCCAATACTAAATGAGAAATCTAAAAATCAAAAGGAGAGATTAGCAAGGCGAAAAGCAAAAAACAAAACACCAAACTGATAAATAAAACTAGGAGCTAGGGATTTTTTAAAATAAGATAAAAGCTGATTTTTTTTGATGAGAGGAAAACTAAATTGTCAGTCATCAAAAATTAAAAAGGAGAATTCACAACAATTTGAACATGAAACAAAAAACTCTCTTGCCCAAATATATGCCAACAAAACTGATAATATGGGTGAAATGAATATTTTAAAAAATATATAAAATACTAAGAGACTCAGAACAAGAAATAGATGATTCAAATAACACAAATCAGGAAAAGAAACTGAATTATCCATAAAAGAATTCCTAAAGGAAAAAAACCCAGGACCAGATGAAATAGATTTACAAGTGAATTCTATCAAACATTCAAAGAACAATTAATTCCAATATTATGAAGGCTATCTGCAAAAATAAGAAAAGGGATCTCACAGAACTTCTATGATACAAATATAGTTTCTGACACCTAAACCAGTGAGACACAAAGCAAATTACAAAATGAACATTAATACAAAAATGTTAATTTTTTAAAATTCCCATTTTTAAAATGAGAAAATTGTAGCACAGGGAAGTTAAGTGATTTGCCCAGGATGAAATGGTGAATGCCAGAAATAGGATTTGAATCCCAAAATGGAACAGACTGCCTCAAGACTTCCCTCAAGAGTTCTTTAGGCAAAGGCTGGGACCACTTGATGTATGAATAGTAATGAGAATTTTGTTTTCAAGTACTGGCTGACATAAATGGCTTCTGAGGTCCCTTCCAATTTAAAATTCTTTAATTCTATGATTCTTCAATCACAGATTTCCTGATTCCAAGTCCAGTACCCTTTTTATTAGAACAAGCTTCAAGTATAGGTTGGACTAAATGAGGACACTTCTATTAAATTTTGTAATTCATCCTTTCCTCTTCTCCTTTGTCAAAATTATCAGTCTTCCTTTAGATTAGAACATAGGAGAAAAAGCACTGAACTTGGATTCAAAAAGCTTGGGTTCAATTTTTTCCTCAATAATTACTAGTTACTGGACAAACTAAATCAATACAGTCAAGATTAGAAGGGAAGCAGGAAACTGGGGCAAATTTTTTACAGCAAATTTCTTTGATAAAAGCCTCATTCCTCAAAAATATGGAGAAATGAATCAAATTTGTAAGAATACAAGTCATTCCCCAATTGATAAATGATCAAAGGATATGAACAGGAAGTTTTCAGATAAAGTTATCAAAGCTGTTTATAGTCATATGAAAAAATGCTCTAAATCACTATTGATTAGAGAAATAAAAATTAAAACAACTCTGAAGTACCACCTCATACCTAGCAGATTGGTTTATTATTATTATTGACAGAAAAGGAAAATGACAAGTGTTGGAAGGGATATGGAAAAATAGACATTCCACTGTCGATGGAGTTGTGAGCTGATCCAACTACTCTGAAGAGCAATTTGGAACTATACCCAAAGGGCTATAAAACGATATACCCTCTGACCCAGAAACACCACTTGGTACTAGTTTTGTATCTCAAAGAGATCAAAGAAAAAAGAAAAGGACCAAGATGTACAAAAATATTTATAACAGCTTTTTTTGTCATGGCAAAGAAACTGGAAATTGAGAGGATGCCCATCAATTGGGGAATGGCAGAACAAATTGTGGTATATGATTGTGATGGAATACTACTGTGATTTAAGAAATAGCAAGATGCTTTCAGAAAAACCTGGGAAGACTTACATGAACTAATGGCAAAGAGAAATGAGCAGAACCAGGACAACATTGTATGCAGCAACAGCAATACTGTTCAGTGACCAATTGTGAATGACTTAGCTATTCTCAGCAACACAATGCTCCAAAACAAACAATTCCAAAGAATTTACAACAAAAAATGGTAGTCACCTCCAAAGAAAGAACTGATGGCATATGAATACAGATTGAAGCATATTTTTTTTACTTTATTCTGGGTTTTTTGGTCTGTGTTTTCTTTTGCAACATGGCTAATATAGAATTGTTTTGCATTACTATATGGGTATAATCCATTTCAAATTACCTTCTCAAAGAGGGGGAAGGGGAAGAAAGGAGGGAGAGAATTTGGAACTCAAAATTTTTTTTAAAAATGTTAAAAATTTTTATTTACATGTAATTGAGAAAAATAAAATAAAAATTAAATTTTAAAAAATTTACTAGTTGTATGACTATGGGCAAATTACTAACCCTCTCTGTGTAAAAGTGTCCCCATCTGTAAGATAGGGATAGTAATATTTGCATTACCTACCTCACAGGGTTGCTATGAAGAAAGTGCTTTGTAAACAGATTATTATCAGTTATCTTCTCTTTCACGCCATTTTGTTTTCCTCCCGGCTCCTACCACTTTGCCTCTATCTCCCCAGTGCACTTGAATAAACTTTTGCAGAGCAAATGAAGAGATGCCACAAACATTCAAGTCTCCCACATCCTAAAACAAAACTTCCTTTTATGTCATTTTAGTTTCCCCTTCCTTTCATTGCCAAATCTACCTTCTACATTTCTCACTTCATCACCTTGACTGAAACTCCCAAGACAAATCCAATGGCCTTTTCCTTTTGATATTTCTGCATCACTGGCCATTGGGTCTCTGTCTGACATCTGTCCCCTTCTTTTCATTTCCACTGCTACTACTTTAATTCAGGCCCTCATCTGCTCATCTGAATTTCCTCCTAACTGATCTTCCTGCTTCAAGTTTCTCCTCCCTACAAATCACCCTACACTTTACCAGAGTAATCTAACTAAATAAAATACAACAATGATTATAGCATCTCTTTCCTCAAAAGCTTTCCAAGGTTCTCCACTACTTACAAAAATAATTCTAAATTTGTTAACCTAACATTCACCAGCAGGCCCATCCTACCCTATCTGGAAGATCTTATCTTACATTACTTCCCTTCACACACCCCATGATCCAGCCAAGCTTGCCAGAACAGATGATGATGATAATAATGGTGACGACAGCTAGCATTTATAAAACTATTTAAGGTTTGCATCACTGTGTTAATACTTTTGCTCATACATACTGTCCTCTATACCAACTTCTCTCATGCTCCTGACAACTCGCTGCCTGTCAAAATCATTTCCCATCCCTCCAACCTTAGCCTACTCAAAAGCAAACTCTGTAGCCTTCCTATCACAATCATCACCTTCTGCTTCACAACACTTTTGTGTGCACATTTTACATCTGTCTCTGAACGAAAGCCTCTGGACCACAGGATCTGTGTCTTGTTCATCAATGTATCTCACTACCTACAAAGTAGATGTTCCATAAATATTCATCCAAAATCTGGAACTCTTCCTATCTTCTGTCACTAAGACCTCCCTTCCCTCTAATCTCTTCCATCTCTAATGGTTCCTTCCCTTCTATATTTAAATACACTTAAATCTCTTCTACCTCAAAAATGCTTGGCTTTGCTGCTTCTTCTAACTACCACTTATTTCTCTCCTTATCTTCAATGAGAAATTTCTCTAACAAAAGCATTCACTGCCCTACTCTCCACCCCTACCTTCAACTCCTCCAACCTGACTTACATCTACTGAAGCAGCTCTCTTCTCAGTCACTAAATGACTTCCTTTTAATCACATACCATAGTCTTTTATCAGTTCAGATCTTCCTGGATATCTCAGCGGCATCTCACACTTGACCTCTTCCTTTCTAGAAGCACTCTTCCATCTTTCCTCCCACTGCACTAACCACGCTTTCTTCCTACTTCTATCATTTCTCCTGCCTGCTTTGCTTCCTCCTCCTAAACGTGGCCACCCTCCAAGGCAGCCCGAGGTCCTCGGCTCTTTCTTCTCTTAACAAGTCTCTCTCATCCCGGACACAGTCCACATTCATTACCATCCCTCTGTTATTGCTAATGCTGCTCCCCTCATCAACTACCCCATCACACCTTGATGTTTCTCTCCTCTAAACTCGTAGTGAATTAATTATGTTTACTGCACAATTTAGCACCTGATTATCTCATGTCTTGCTCTCCTCCTACTTCTTTCAAGGCTTGCCTCCTCAAAAATACTGCAAACCTTGGAAACAAAAAACACATCTCAGATACCACTCTATTGCTCACAGCCCTAACATAATGATGAGCATTAGGTATTTCTTGATTACCAAATTTCTTATAGGAGGCAGAAGGCAAACGGGCAAAGGCCAGAAAAAACATCGAATGATCAATATTCAAAATCAACTCTCAATTATCTACACTAAAGGAGAGAAGAAACTAGGTAATCCAAGAACAAAAGATTATTCAAAATTGTTTATGTTTTGCTTCAGAATGCCTTTACAACTTAAGCACTCTATAACCACCTTCCTATAGGACAAGGTAAATTAGCCTGAAACCTGAGTTGTGGGAGAGTAGAGGCTACAGATACTCAACAAAGTGGATAAATAAGAAGTGAGTGTGAAAGTATTTGTTCTTCATCCAAATTTGCCCAAACAGCCCACTCTTCAGTCCCAACGATAAAAGGAAATGCCCCCCAAATCCATTACTCTGTTATAAAGCAAGCTACGAGGTTTTCAAACTTCAAACCCTGACTCTCCTTTAAGACAAGCAGTAACTATCAATCTCCTTAGAGTATGCCTCCCAAGAAAGCTGCCAAAATCTGTTCAGTATAAACACAGCTGCTTCCTCAATACCAACTTGGACAAATATTATGAACCTCTTATTTCATATCATCCTTGAATAGGTTAAGAAGGGCCTGGCAATCACTTCTCAAATATACAGAGAGAGAACTGAGTCAAATTTGTAAGGATACATGACATTCCCCAACTAATAAATGGTCAAAGGATACGAACAGGCAGTTTTCAGATAAAGAAATTAAAGCTATCTACAGTCATATGACAAAATGCTCTAAATCACTATTGATTAGAAAAATGCAAGTTAAAACAACTCTGAGTTACCACCTCATACCTCTCAGATTGGCTAATATGACAGAAAAGGAAAATAATAAATGTTGGAGATGTGGAAAAATCAGGCCACTAATGCATTGTTGGTGGAGTTGTGAACTGATCCAACCATTCTGGAGAGCAATTTGTAACTATGCCTGAAGGGCAATCAAACTGTGCATACCCTTTGATCCAGCAATACCACTACTAGGTCTGTTTCCCAAAGAGATCAAGAAAAAGGGAAAAGGACATATTTGTACAAAAATATTTATAGCAGCTCTTTTTGTGGTGGCAAAGAACTGGCAACTGAGGGGTGCCCATTAACTGGTGAATGGCTGAACAAGTTATGGCATATGAATGGAATGGAATACTACTGTCCTACAAGAAATGATCTGCAGGTCGATTTCAGAAAAACCTGGAAAGATTTACACGACTGATGCTGAGTGAAGTGAGCAGAACCAGGAGAACACTGTACACAGTAATACAACACTGTGCAATGATCAACTATGGTTGACTTAGCTCTTCTCAGCAATACAATGATCAAAGAGAACTCCAAAAGACTCATGACAGAAAATGCTATCCACATCCAGAGAAAGAACCATAGAGGCTGAATCCAGATCGAAGCATGCTATTTTCACTTTTTTTTGGGTTTTTTTGGTGACTTTTTCCCTTTGTCCTGTTTCTTTTTTCACAACATGACTAATGTGGAAACATGTTTAAATGATGGCACATGTATAGCCTATATCTGATTGCTTGCCTTCTTGGGGAGGGGGTGAAGGGAGAAATGGAGGAAGAAAATATTTGAAACTCAAAATCTTATTTTAAAAAAAGACTGTTGAAAACTATCTTTACATGTAATTGGAAAAAATATTATTTACCCAAAAAAAAAAAAAAAAAAAGATCTACAGTGCCTACCTCAAGGGGGTTTTGAAAAAGTTAAATTAGATGTCATATTAAAGCACACTGCAAAACATTTAAAAAAAAAAAAAAGAAGGGTCTGGCAAACTCCAACTGATGTCACTAAGGAATAGTTAAGCCACACATTTCTAAAACAATTTCAAAAGTGACTGCCACCTTGTTCTGCAAGAAATTCTCCAAGCTCAGCTCAGAGAACCAATAATTTTCATACAGCACTTTAAAGTTTACAAAACACTTTGCTCACAATGAGCCTAAGAGGAAGTGTAAAAACCATAATCCTCATTTTACAGATGGGGAAACTCAGATTCAAAGGGATGAAGAGACTTGCCTACAGTTATAGTCATTTTAGAAGCAGGATTCAAACCCAGGGCTCCCACCTCCGAGCTCAGCTCTCCTTCTGCTACAAGGCAGAAACAGAGACCACAAAACCCCTCCCAGATACCTAAAAACCAAGGATCTTCCCAGAAAACTTCGGGAGAGCCATTCTCATTTTTGAGGCAATTATAATTATTCAAATGGAGGCAAAACATTAAGATTGATAAAATGTTTTCCATACAGCCACCACGCAACAGCTTACAGAGTCTAATTCAAGAGTCCTTCTAGTCCTTTATGTCTCTGTGTGTGTAATAGCTCCATATTTTGATCAATTTAATACCTGGATTTAGATTTTAACATTACTTTTCCATCTTTCAAGTTAACATGCCATGTGTTTTTTCTATTTCCTATCTTTCTTCTCTAATTTTCCCCCAAACCCTTCTTTCATTGTTCAGTTGTTTCCCATATAGAACTTGGTTAGAGGCCTTTTACATCAACAAAATTAATGACCTCTAACACAACTACTGACAACTCTCCCTACCTTAAGAACAATTACATATCACAACAGTATCAACTTCTTCTGCATCAAGCTCCATGATGCTTATGAAAGGATTAGAGCTTTCTCAGGACCCAAACATCTGCCACAGACAAAAGCCAAACCCTTGGTTGGCAACTGCCTCTCTCCATCACTCCTGCTTTTAGTTACTCTTTCCAGTGACTCAACAGGAAGGTATTCAGAGTAAAGGAGAAATAGAGGCCTTTAGACAAGGCTTTTCCTCCACCCACAGCCCCCAAAATATAGTTCTTTGCCACATGATCCAACACTTTCCCATCCAAATTGCCACTCCCGTCTGTATGAGGTCACCAGTTAACAAAGAACAAGAAGCTGGGGAAGCATCTTTCTGCTAGCGAAGTGGAGCCAAAAAAAAAAAAAAACCAAAACCCAGACTATTCTGATGGAAAGCAATTAGGGGCCCCTCTTACCTGCCACAGAAAAAAGCAACCATTACAGCTACTTCCAGAGAGATGCTTGTTGAACAGGAGAAGTGAGGTCAGAAAGGTAGTTAACCCTTCAAACACATCTCAGAACCAGCTTGGGAACTGGAAATGAGAAGATTCAGGGAATACATGACAGCTGTCCTCAAGCATCCTGAACTGCATTCGTGGCAAAATGGGTTTAGACAGGTTCTGACTGGCGACAGAGGAACAACAGTAGAAGTAGCAAAGAGGTCAACATGGGCTTGATAGGAGGAAAAAATCTCCTGGTCATTAGAACTGTCCAAAAGGGAATAGGTTACCTTAGAATATATGAGGTACCCTCCAAAAGAGGTTTTCAAGAAAATGCTAGATAAGCACTTGGTGGTAATGACCTAAGAGAGGACTCCTGTTCAGAGACAAGATGACCTCTAAAGTTCTTTCCAACTCTCATTCAAAGACAAGCTGTCCTCGTACCAGGGTCCCTAGATTCACCACTTCCCAGTCTTTTCCCAGTCAACCAGAACATACAATAAAAGCATGCTATAAACTTGAACAATATATTAAGTTTTAATTGAGTACCTTTATGCTTTGTTTATGATTAGTACTGTTGGGCACTTTAGAGCATAAAAAAGGAAAACATGATCAGTGTCCACAAGAAGCTTACAATTTATCTGGGGAAACCAAACTCCCTTTGTGACAAATTAGAGAAAAAAACAAGCACAAAATGAGTACAACATAGGGGAAAGAATATTGAAGGGATAATGTGGTGAAAACAAACAAGAACTCTGCATTTCAATACTCTCTCCACCACTAAAAACTGTAGCTGTATGAACTCCAGCAGAACACCTGGCAGCTCTAGGCCTCAGGTGCCTCACAGTAAAGTGGAGATTAGATCATCTCCACATAAAGTGGAGATTAGATCATCTCCACATAAAGTGGAGATTA
>NW_020954907.1:1231579-1287160 GCF_900497805.2 Vombatus ursinus | reverse complement strand
TCCACATAAAGTGGAGATTAGATCATCTCCACATAAAGTGGAGATTAAGGTCCATTCCAACTCTACAACATGGGATCATATGGTATGGATGAGTACAAAAGGAATGAGGAGTAAGATGACATCCTTGCAAGTAGAATTTGCTAGGGAAAGGCTCAAAGACCTGATGGAATTGGTGAAGCTTTGATGAATGGATAAAATAAGGCTAGGTAAGTAGACAAGGGTAGCACTCATCATTCCTTCAAAGCCAGTTCCCCAGCAATACCATTTAAGAACTCATAAACAGTACAATAAAGTGGCTTGACGATCCAGCTGGGAGTCAGGAAGGCCTAACTCCCAATCCCACCTTTCACAAAACAAGCCTTGTAAGTCAACATCTGTGCCAGTCACTCAGTTCTTGAATAGTTGTTTCCTCCTCTGTGAAACAGAGGGAATAAATGTAGGGCCTCCCTCACAGAGATAGTATAGTCTCAAATGACACCTTGTATAAAAAAAGCACATTGAAAACTTCTAACAGCTATAAAAGTTTTGGTTATCATCAGACTAGAAAGTGTTTAATCTAGAAGAAATTAATCAGCTCTTCATAGGAAGGCTGAGCAACCTGTGTTAAAAGGGCTTTTTAACACAAAACTCTAAAATTCTCACTTTTTTTATTTCAATAGTATAGTGTCGTAGACAAAATCAACAAAACCATACAGCAGTTTGCTGGCTCTCACAGCAAAATACAAACATGAATATTCTATAGTTGCACAAATTGGTAATCACTTTTTGCTTCTTAGTTATATAAATCAGAGGTAAAATGTACAAATATGTTAGTAATTAGGCTATTGTCAAATAGCACAAGGCAAACTACCACTAGCTTTTGGTATTAATAAAAGTACAGTGAGCTCCAAAGTTAAGAAAATTAACTTTTCTTCTTCAAAACAAACCACTAATCAAATTCTTCATTTAAGTTTTTTAAAGTTTCCTTAATTTGCATCCTGCAAAACCACAGATTAACCCTAACAGAGGGGCTTTTACTAAGCAGAAGCCTCAGTGAAGGGCCCTGATCTGGCCAGCTAAAAGCTTTATGCTGCCCTCCTCCAAGTGGCACAACCCTGCAAACGAGCTACAGATATAGTTTCTAAGCAACAAAGACTCAAAACAAACCAACACTAACCATCCTATGAGTCACCTCCAGACCGTCTCATTTTGCCTACCAACTCTATCTGGCACAAACACTTCCTGTCAAGGAGTTCAGGAAGCAGCCTCAACTTGAAACAACTAGGAATTTGTCAGAGGTCAGACTATAAGTACATCACCAAACAGTACAGCGTACCAGTACCCAGAAAACACTCCACCATGGAGGAGCAGGAATCAAACACAGAAGACGATAAAATTCTACCAGGGAAAACTGAAGTACTCGCAACAACAGCTCTGATAAACATATGTGTATCCTTATCTTAGGGTCAACAGTGCAGATTTTCAAAGAAATACAAATCCAATTCCTAGTCAAGTGTCTGGGCCTAATCAGTGCACTAGAAACATCCTTTAATTCTAGGTCAAACCCAGTGCAGGCACATTATATATGGGATGTTAACATCTCATATGTTCAAAAGCCTATTAAATACAGCCCACCTCTCTACCCTCACCCACTTCAATGCTACTCCACAGTCCTCAAGCTGCCCTGGGTTGTCTGTGTCACCGCATGACTACTACATGCGAACTACATGACCCAACATCTCCTTCCTTTTCCCTCAAGTAGCTGAAGCACATATCCTTTTCCTCTGTCTTTAACAAGGGTGTAAATAGTGAGTTACAGGCTCGTGTGTCTTTTTCTCTTTCTCACTCACACATCCACACACCCCATACACCCAACTCCCTTCTTCCTTCTCTCTTCCTCAATTACCCTGGGGAAAAATCTCTCCCTCTTTGTCCCATTTACAAAATAAATGATCACTGCTGCTAAGCATAAGAAAGGTGGTAGTAATATGCCTACATTACAGGAAAGAAATAGTTTTAAAATTTTTAATTTTTATTGATAGCTTTTGTCTTTATAACACTCTCATCTCAGAAGATATCCTTTTCCCCATCTCTAAAAAGTAAGGTAACGGGGCAGCTAGGTGGCGCAGTGGATAGAGCTCCCACCTTGGAGTTAGGAGGGCCGGAGTTCAAATATGACCTCAGACACTTAACACTTACTAGGTGTGTGACCTTGGGCAAGTTACTTAACCTCGATTACCTCACCCAAAAAAAAAGTGAGATATCCCTTGTAACAAAGAACAGAAAAGAGAAAAAATAATACAGCAAAACTAAACAACACATTAACAGAGTCTGACAGCAAAGTACTGTGCCACCCTCATTGTCTACCATATCTGGAAAGAAAAAAAGGAAGCAAGGAAAGAAGCAAAGAAGGGAGGGAGGAAGGAAAAGAAAAAAAGAAGGGCATTTTCTCTTCTATCTGGTCATTATAAATACAAGAATTCAGTTTCATTTGTTTTGGTTCTTGCTATACTGAAGATATTGCTTCCATAATTCTGTTTACTTACTCTGCATCAGTTCACATAAGCCTTCTCACGAAAAAAGTCATAAATTTTAAATTAAATTTGAGGGCAATGAATGTGGAGTAAAAAAGTCTTCTTTTGAGCCCTTGTATTAAGAGTGTGTGTGACACTTGAACAAGTCACTTTACCTCACTAGGCCTCAGTTTCCCCACTTGTAAAATAAAGGTGTTAGACTACATGATCTCCAAGGTACCTCCCACCCCTATACCTTATGATTTTATGTTCCTATGACACCAAACCCTCAGAGTCAACCTGTGAACACCTTTAAATACCCAGAAATGCCCTCTTGATTCCCTATAAAAGTTTTTATCTACCTCCTGACTGTCCTCTAATTAAACCTGCTTTTCTTTAACAGTATGCAGATAAGTAAAATTCTATGATTTCACTTATGTGTATTTCTTCCACCAAAGCCGATTCCAATTCCTCCATTATCTGGTAGAAGTTTCACGAGTTATTACAACAAAAAACATTGCCTATCGATGGCCAGTCTTCTGGTTCTTAGATGACAGTCTGTCACTAGACCCACATTAAAATACTTTCCAGACAGACAGGATCTGCCAGAGCTTGTACCTCACTGGCTTTGCCTTTGAGAACCCAGGGTTACCTCCAGTCATGATGAGGCATGGAAGTAAGCCTGCAGTAGAAGAATTACTAGTATTGCAACAAATAAAAATTTTTACAACTGTCCACTGAAAAAATATTTCAGTTACACTGAATTAAACAGGCTTTTGTGAACTAGCCTGGGAACCTAACCATCTGGGAGTCCAAAGATTGCCTCTCAGCTATGAGACCATGGGTAGGTCATAGAACTCCTTAAAGCTTCAACTTCTTCATCTGTAAAATGGGAATAATGGCATTTGTTCAGCCTCCCTCACACAGCTATTATAAGAATCAATTAAGATAACTGTAAAATACCTTGTAACTATAAAGAATGACATAACTTTTAACAACTCTTATTAAAAACATTGTTTCCATGCAGAAAATGAGCTTGAAGCTTTTAATGACACAACCCATTTGCAGGTGACAGCAATCTATACTGGCTTTGACCAGGCAGGGCACCAAGATTTGTTTTCATGGGAGAAGACAGTAGTCTCTCTCAGCAACACCAGCCTAAGAGATTAGAAGGTTGTTTCCAAGCTTCTTAACTGCCCTGAATAGATGAACTTACCGAAAAGCTTCTGGGCTGGGCTGTGTTTTCACCCTGCATCCCAATCCCAACTGGGTCATTAACTTAAGGAGTTTTCTTGGGCAAGTACTTCATCTCTCTACCCCCCAATTTCCTCATATATAAAATTAAGAGATTGTGGGTCAGATTACCTCAAAGGTCTCTTTCAGCTTTATAAGTTTATACTTGTGTCACTTACTCCCCACTGTGTAAAGAAGCACCTTCTACTTCTAATGTTATATAGATGTTATATATGTTATATATATATATATATATATATATAATGTTATATATGTTATATATATATAATGTTATATATGTTATATATTATGTTATATATGTTACATACATAATGTTATATATGTTATATATAAATGTTATATATGTTATATATATAATGTTAATACTTCTGACAGTATAGAAATGGATGAACAAGTCAGTTTATCTTACCCATACCTTCATGATATCACAGACTTCAATCTTTAAGTAACTTAACTCTATTATTTTCATGGAGCCTGGCTTGAATGACCACCACTGTAGGCTGTCTTATAAACTCCCACTTGAAGATTTCCAGATGTTACTACAGACTCATTCAAGAAGACAGGACACTCGGAGACCACAGGCCTTCCAAGAATCAGTCCTAGAGAGATACCCTCTTCTCAGCTTTGCAAAACTCAGTGTCTCACAAAGCAGTTGCTAGTTCCGGGCAGTGGCTGGACCACCAAGTCAGAATGAGGAAAAACTCTGTCCTTGGTGCTGGCTAGCAGGTCTACCTGGATTTCCCTCCCAAGATCACTGTAATCGGGAAAGCCCAGTTCTGCTAACATTACTCCTCTACTCAATACCCTTAAATAGTTTTCCCTTGCTTACAAAATGAAGTCTACAATCCTGATCAAGTACTTTCACAATTTGAGTTCAACCTGCTCTTCCAGCCTCTCTCCTCATCCCAACCAAACAAGACTATTCTCCATTCTTCTCTTGCCACCTCCAGTCTTCATACCTTTGCTCATGCTTTCCACTATGCACCAAATAGACTCCCTAGACCATTTCCACATTCTGAAATTCTTCTCCTCAGCGCCCAATTCAGCTGCTGCCTCCACCATGAAGCCTTCCCTCACCAACCCCAAATCCACAGAAATAAAGTTGACTTCATCCTCCTCAAAGTTCTTACAGCACTGGGAATTTATCTCACTTTCCCTTACAACAATTATTTGCGTGACTGTCCTTCCCCACTTCAATTATAAGTTTGAAGGAGCCACAATCTGTTTTTGTATCTTCTGTGCCCTGCAAATATTAGGCACTTAATATAGCTTTAGTGAATGGATGGATTTATGCACAAAAGAGAATTTGTTCATAAGCAACGATAGCTTCCAGAATGAGAAGAACACTTATAGATAAGCAGTAGGAAATATTCTTGTAAGTAGCTCGATTTGAAAAGAGTAAACCCCTAAAGAATCATGTACAAGAAAGACTTCATAGAAAAAGGTCCACCTCAGCAAAGAATTGGAAATCGAGGGCATACCTATCAATTTGGGAACGGCTGAACAAGTTGTTATATATGGCTATAAAGGAATACTACCGTACTATAAGAAATGATGAGCAGGTCGATTTCAGACAAACCTGGAAAGACTTACATGAACTGATGCTGAGTGAAGGAAGCAGAACCAGGAGAACATTGTACACAGTAACAGCAACACTGTTCAGTGATCAACTATGATTGACTTAGCTCTTCTCAGCGATACAATGATCCAAGACAATCCCAAAAGACTCATGATGGAAGAACTATGGAGTCTAAATGCAGATCAAAGCATATTATTTTCACTCTTTTTTTTTTCTTTCGTGTAGTTTTTCCCTTTTGTTCTGATTCTTCTTTCACAAAATGACTAATGTAGAAATACGTTTAATATGATTGTACATGCGTAACCTATGTCAGACTGCTTGCCGTCTCAAGGAGAGGAAAGGGGAGGGAACAAAATTTGGAACTAAAAATTTTATAAAAGTGAATGTTGAAAACTAAAAAAAAAAAAGGAAAAAAAAAGGGCCACCTCTTATGCTAGAAGTCCAAAACCTAAGACCTGATAGAAAAGAAAATGTTCTAAAGGGAATAAGGTATGATTAAGCATTGAAAAGCACAGATCTCAGAGGGAGGAAACTTGGAATTTAGCCCTAATTCTCCCCCTAACTAGTTAGAGAGATGTCCTGCAAGAGGCGCGAGCCTAAACTAAATGATCTGTGAGGTTCCTTCAAACTAGCCCTAACTAGGGCTGCCCCACTACCAACCTAATTTTCCATAGGCACACATACCAAAGAGAAGTTCACAACAAACCAAGTTCCTTGTCCCAATATGTTGCCAACTAACTTTTCCTTACCTCTTTGCTTCCTCTAGGTGACAAAGGTACTCATAAGCCACATTCTGACGTCTCCTCTCATCCATCTCCTCTGCAGTGAGCCTTTCATTATCCAAGACAGCTACAAAATAAGAGAAATTATATAAATATGGAAATCTGTAGCTTTCATAAGAGACGTAAAAGATTAGCAGGCCCTGCTTCAGCTTAGTAACTTCCCACTCCCCTTGGCAATAAGCATTGCCAGGTATAACATAATGCCCTTATTCATGCAAGAACATTGGGCCCCACCTATATTATTTTTATCATTTTTGTCAAAATATGGTAACATAGGCATATATCTGACTTTGCATTTTACTGACATTGATGAACTTTTATCCAAAGCAGCCTAATATATAAGAACCTTATTTCCAGTGCATAACTTGAAACTAAAATCCCTACATC
Source organism: Vombatus ursinus (assembly GCF_900497805.2). Lineage (NCBI taxonomy): Eukaryota > Metazoa > Chordata > Mammalia > Diprotodontia > Vombatidae > Vombatus > Vombatus ursinus. The sequence continues at coordinate 1,280,666 of NW_020954907.1, read as the reverse complement.
ATCAAAAGGGATGGCCTCTTTCAAAAAAAAAAAAAAAAAAAAAAAAGGGGGAACTAGGTTGGGTCTCCCTTTTCCCCTGTAGAACAAATATAATAACGTCCAAAACCCTAGGAAAGCAGAATTACTTGACAAATTGAATAAGGAAGCAAGTTCCTTCCCTCCCCTTCCACTTAATTACTTTCAAGATCCTGGTGAAAAGAAAACTATGCTCAAGAAAAGAAAACTATGCTCAGTACATTTTAGAATCAAGCTTGGATGTAAGAGACCTTTGAGAAAGCACCTCCCAACCTCCTCCCTTTGCAGAAAATGGGGGGGTGGGAAACTATGGTGTAGAACATTGCATATAACATAAAACTCTCTTAATATATTGGCTAGTTTTGCTAAACTGTTTTTTCCCTAGCTTTGTTATTCTTTGACTGAAGTGATGGCTCTCTGAGAGAGAGATGAGACACACTGGGAAATACAGGTGATATAAAGAGAAATCAATATTTTATTTTTCCTAAAGACCTGGAATTACAGAATATAGACAATTCATGTGATCTAGAGATCATATGCTCCAATTCTCTCATTTGAGAAAAAAAGGAAACAGAGGCCTAAGAAAAGGTGACTTGCCCAGGGTCCCACGGCCAGAACCTTGGGTCTCCTGATTGCACTAGTCCCCGAGTCTTTTCGCCCCACCAAGGTGCCCACGTCTCTAAAGTCCAGGAGTCCAGGGCTCTTTTCAGCTCCCCAAAATGTGCCTCCCGCCAGTTCTCATTCCTCCTAATGGGGGAATTCTTTCTCTTTTTGGTGTTAGGAGCTCCCGTGACAGTCTGAGCAGACCTATGGCCCCCTTCTCCAAACGTGGTTTTTAAATGTATAAAATACACAAGATTACAAAGGAAATAAACTGATTGAAACATTTAGCGACAGTTTTTAAAATAAGTCCAGAGACCCTTGTTCTTAGGCTGCATCAAGAAGAAACCAAGCTCTGCCTCCGTCAGTCAGTCCCCAAATCCCTGGGGGCTCTCCAGGGTCCCAAAGCCCCGGTTTGGGGGCTGGGAAGAAAGGGTCTTCCAAAGCCACGCAAAGCAGCCTAGCGCGGGACAGAGGGGATTTGGGCCGCCCTGGGCCAGGCTGCTTTCGGCCTCGTGGGCCTCAGTTTCCTCCACCGGCGGATGGGTGGGCGAGGCGAAGGTAGTCAAGCCTCTCGCGGGGGCTGGAAGCCCTCCACACCCACACCCCCCACTCCCCCCAAGCCGACCAGCCTGGCTCCATCTGACAGACGGAAGTGTCAGGACGGGCCCCTCCCGGGGTGGGGCCTGCAGCCCCGGAGCGTAATCGGGGAAGGGGCCGGGACCCGGGCCCGGACAAGGGCGAGCCCTGCCCTTCCGGGTCGGGGCGGCGCGGCCCCAGGAGCCCGAGCCACCTTCGCCTTGGGACGGCCAGGGCGCGAAGGGGCCGAGCCGCACCCGGCTCGCCCTCCCACCCCAGCCCGACCCCGGACTCACAGCCATAGTGCGGCCGAACCACCCCCAGCCCGTCGACTTCGTCCGCGGCGGACATGGTTGCAGGAGCGAGATTTTCCGGGCGAAGCCTCTCCGCAGGCGGCGTAGCGCTTCCCGGGCGCGGCAGGGGCAGCGACAGCGGCGGAGGCGCGCTGGGTGTGACAGTGCCCGCGCCTGCGGCCCCGCCCCGAAACCGCCGCCCTAGAGGGAAGAAGGAGGCGGGGCCCGTCCAGCCTCGCCCCGCCCACTCCTCCCCTCCCTCGCCCTCCAGGGGCCGGAGGGCCGCCGAGGCCCGGGCGGCGCTGCCTACGGCGGCTGAGCCATCCCAAACTTGCTCGGCTCCGTCCGCGCGCTCCGCCGGCTACGTGTGCTCGCTGTCTATGCCCTCTCTTCCTCACTCCGCGATGTCCCGGGTGCGCCTCGGCCTTCCGCGACCTGCGCCTGCGCCTGCGCCCACTGGGGTTGGGGGGGGGGGGGCGCTCCGGGGAGCCCGTGGTTAAATTTAAAGTGAGAGCCCCTCGGAGATTGGCGGGCTCGGCAAATCCGCTGATTGGGGCTTGACATCTTGTTTTGTCGCAGGTGATGGAGAAAATGCCACTAATGGGGGAGGGTCCCGGGGTTTATTAAGCGCCTACTAGGTGCTCGTGCGCGCCGCAAATATTACTTCCTCCGAGCTTTCCGTAATGCAGAAGAAACTTAGAAGCGGGCAGAGCCAGGTGTTAAACATTTACCAGCTTCCCACCCCACCCCCGGTGCTCCCTTCTGCGGAGGTCGTGGGGGCTTCGTGCAAGACCCGTGGTCCTCCAGGGGCCGAACTGCCCACTCCCATTCCACCTGGGCCGTGGGGGCGGGGAGAGAGCCTGCACCTGCACCGGCACCTGCAGTGCCCCGTTACGTCATCATGTTGGCACTACCCCTCATCGCCATCCTCATCCTCACCCTCCTCCTTATCATCACACACAGTGCAATAACTCTATACAAGCCTTAGCCTATTGGAACCTCACAGCACTATCATTATCATCCTCATTTTGACAGAGGAGGAAATTGAGTCCGAGAGAGGTTAAGATACTTGCCCAGGGTGTCCGGGATAATAACGGTCGGAGTCAGCATTTGAACTTAGGTCTTCCTCCTGACTTCGTGTCAGGGATCCAGCGCTGTTCACTGCCCCTCTTAGCAGGATTTCCTCCTCTTTTAAAATGGGATGATCCACTGTATAACTTTGTAAGGTCCGTTATAGCTCTAGGTCAGTCATCAAATGAGATAATATAGGGTGTCCCAGAAGTCTTAGGGCAGTTTTAAGTTATTTATTAGAGCTGCACTAAAACTTTTGGGACACCCTGTATGTATAAAGCACTTTGCTTTATAAAAACACTATTGTGTAGAACCTCAGCCTTATGATTATAGTCCATTCTGGACCCAGAAATGTTTATTGTAAGTATTTACACATCAGAGACCAGCAACAGCTGCAAATCAAGGCCTGATCCATTGTTCTGTGAATTGTCTAGACTGAAGAAAGTAATGAAAGAAATCTTCATGTCAATTAAACTTAAAAGTGTTTCCTGAGTACCTTTTTTACTTTGGGGAGCCAGTTGATAAAACATTTACCAGCACACCACTGGGTGACTGTGCTGGTAAATGTTTAGTTTAGGTCCTTTTTAGCATCAAAAAATGACCTGAATTGCACACACCCTCTCCTTTATAGTTGCTGAACTATTAGTATGAATTGATAGACAAAATACTTGACAAAAATGATTGTATATCCAATAACACTTTTAAATAAATTTGTATTTTTAATCACAATATTATCTACATGCATTTGAAAAGTAAGACAGAATTTGTTCTGCTTGATTATGAATATTTATAACAAGAGCTGTTTGTTTTTCTTTTTTTTTTTCTCCATTGGGAGGGGTAGCAGTGGGAGGGGAAAGATGCATAGAGATAGGGTAGGGAAAAGAAAAGAGCATCATGGAGGCAACTTTTAAAAAAAATACAGAAAAGAGAACTTAATGAAGGCCAGAAAGAACCACAGAAAAGGAGGACAGCTAAAGGTTAAATTTATTATATACTTTTTTTTTTTTTTTTGGTGAGGCAATCAGGATTAAGCAGCTTGCCCAGGGTCACACAGCTAGTTAAGTGTCAAGCATCTGAGGCCAGATTTGAACTCAGGTCCTCCTGACTCCAAGGCCAGAACTCTATTACTGTACCACCTAGTTGCCTCTATTAGGTACTTTGAAAAAAAAGAAAGCTGCACAAAATAAAGGTCTTCAGTTCCATGTACCATCTTACTCTGTTCCATCATGTATATATGTATGGAAATGCCCATTTCACTTAGTATTCAGAATATTTTTAAAAACGAAAGCCAAGTAATACATATTTGTGTGAGCTCTCACACAGAGGTAGCAGACATATAACCAGACACAATCCCTCAGAGTGTTCCCCAGGAGTAAGGTGGTAGCTGACATCCCACTTGTAGATAGCTTTGTCTGCTCATAAAATACTTCACAGATTGTCTTTGGCAGCCTCTAACTTGGTAGTTACCAGGTAGTCACCAACTGCAATGACTATGGTACACATAATGAGCGCAAGGGGGAAATCCAGACACATTGTGAGTGCCTGGATTGAATTGGTTGTTGTTCAGCCATTTCAGTTGTGTTTGTGACTCCATTTGAGAGTTTCTTTTTCTTTTTTGGGGGGGGGGGAAGGGTTTAACAACATTTTTCCCAACTACATGAAAAGACAATTCTTAACATTCATTTTTTTCATTTTGAGTTCCGAATTTTCTCCCTCCTTCCCTCACCTCCCCCCCTCTTTGAGGCAGTAAGCAATTTGATGTGTTATACATATATAATCATGTAAAACATACTTCCATATTAGCCATGTTGCAAAAGAAAACACGGACGGAAAGAAAAAAATACCAAAAAGAAAAAAGGTGAAAAATAATATATTTCGATCTGCATTCAGACTCCATCAATTCTTTCTCTGGAGGTGGATGGCATTTTTCATCATGAGTCCTTTGGAATTGTCTTGGATCATTATATTGCTGAGAAGAGCTAAGTCATTCACAGTGGATCATCATACAATGTTGCTGTTACTGTGTATAATGATCTCCTGGTTCTGCTCACTTCACTTTGCATAAGTTCATATAAGTCTTTCCAGGTTTTTCTCAAATCTGTCCATCATTTCCTATAGCACAACAGTATTCCATTTCATTCATACATCACAACTTGTTCAACCATTCCCCAATTGATGGGCATCCCCTCAGTTTCCAATTCTTTGCCACCACAAAAAGAGCTGCTATAAATATTTTTGTACAAATAAGTCTTTTTCCTTTTTTAAAAATCTCTTTGGGATTCAGACCTAATAGTAGTATTGCTGCATCAAAGGGTATGCACAATTTTATGGTCCTTTGAGCACATTCCCATTTGGGGTTTTCTTGGCAAAGATACTGGAGTGGTTTGTCATTTCCTTCTCCAGTTCATTTTACAAATGAGGAACGGAGGCAAACAGGGTTAAGTGACTTGCCCAGGGCCACACCGCTACTAAGTGTCTGATGCCAGATTTGAACTCAGGAAGATGAGTCTTCCTGACTCCAGGCCCAGCACTCTATGCGCTATGGTGCCACCTAGCTGCCATTGAATAATTATTATTATATTAAAAGTCTGTGTTGGGCAGTTAGGTAATAATCATCAGTCGTTGGGTGAAATGCCAGCCAATAACCTCTCAGAACCAGTGGAAAGAAAAAGGAGTGGCTAAGCATTTTTGCAGTGCTTGCCTACTCAAACCCAAAGGGGCTTGGTCTCCTGGGTCACAGATCCAAGCTAAAGTAGCTGCCCAATAGTTGTTTTAACTACCACCAGCTAGTTGCAGAATGATAGAGACATTTGTTCTCATTAAGAATTAACTTCACAAAGTTTAGCCAATCATTCTATATTGACTAAATTTGGGACTCACAATACCCAGAAGCATAGTAGTTTAATTCTAAAGGTCCAGAACATATAGGTCATGGGACAGAATGTTTAGATTGATTAGTATGGGGATGATTAGGTAGGACTTGGACCTCTGTGGTCTTCGGTGTCTGAATGCCAAGGAGTGAGCTCAACCCAGAGCCCCCTGAACCCTCACTCCTCAAACACCCCCCTTTGTAAATTCAGGGTCAAAGAAAGAGAAGGGAGATGTTGTTTGGCTACCAACTGAAGGAAGCAGAGAGGATATAGCACTTGGCCACTCCCTGAAATTTGAACTAAAAGGCTCAAAGTCAGAAATAGTTGGGGGACAGAGGAAGCAAAATGGCGAGAGAAGGAGAGAAGTTGTCACTAAATTTGGCCTGCCCTTGCCAACAACTGTTATTTGTAAGCAATGAACTAGAAGCAGCAAGAAATATTTAAAGGGTCCTATCGGCAAGAGGATGATGAAGAGAAGAAAAAAAACATCAGGAACTTTAGAACCACATCTCAAGTGTTTGTCCCGTGCTACACAGAGTCTAATCTCAGGTCCAGGGTTCTTGAGTGTTCATCAAAAGACTAGTCCTACCAGAAGGATATTAGAGACTTTATTGTGTTTCCTATATTCTTTTGCCCACTCATAGGATGCATAGCTGTGGGGAACCAAACAAAGTAAATTGCGCCTTCCTTAGAACTCCTAAGTTCAGAGTGACCTGTGTACTGAGTTGAGTTGCCTGGGTCTCAAAGATGTTGAGAGCATGTTGCCCAATGATAGATGTTTTATTATATGTTCTTCTATTGCTTATAATATTATTATTTGCATATCTTCCTATATGAACAGCAGAACATTACAGGTAGTATCTGAGTCTGTTTCGTCCATTCCTGGGGTGAGGTAACTTCATTTTGCCAAGAAAGCCTTACTAGGTTTCAGCAAAATATAGCAAGAAAGAGGCATGGCTTTGCCAGTAGGATGGGAGCTATGAGCTGACTTGATTGGACAAATCCATATTAGCTATGTCCTCTAGACTGGTGTGAGTTGGTATGGCTACTCAAAGAAAGCAGAGCTGGAGAATAGAAGCTCATTCAATCTTTGAGAACCACAGAGAGTTTGGCAGTTTCTCTCATCAGAATGAGGAGCCTTGGATGAATATGGAACTTGTCCAATTTCTAATCCTTCCAATTGAACGGGATCAGGTTAGTGGCTAATGGCACCATTTAGTGGTCAAATATAGAATACACTCTATCACAAGCTGAACTACTACTGACAGGTGGAGAGGCCTATGCTGAAAGTAGTGGCAACAGTAAGTGGGACTCAATTTAGTCATTTTGATAGATGAAAAGAGGCAGCTTGGTGGTTACTTTCATTCAGGCCAATCTATTGCAGATAATTGCAGCTAATGCCTTAAAAAAATGATCAACCAGGGCTGGGGTATTCCATGTCAAGTCATGACTCAGGGTCTGGACATAGCTAGCTGTTCACCATGGTTCCTTGCCACATTGAAGCTGGCAAATCAAGAGGATAGCCACTTCAAACTGAAAGGAGGGAGCAGTGTCAAAAGACTCCTGAAGAAACCCCTTCACACTGTGCAATAAAGGGTTTTCTCTCATAAAGTAAGTGTAGCCCAGGTGGTAGCCTGTCCCACCACGTGGGGCATAACAAAGACTATACTTGCCAGAGCTATGGGAAATCATTTCAGCTGAGATCCACTGAGACTTCCTCTTTGGGGGCCACTCGGCCACTTCCTGAAATTTGAACTAAAAGGCGGAAAGTCAGAAATAGTTGGGGGACAGAGGAAGCAAAATGGCGAGAGAAGAGAGAGAAGTTCTCAGGTGGTATTTGACCTGATGGTAGTGGTTTGACCCACTTGGCACATGCCCTTTCCTCTCTGTCTCCTAGGACACTTTGCTGCTTCAGCTAAGCTGGCTTGTCTTGCTATGGCAGAAGTGCCATTGAGAAACAAAGAGTATTCCAGTGTCCCTTCCAGGCCCATTGAGTTGAGAAGCATAAGAGAAAGCACACAGGATAGAGCACCAGCTTTGAAGTCAGGAGGATCTGAGTTCAAATCTGGCCTGACACTTCATATCTGAGTGACCCTGGACAAGTCACTTAACCTTGATTGCCTCCAATTTGAAAAAAAAAGTCCTATTTGGTAAGAAGAGAAGCAGCATGGTGACCTTGGGCCAAATGCCTCAAACTGCCAGGCCCTGAAGCAGCTCCCCCAGACTATAAGTTACAGAGGAATAGCTGATGTATCAGTGAAGAGAATTCCTACATCTGGAGTTGATGAAATCTCAAGTCTAGACTAAAAAATTTTAAAACAAGTGAGAATCCATGGAAAAACCTTCTGATCATCTGGCAAAAGGATCTGAGGAATCTGTAGCACCATGAGAATATAGAACTGCCAACTCCACCCTGCTTCCGGAGCCACTCATAGACTTCCTTCAAGTCCACAAGTGTTCCCCAGGGCATTGTTAGTTCTACAGAAATTGGAAGATTTATGGTGGTGCACAGGGTTCTGCCAGCTATGGTGGAAACAATTTGTTTCCTGACAGCAAAACACAATAGAATCCATAAGGGGAAGGAGATCATGTGTGCTGGTGATTTAGAGCAATCACTGGGGCCCTAGAAAAGAATCTTCCTGAGCAAAGAAGTTTTGTGCCAGGATCTGATTAGAAATCAAAGATGTTGAGCAAGGTCAAGCTAGGTCCATTGGACAAAGACTTACGAGTACCTACTATGAGCAAAATACTATGCTAGCTACTGAGGATACAAAGTCAAATATGAAAGTCTCGATCTTCAAGAACCTTATATGCTAGGGAATCTTAGGATTCTAAGAGATGGCGGTAAAGATGGCGGTGCATTACAAGCAGAGGGGAAAGGCTGTACAAAGGCGGAAGATGAAACCTTGAGTTCAGAGGACAGCAAATAGGTTAGTTTGGCTAGAGCCTAGGGTCAAGACTGTGAAGGGAGGAAAGTGAGACCACAGGTGGGGGTTGATGAAGTGGAAGAACAGGGACAGATGGAAGGGCTGGCAGTTGTTGGTAAAGACAAATAGCTTTAGGAGTGAGACAAAGTTAGAAACGGAAGGACAGGAGACTGATCACCAAGTGTGGAATGTTGGTGAGGTAATATGTGTAAAGTACCTTGCAAACCTTAAATCCTATATAAATGTTAGCTATTCTAGTGAGGTAAAAGGTGTGAGTAGGTTAGGCAGAGAGGAGATAGAGGTCACTGAAGATGAAGAGGTTGATGAAGAGACATGTATGTCAAAGTCACAAAGGATAGGACAAGAGTTGGGGCAAGAGGAGAAGAGAAGACTAGGTATTTGAGCAAAGGGTAGATGATCACAATGAAGATGAACAGGGTGATCTGGATAGATGAAGGAAACCTCATAGGAAGAGAAATTGCTGAGTGATGACATCAAAGGAATGAGCAAATGAATGAATGAATGAAACCATTTATCAAGCTTTGGCTTGCTGTATGCAAAGCATTGTGCTAAGCTCTGGAGATTCAAGTAGAAAAGCAAGACAGTGCCTGCTCATTATACAGAAGCAAAACAGATGGGAGTGCATCGTCTTTCTTGTTATTTCCATTGATTAAATTACACGTTTTTGACATTACACAATTTGACAGAGTCAAGAACTCTGGTGAGAGTATTTTCTTTTCCAGTACTTTAGCAGCTGTGGCTACTAAAGAGGCAGGGCTGCAGCACCTGAAGAGAGAATTGACAAGTTGTATCTCCAGCAGGTTTGTTCCCCTGGATAATAGCTGCAGGAACTGGGCTGCTAGCAGGATTGATTGTCTGAATGGTACTGCTGTTTCTGAGGCTTTGGAGATTACCTGCTTATTGGTTGCAGTTGGTTAGCAGTTATTATTGGTGGCAAGGATAGTAAGCCTCCTCTCCAAAAGGTTTGCTCCCGTTAATGGTGGCTGTAGAGACCCAGCTGGAATTAGGATGGGTGGACTGAGAGATACTGCAGTTGTCAAAGTTCTTCAGCTTTGTATGCTGGGTTAGCTCCACAGTGGTCCAAGGAAAGGTGGTATTTGACATGATGGTAGTGGTTTGACCCACTTGGCACATGCCCTTTCCTGTCTCTCTCCTAGGACACTTTGTTGCTTCAGCTAAGGTGGCTTGTCTGGCTTTGGCAGAAGTGCCATTGAGAAACAAAGAGTATTCTAGTGTCCCTTCCAGGCCCATTGAGTTGAGGAGCATAAGAGAAAGTCTGGCTACAAGTGGAGAGGGTGACAAGGGAAGATATTCCCTCCGGGAAAAGCCAATGGCGTTGTCTTTCCTAGAATGTGGCACCCAGAATGGAATATTTTTTTCATTCTGGACACTCAGACATCATTAATGGATCAGTAAAGATTTATACCACTTCTACACAAATCTTAATTATCCATATGTAGTAACCTATCCTGCTTTTTGGTAACCTTCAATTTCAATTATCTAGAAATATCTATTTCATGACTTGCAATTATACTGAATCTCTGGAACAATATTACAGTTATAAAGAGAAATCTCTGAAGCTTGTGGTCATTAAAGGCAATGGGTATTTCCAAATACAGTCCAGCCTACTATCCTCCTCCTATTCAGTTCTGGACCTATCTGTCCAACACACACACACACATATGTATATAAAAGACATCTACATACACACACAAATGGACCAATTCTGTGGGCCACACATTATGAGAGAGAAACATAAGATAAGTTGGTCAATGTCATGAGAGTGATAACCAAGGTACAACCTGCATGCTCTCTTACTATCAACACAGTGTCAACAGATTTAGAGGAATAATCCCAGGACATGGACAGTTTACTGGAGGAAACAGATAAGGGTTACCCAGAATGAGAATTGGATGATCAGTGATTTGCACTGCTGAAAGGAGCACTCACACTGATGAGATCCCAGATCCATGAAGATTTTGAGGAAAGGTTTGAGGACAGCACTAGTTTGTTGCCCACATATCTTTCTCCCTCCTCCATCTCCCAACTTCCTCCTCCCCCTCCCTCTCCCTTTAGCTTCCTCTCTTTCTCCCTCCCTCTATCTCCCCTTCTCTTTCTTATTGTCTCTCTCTCCTTACTTTCTCCCTCTCTCTCCCTTTCTCTTTTCTCTCTTTTCTCTCTCCCATCTCTTTGTCCCTGCTCTCTTTTCTTCTTTCTTCCCTCTCTCTCCTCCTTCTCCAGAGAAAGAGAGAAAGAAAGGAGAGAGAAGCCATGACCCAGAGGCAGAAAGTTAAGTCACCTCCATCTTGAGACCATGTGGACTTTCTCAGAGTCAAACACTCAACATAGGATTTACTCTTGTGTCCTCTCTCCTTCAAAGACTCTGAAAGAAGTAGATATTGCTAACCCAGTGGTAACCAGCCCAGTTAACAACATAGCTGAGATGAGGCAAGAATGACTGTGGCTGCTGAATATAGCAAAGCAAGTTGGGTACTGCCCTAAAGACAAATTTCTCTTCCCACAGCTCTGAGCCATAAAGAAGGCAACCACCCTTAATTGCAACACTCCTCCAGAATTTATGCTTCTCTACTCTCTGGGTAGAATAAGTTAATGCAGGAAAGCCCTGGTTCCTAGTGCAGCTGACAGTGTCTACTCAACATATGGCCACAATAGGCCCCACTGCAATTTTTTGCCTATCCCTTTGCCACTGTTTAGTGACAGATGAACTATATTAGCAGTTGCTAATCTTAATTTATGTGTTGTTGGGTAGATGATAGAAATTGGGAGCCAAGGCATTCTAGAATAAAGAGATATTTATCTAATATCCATTGTGGAGGCAAACACCAGGCCAGGGAGATCCAGCTAAGCAAAGGACTCTCCCTGGAAAGCCCAAACTGTTGTTAACTGATGGTGCTATCTATGACCCTGGGCCAAAAGAAGTGAGAGCCATTAATAACCTGAAGTGAATCATCTTCCCCTAGGCTAGTTTTGTTGTGACTCAGAAAGCCAGGCATTAGAAAAAAGAGGAGTGGTTTTCACTGATAAGTCTTAAGATGTGCATTCCTGAATTTCTCTCCTCTCTTTTATCCCTTCTTCCTTATTCATCACTACACATGGGGTTACCTGACTGTAGCAACCCTGTTATACCTATGGCAGCTGTGAGGACTGATCCCTAACATCATCTATATATCCTGAATACTTTTTTCAAGAAGGGAGGAGGTCCATGCTGGAAGTGACATCTTTTTGAGAGCAAAGAGTTTTGGATTCTTGAGATTGTTGATGACAGAAGGAAACTAAAGGTGTGAGTAGGTTGGGGAGGAGGGGGGAAATCACAAATGTTAGTACTATTTTCTAAAATGATTGAGAAAGCACTTGTAACTGCCAAATTATGCCTGCTTTCCCATCTCTCTCTTATATACTTATAAGAATAATCTATACACATATAGAGCATACTGAATGAAAATATGAGAAGGAAACAGGCTTTCACTGAAAACTGCTACTATTCTATAGCAAAGCAAGATCATAAAATTGGCCAAAAAACACAGAAAATGCAAGGTCTTGTTGTGCCTGTTTGATTGTAAAAAAGCATTTGAGTCCACAGAGGAAAATGCTTTCCAACAACAAACACATGTTATGATCATATAGCAGAAAAAATAAGGGAAGTCACTTTTATATACAAGTTTCTAATTAGAAACATTGGGCAAAACATAAAACAAGGACACATACATTTGCCTTTGCCACAGAGGCTATCCAGCAAAATCCCAATGGGAGAGGGATTTCTTCTACTTAGGTCCTTCAGATGTTGTGTTTACAGATGACATTATACTAATTGCATCAAGCCCCAGATAACTGCAAAGCTTCCTAAATGAGATCCAGAATGACTCAAGAGTTTCCCCTAACTATCCATACAGAAAAAAACAAATGGATGGAATGGAATGGAATAGCAACTCCTATGTGCCAGGCACTGTGCTAAATACTTTTTACAAATATTATCTCATTTGATCTTCAGAACAACCCTGCTAGGTAGGTGCAATTGTCCTGACTGTGATATGCAGTTGAATAGCACTTGTCCATTAGTACGTATATGTTGGGCAGACACTGAAAATGGACAATGAACAAGGCCCAGATTGGAGAGAGGAGGAAAGTGGGCTGGATAACCTTTAGGAAACTACACTATGATTTTAAAGACCCCCAAGCTTCTCCCTGAAACAAAGGCTCCTCCTTTCACCAGCATTCTTTCAGTGGTGCTATATGGCTTTGAGTCACAGAATACCACTATATCTGAGGAGTTAAAGTTGTAGGTCACCCAAAGGGCAATAGAGAGGTTCATAGTGGGAGTGAAGAGTCTACTGTAGCATATCACCAACAAAATGTGCAGGAGAAAGAGTGGGAAATTTTTGATCAAAGAAACTTATGATCAGGAAAAGAAGCAAACCAATCATGTATTTATCCTTCTCTTTTTTACCTTGTCCCCTCCTCAACAGTGTGTTTTGCTTCTGACCATTGCCTTCTTTAGTCTACCCACCTTCTTATCCCATTTCCTTTCTCTTAACCCCTTTCCCTCCTATTTCCCTGTTGGGTAAGATGAATTTCTGTATACAATTGTGTGTGTGCATGTATAATCTTCCTTTCTTGAACCAATTCAAAAGAGAGTGAGCTTCAAGTCTTGCCCACCCCCATTTGTCCCCTCTATAGTTGAACCAGCCATGTAACAAGAACAAGGGTTAGCCTTTGTACAGTCTATGTGCTCCATAGGCACTTACACAATATCAAGAAATCTGGAGCAAAGCCACCCAAACCTAAGTACACTATATTTTTGGTATTCTCCCAACAGTGGTAAATACTTTTGGCAAATAAACTTCTCCCTGTTTTATGCCTTGCTCAATATTGTTTCATCTAGATTACCAGTCAAGTTACATTGTCAAAAAAGGAAATGAGTTTAGTCTCTCATGACCTCTTCTTAATGAAGTCATCTTGACATTTAGTGATCGCTGCTTCCCTTTCTAAATGCTGACAAGGAGTCATCTAATAATATGTCATAGGATTTTGCCAGAAAGAGAAGTTGAGATTGTTGATCTATAGTTTTCAGTCTCCAAACCTCTTCCCCTTTTTGAACATTTTGACATTTGTTCTTTTCCAGTTTCATAATAAGTCATTTTTGCTATTCTCCACGATCTTTCAGAGATCACTGACAGAAAATTGGGCAGAGAGAAGACAGGCATTCTAATTCACTGCTAGTAGTACTGTGAATTGGTCCAGTAGTTTTGGAAAACAATTTGGAATTATGCATGCAAGTTAATAGATTATTCAATTCATCTGATTCAGCAGTCCTACTCTTGGGTTTATGCCACAGAGAAGGTCAATGAGAGAAAGAAAGGTCTTAAATGTACCAAAATATCCATAGTGGCACAATTTCTAATAGCAAAAAGCTAGGAGCCTAATGAACAAATTGTGGTATTTTGATGTAATGGAATATCATTATATTGTACTTGTAGTGGGGGTGGTTGATCAGGTGACCCATGATCAATTTACTTCCTCCAAAACTAGTTGTAAGGGAGTTGTAAGGGACAACAATGTGTTAGAAGTATGAAGAGGTTGTATAGCATTAGAATGTTGTTAGTTATTGACAATCAAACATGTCCTTAGTATCCCTTTAGGAAATTGAGAAACACCTTCTAGTAGAGATTCTTAACCTAGGATCCATAAACTTGGGTGGGGATTTTTTAACATATTTTTGATAACTATGTTTCAATATAATTGGTTTCTTTTATAATTCTTATCTATGTATTTGACTTTATGCATTTAGAAATATTATTCTGAGAAGGAGTCGGTATGCTTCATCAGAATGATCTGTGACATAAAAAAAAATGTAAAAACCTTTGTTTAAGGCTTAGAGATGGGAGACTTAGCACAATGTCTGGCACATAGGAAGCATGTTCTAATTGCCTATTGACTGACTGACCCCTGGCAGAGAAAAAACAGTCACCTACTCACTAGTTGTGTGACTCTGGGCAAGTCACTTAACCCCAATTGCCTCACCGAAAAAAAAAAAAACAAAAACCCAGTCACCTAGAGAGGAAGAACTAGATCTTTTTGCTTTTCCCCTTTCCCCTCTATCAGAGGACAGCTGATGGAAAAAGAAGTGATTTCTCTGTCCTTTATTACTCATTGGTCAAAGTGCTTTTCAGGGAGCTACTCACCCAATAAGAGATACCACATACAGCAAGGAGCAGACCCAAAAGAAAGTTGGAGCAGGAGATAGCCTTGAGGAACATGACCCTCGGCAGCAGAGAAAAGTCAGCTACAGATTCAAGAAAGAATTAGCCCTCTCAATGAGGAATCAAAACTCAGAGGGAGCCACCTGCCCAACAGAGTCACCACACCAAATGGAGAACAGAATAGGGACGCCACAAGCAGAGAAAGAATTAATAGAAATGCAATGTAGTACCAGAGGGGAAAGGAAGAGAAAGGGAATAAATAGATAAGCATTTATTAAGCATTTATTATGTGCCAGGGATTGTGATCAGTGCTTTATACATATTATCTCATTTCATCCTTACTACAATCCTGTGATGTAGTCATGAGTAGCCTTGACCACGTCTTTCCTAAATGTGTGCCTTTCTACTAAGTTTATAGGGAAATGTTTTGTATAATTTGTTCTTACAGTTTGATATGAACAAATACCTGAACTTCTAGCTATTTGTAACTACTGGTTGACTATTAAAAGTAACCACAGCAGTTGGGGTTGGGAGGTAGGGGTTTAGTTTTAGGAGTGTGGACCCACAGAATACCTTGAACCCTAGGGAAGCCAACCCATTAAGTATGAGTTGAGGAAGTTATTCTGATACAAAATATAAGGAATGATAACCATGAAGAATTCAAAAAAAAACTCATGTGAACTTATAGAGAAAAAAAAAGCTGAATCAAAACAGTTTATAGGATGATTATAGTAGTGTAAATAAAGGCAACAAAACTCAAATAAAATATAATGGATAAGGCTGGTTTCAAATTACTTAGGTTAAAATATATATCCTCTTTTCCCCCCAATATGTTATTATTTATTTCATTAAATATTTATCAATTACATGTTAAAATAATTTTAGCATTCATGTTTAAATTTTTGAGTTCTAAATTCTCTCTCTCCCTCCCAATCCCCCGTCCTTGATGAGGCAAACAATTTGTTGTAGATTATACATGTGGAGTCATGAAAAACATATTTCCATATTAGCCATGTTGCAAAGAAAGCACAGACAAAAAACCCAAGAAAAATAAAGTTTAAAAATTATATTTAATCTGGATTCAGACTCCATCAGTTCTTTCTCTGTAAGTGGATAGCGTTTTTCATCAAAAATCCTTCAGAATTGTCTTGGATCATTGAATTGATTTGAATAGCTACGTCATTCACAGTTAATCATCGTACAATATTTCTATTACTGCCTGGAATGTTCTCCTGATTCTGCACACTTTACTTTGCATTAATTCATATAAGTCTTCCCTGATTTTTCTGAAACCATCCTGCTTGTTATTTCTTAAAGCACAATAGTATTCCGTCACTTTCATATACCACAACTTGTTCAGCCATTCCCCAATTAATGAACATCCCCTCAATTTCCAACTCTTTGCCACCACAAAAAGAGCTGCTATAACATTTTTGTACACATAGGTCCTTTGCTTTTTTCTTTGATCTTTTCAGGGTACAGACCTAGTAGTGGTATTGCTGGGTCAAAAGGTACGCACAATTTTATAGCCCTTTGGGCATAGTTCCAAGTTGCTCTCCAGAATGGTTGGATGCATATATCCTTTTAGTTGACAAATAATAAAGTATATAGATGAAAAATTATGTTGATGTATAATCACTATATTGGGCAGTGTTGCTTAGATTTTGGAAGATTCAAAGGGAGTTCAAAAGAAGGTTATAGGAAAGTTCAAAAAATTTATTGGGAAATGGCTGATAAGCCCAAACAGAATATATAAATAAATGTTTAAAAGAATAGTGACATCAACTCGTCAAGCACATTCATGGTGTGTCAGGATATAGTTATTTTGTTAGGGCCTGGTGACTGAAACTCATTAACTGGCAAAGAATATGTGCTTAATAAATGTTTTGTTAATTGATTGAGTGAAATTGTCTTCTCAATTGTTTTAAGGTTTCAACTCCTTTTACCTATTTTTGCCTTCTATATAAGTATACCTGCCCTGGAAGAAGTTCCCTCTACCCCTCTGGAATGGAGTCTACACATATACCAGACCCCTAGTACAACAGCATGGAGTTAGGACAGAGGAGAGGTTGATGAAAGAGCAATTCAGTGGAAAACACTAACATGAAGGAGCAAACCCTCAGTCTTCCTCCTATGCCAGGACCCCACCCAGGGCGGTACTATAAGTCATGACAACTCTATGGGTCCCCATTGGGGAAGGCAGTGATCTACAGAGGGCAGGTTCTCTTGAATTTCTATGAGCTCAAATGCAAATAATTTTCTGCAACTTGTAGCCTTAACCTAGAATATCCCTGTGAGTCACATATACTATACAAATCCCTAGGGAAGGGAGTGCCCGCCAGAGAGGAGAAAGTGGTCTCTTGACTCACTGTGAACTTGGATACAGTCCTTAAAGTATTCCTACTGTGTCAATAAGATTTCCATGTTTTCAGTTCAATTAAATTTAGTTCAACAAGCATTTATTAAGCACCCAAAATATACCAGGCATGAATATACAAAGGCAAAAATGAAAACTGTCCCTTCCCTAAAGGAGCTTTGAAGTCTTGGGAGTCTGACTGCGTGGCCTACAGATTCTTAATCTGATGCTTCATCCTGGTGTGAAGATGACCATGGATCCTCAAAGGCAAGGCTAACGGAAGAGAAGCTCTGGCAGATTTACCATGCTGGAAAGGATTCAGGTATGGTTCTAGCAATAGACTTCCAAAGGCCAACTCCCCAAACTACTGAAAGACTCATCACTAGTAAATGATGAGTTACGTGGCTGTAATGATGCAGAAAACAAGAAAAAGTTAAGAATGACCAATCCTATATAGTCCCCTTTTCTACTTCTCTAGTGACCATGGTATAAATGGTGGAAAAGGAAACAAAGAGTGATAACAATGACATAGTCTTTGGGCCGTCTATATACTTTAACTTAATCACTATTACTCTAATTGTGAAGTCTTTTTCCTATGATCAGCAAATTGACATACTCTTGGAGGAACTGAACCACACTAATGTTTATATTCTCATAATAAACAAAACCAGATGATAATGGCACCTAAATGGAGGGTTAACCTATAGGTTCTCCTTGGAAAGACAAAGGAGGTAAAGGAGTTTAATGGTCAATAAACATTTATTTAGTGCCTACTATGTGTCAGGCACTGTGCTAAGGCTGGAGATACAAATAGAAATAAAAACAAAGGCAGTCCCTACCCTCGAGGAGCTTGTAGTCTAAAGGGAGAAGGCAACATCCAAAGGAAGCTGAAAAGTAGGGAGAGGTAGGGGGGAAAGCCATCTTGGGGAGAGTTCCGGAGAAGCTGAAAAGCGGTGTCACTGACCATCCTCTTTAAATAGAGGCCCTGGAGCCCATGGCCCTGCCCTCCAGTCATGGGACCAACTGAAAGGCAGAGAGGGTACTGGTGAGATATGAATACCAGGCAGATTCAATCTTACAGAATAATGAGATTTCCCAATGATGAGTTTCCTGGGTAAAGAAGGATTTGGTTTCATCATGCCCTGAAAGTCAACAAGAAGTATAATTTCATGGAATATTTTGTCCCCTTGTCTTACATTGCTCATGATGCATGTAAGCAAAAAGACCACAATAAAGATAATTACTGCTTATGCAATAACATCTGTCACCAAGGATAAAGAGGTAGAAAGTTCAACAAAAACCTGGACAAGATTCTTCAAATCAAGTCAGCTTACACTCTGATGCTCAATGACTTTAATATAAAATGGGCACAAAAAAGGATGATCAAAAAATATATATTGGAAAATAAGTCTCAGGTTTGAGAAATGAAAAAAAACAAAAGATCACAGGATCATAGATCTGGAGATGGAAAGCATCCCAGAGGTGATCTAGTCCAACCCCCTCATTTTACAGGTGAGGAAACTGAGGCTCAGGGAGGTTAGGCCTCTCACCTAAGTCACATGAGTTGTAATCATCAGAGTTAGGATTTGAATCTAGGTCCTTTGACACCAGAGTCAGTTTTTTCCACAGTACTCAGAAACCTCAGATCTATCTATATATCATTAACATTAAAGGAATCAAACTCAAAGTAACTATATAAAGTAATGTTGGTTCCCTCTACCCCCAAAGAAAAAAGGAAATGAGATTGGCTCTCTTCTTCTCAAGAGAGAGGAGGCAGGTAACTTTTGGGGCAAAACACTGCATGTATTGTCAGATGTGGAATGGAAGTATTTTTAAGTGCCAATTATGGGCCAAGCACTTTATAAATACTATCTCATTTGAGCCTTATAACAACTCTGGGAGGCAGGTACTAGTGTAATCTCCATTTTATAGTTGAGGAAATTGAGGCAGACAGAAGTTAAGTGACTTGTCTAGAGTCACACAACTAGCAAGTGTCCAAGGCTGGATTCGAACTCAGATCTTCCTGACTCCAGGTCCAACATTCTAACCACAGCATCACCTATGACCATTGCATTGGTCAGTTTTGCTTTAACTTTGTTAGATGAGAAGGTTCAGTTCTGGGATGGAGGTATATCCAGAAATAACTGTGTAATATCAACTAAAGTCATCAAAAAAACCCCTTTTTTCCTAAAAAAATAAAATGGAGAAAGAAGAGAGTTTGAAGTTGTTGGATAATACAAGCACTAGACAGCATTGCCCCCCCCCCAAATGAATTTGACTCTTAGAAGAAAGGAAAGAAGTAGTTACAGATGAAAATCATATTAGAACCAGCTAATGTCATGCATAGGCAGCATCAAATTAGAAAAGAAGGCAAAAATGAGAGGACACTACATACAATTGCAACAACTTCAAAATGACCTACTCAAATATAATAATAGAAATGATAACTAGCATTTATATTGTACTTACTATGTACCAGACATTATACTTTACCTTCTTTGAAACTCACAACAACTCTGGGAGGTAGGTGCTATTATGATCCCCATTTCACAAATGAAGAAACTGAGGCAAACAGAGGTGAAGTAACTTGTCCAGGGTCACACAGCTACTAAGTGTCTGAGGCTGGATTTGAACTTAGGTCTTCCTGACCCAGCATTCTATCCACTGTGCCATGCAGCTGCCCAAATGAGTTGAAAAATGGCACATGGAAAAAGGAAAAGATAGTGACTTTGACTTATCTCCATTTTCTGCAAAAGAGGTGAAATATCAGCTTAGCCAGTAAACACTTGGTCTCCTTGCCACACAGGGTATTACAGCTAAGGACAGCACCAGATCAGAATATAATCAAGTGGCTAGGTGGATAGGGCATTAGCTATGGAGTCAGGAAGAGGTGAGTTAAAATTTTACCTCAGACACTAGCTGTGAGACCTTGGACAAGTCACTTAACCTCTTTCTGCCTTAGTTTCCCTGTCTGTAAAATGGAGATGATAATAGCACCTACATCCCAGGGTTGTTGGGAGGATTAAATTGCATAATATTTGTAAAGCATTTTGCAAACCTTAAAGTGCTCTATAAATAGTATTTATTATTAAACTCGTTTGTAAAATACTGTGCAGGAGAGTGGTGAAAGAATATGTGCCAGTTTGCCTCCTATGACAGGGCAAAGAAGTGAAAACAAGTCTAGAGGGAGTTTGGCATGAGACCCAGCTAAGCCACATCATCCCAAGAGCATTCATGGATGAAGCTGGCAAGGGGACAACCAGTCAAGAGAACGGAACAAGTTTGTCAGCCTTCCCATCGTGGGCTATTTTCAGCATCCCTGACGTCACGTTTGGACCTACACCCCTCAGTCCGCAATGAGCTATATAAGGAAGATGAAATAGCACTTAAGAAAACAAAGTCAGGAAGAGCAGTGGAAATAGACCAAGGAGACCCTACGGAAGTCAGTGCTGGAGGCAACACAATCTTGAAAACATTGAGGAATCATTTTATAAGATATTTCAAAGAGGGAAAAATACTGTCCCTGGAAAATATAATGATGATCTCAATACCCTCCAAAAGTGATTGAGAATATCAATAATTACCATGCCTGCTTTTTCTTTTTTTTCACTTAAAAAAATTTTTTTTTTTATTTTTAGGCAATTGGGGTTGTGACTTCCCAGAACCACACAGCTAGTAAGTGTTAAGCGTTTGGTCTGAGGTCAAATTTGAACTCAGGTCCTCCTGACTTCAGGGTCGGTGCTCTATCCACTGCACCATCTAGCTGCCCCATGCTTTTTCATTTTTATAACATCTTCGTGAGAACAATCTGCATGAATATGAATATAATTATTTTCATTGCAAGTCATTTTTGCAAACGATCAGACCACATTTTACAATCGCGCGATTGACTGAAAGGTGCAAAGAAGAGAAGATCCCACAGTACTGGGTATCTTCCCCCACTATCTCCTCCTTCACTCTTGTCTTGCATAAAGAGGTGGCCCTTCTCACCAAGGCTTCTTTGACTCCATCCCCTCCCATCTTCTCCAGAAGATTGACCCCATTATTAATACCACTCTTTCTCTAATCTTCAATCTCTCCCTGCCTAGTTGGCGCCTTCCTTGCCACCTACAAAAATAACTGTGTCTCCTCCATCCTTTAGAAAACCCTTCTAGTTAGTCTTATATCTCTCCTTCTTTTCTTGCTAACTCCATAAGAAAACTGTCTAAACGAATTGCCTACACTTTCTCTCTCCTCACTCAATTCTAACCCCTTTGAAGTCTGGCTTCCAACCTCATCATTCAACTGAAACTGCTCTCCTCTAAGTTACCAATGATCTCTTAACTGTCAAAACTAAGGTGACACTACTCTCTTCTGTTTCTCCCCCTACCTATTGACCTACCTATCTGACCACACTTTTCTTTCTATCTCCTGCTAGTATACCCCTAACAATGAGTGTCCCCCAAGGCTCTGTGTTGGGCCCTTTTCTCTTCACCTTCTGTACTTTCTTGCTTGATGATCTCATGATCTCCCATAGGTCTAGTTATCATCTCTATGGAGATGATTCCCAGATCTAAATATCAGCCCTAATCTCTCTCCTGACCTCCATTCTCACATTACCAACTGCTTTTTGGATATCTTGAACTGGATTTCCCCTAAGCCTCTCAAGCTCAACATGTCCAAAACAGAATTCATTGTCTTGACCCCCAAACTCTTCCCTAATCTTTCTCCTCTCCTATTATTATCCAGGACATCGTCATCATCCCTATCATACAGTGTTGACAAACTCAGTTATCCTCAACTCCTCGCTTACACTTACCCCATGTATCCAATCTGTTGTCAAATCTTGTTATTTCCACCTTTCATATGCTCCCCTTCCCTCCACACAACCACCACCCTAACAGGCTCTTGTGACCTCTCGGCCAGATCATTGCAGTACCTTTCTAACCGGTCTCACTGCCTCAAACCTCTCCTCACTCCAATCCATCCTCCATAAAGCTTCCAAAATAGTTTTCCAGAAGCACAGGATTGACTATGTCAGGTCATCTGTTCCTATATTCCTGTGGCTCCCTATTCCCTCCAGGAGCAAATATATAATCTTCTGTATTTAAAACTATCCGTGACTTGGCCCCTTGCAACTTGTTCAGTCTTCTTACACTCTGTTCCCTTCCATACCCTCTATAATTAGTCCACAATGGCATACTTGCTATTCTGACACATGATTCTCTTATCTGTTGATTCCTTGGCTTTTTGTGGGCTGTTGCCCTTGCCTGGAATGCTCTCTATCCTCCCTTCTCCACATCGTAGCTTCTTCAAGACCCAGCTCAAATCCTACATTTTGCAAGATGGGAGATTTTCCCAGTTCCTTTCCTCCCTTCTTCCATCCATCACTGCCAGTTAGTCCCTTCCCTCTGAGATTACCATTCATTCGTTCTCTACATCCTATATGAACATAGTTGTTTACATGTTGTTTCCCCAACTATATGTGAGCTCCCTGAGAACAAGGGCAGTTTTTCTTCCTGTCTTTGTATCCCTAACATTTAGCATGTTGCCTGGCAAATACTAATTGCTTAACAAATGCTTGTGGCCTGAGTATGATTATTTTTGTTGATTACAAAAAAAAAAAAAAAAAAAGACTCTTAGAACAAAACATAATATCTTGTTTTGTTTCATTTTGTTTGGAAGCAATCAGGATTAAGTGACTTACCCAGGGTCACACAGTTAATAACAACATAATCTTAAAGGCTCTTCTCTAACAAAGAGTCGCCGAAGGGTATATTAAGGTATATTAAGATCATTTAAGATTCCTTGATGGAATTAACCACAGAGATCACTTTGTTGAATGAACCTCTGATTACTAATTTCAAGCAAGGAACAACCCAATACATAGCAAAGGTGTTTGCCCCTGTCATGGAGGATGTCTTGTGCAAGGGCCAAATAGAAGAGATCTTCACTATCCACAGTGGAGTGAGATATTCTGGATGCTTCTATGATCAGGTGATATTAGACCAATTATATTAGGGCCCTGAACATTCATTAATCCTCATTAAAGAAAGACTCACTGATACTGTAGATAGAGTTTAATAAATGTTTATTGACTGACTGACTCAAAAGAGGTCAATTTAGTAATCCACACAGAAAAAAATGAAATCAATAAATATGCCTATTGTTCAGGCTGCAGCATTTAATTGGAGGGCCTGGTTCATTGGGTTAGTACATTAATACCTGTACTTGGGGCAGACACTGCTGATGGACACTGAATGAGGCCCAGAATTTAACAGGAAGAAGATGGTGGATTGAATTGCATTCGGGAAACTGTTCTGTGCCTTTAAAGATCCCAAGCCACCCCTCAGCACAAAGACTCATCTCTTGTCCTCTTGGCAATGTTTCATGGTTACAAATCTCAACTGGCTGAAGGGAGCACCTCCCAACAGGGGCAGCTGGCACTGACTGAAAAACCAGAGCTCCAGGCTTGAAAGGTCCATCTCTCAGGACCGCTGCTCAATCACCTATGCTCAGGAAAATAAAACACAAATAGGTGAGGCAGTCTTTGCCTTGAGGTCCAGTCCCAGGTTCACCTGTGTGAGCATATATTCATTGCTGTCATGTGCTCATCTTCCTAGCTGGGGGGAGGGGGAGAAGATACTGCCCCTCCCACTTGCTGGAAGTCCAAGGGAAGAGCTTCCTGAGTCCTTACACACTCAACAGACCAGAAAGGAGAGAGATGTACTGGACCCACTTCTCCTTATTAGCCTGCTGAGGGAGCAGCTCTCCCTACTCAGCTGTCAGTCATTTTGGACAGTTGTGCAGTGAGATGGTGAAGGCTGCATTGGCACCCAGGTACGGACCAGATGCCTTGGGCATCTATAGTTCAGAATTTGTGCTCCTAGAAACGGACCAAGCACATGCTCAGCCCTATCATCCCCAGCTGCATCTCCATCATGGGAACCAAGGGGCATGTGTCCATCTCCCTTGAGCCTGAACCCGCACTCCATAAGGGTTGTCCCTGTTAAACAATAAGAGAGAAGGTCAATGTTATGCAAACAACTAAGAAAACAAAAAAGAACCATTACAAACAAAATAGAATACTTGGGAAGCAGCATGAGAAAGTGGAAAACAACTCTGGTTTTGAGCCAGAAAAAAATTGGATTCAAGGCCTACTTCTTTTTTTTAAAGATCAGTGGAAGCTTTATTTAGGAACAGAAAATACAGACTCACAGTTATAGAAAGACTTTCTTTTTTTCTTAATAGTATCAATCCTACTTCTGCCACTTACTACTTATGTGATTTTGGGCAGAGTTCAACACTCCGAAACTCACTTCATCATCTGTCAAATGAGGAGGTTGGGCCAGATGGCTTCCTAGCTCCCTTCCATCTCTAAAATCCATGATCTTATGATAATGCAAAAACTCTCCAATGAGCAACCTACTAGCAATGAGCAAAAGGATAAAGAAACTCAGTCGGGTTCCTAATTCAGAGATGAATCCTGGCAGGGGAGGAGCAGGTGCTGAAGTCAGATTTGCCCTGCCTTTCATGCTAGTCTACCCTGGTCAGACCAGTCTATCCTTGTAAGGGTGCAACGTTAAGTATGAATGGAGAAGAGATTGGCTCCACGAACCCTGCAGAGGCTTGGCTCTGGCAGTCTGGGGGTGATCTCCCACCTACCCCCATCCCTTGGGGTCTGTATGTTGCCCTAGCTGGTGCCCCTAAGAAAGGCTATCAGGAGCTCACATGGTCGAGAGTCTGGCCAACCCAGAAAAAGAAACCATCTAAGACAGGATATGAGCAATGATGATGTGTCCTGCAGATTCAGTGGGAGTGCTCTCTGCATATCAGATCCTTTATGACTGAACTCAATTCTTTGTCACTGGGGAAGACTGCCCAGACGCCCAGTCACTGATAGATGTGCAGATGCAGATCCTTCTTCTGTAAATGCCCATAAATGGTTTCACCATGCTGATTTCTTGCAGGCAGCCTCCTGTCGTTTGCTGCCCAGGAGCTCCTAGATTTCTTGCAGTACCCCATTGCTCCCGAGAAGCGTCTCTAGGCATTGCTGTCCGCTAGGTTCAGGCAGCTCCAGCTCCTTACTCCCAAGAAGTAGCCCATGTGGAGCTCCCTCTCTCATCCAGTCCATACAGCAGTCTTCTGATCAGTTGAGGCCAGAAAGCCTTCTCTGTTGGGGCAACACCTTTCTGTGTCATTAGGAGTCATCTCTCAAGTCTGGCAGGAGACAGTCATATCTCCAGTGATGTGGTTTGAGACCAAGAGCTTCCTCTTCCTGAGATTAAGTCCTTTCATCACTCCTCCCCTCTGCCTCTTGGTCACAAAATTGAAAATAGTTTGCCTAGAAACAGGGGTTCCCCTTCTGTCTCTTGACACAGCAAAAACAAGTCCTTGAACAGATTACTGTTTCTGGTGTGACAAGCAAAGGTCTGGATGCTCATCTACCCTCTAACACCCACGAAGGTTGTGTTCTACCCCAGAGAAGATTCCCCATTTATTCAGGACTCAGCAGAATATTCTGACTGCCCCCGAGTTAATATTCTTAGGCTCCTGGCAAGCAATCTAGTCTAGTGGATAGAGGCAGAGCTGGGCCTAGGAATCAGGAGGACCTGGATTTGAGTCTCACCTCATGTACTTCTTAGCTATGTGCCCCTAGGGATATTTTTTCAACCCTAAGCCTCAGTTTCCTTGACTGTAAAATGGCAATCATAATAACACCTGCCTGACAGAATTGTCCTGAGGATCAACTGAAATAATCTATATAAAATGCTTTGCAGACTTAAAGGGCTATATAAACGTGAGCTATAATTATTCAAGTCACCCAAGGCTATAAACAGTCTCTGCTAATTGCCAGACTGGTCCAAAGTAAGACCTGGTTCCGGCAGTCCTCAGGAATGCATGCCTGCAGGTGGGCATTCACTCCTCTGAATTGTTCAGTGGTAAAGGACGAGGGGGGAAAAGAAAGAAGAATCTGTAAAAATCTACAAGATATTTATATCACTCTATAAGATACAAATCAATATTGAGAAAATTAAAGGAACTGACAGAAATATACAAGCCGAATATCCATTCCTCAATGAACAGTTTCAACAAGGTTTTATTAAACATCCTCTGTGGGCAGAATATCAAGCTAAGTATTAGAAGAAATACAAAGTTTATTTTAGACCCAGACCCTGCCCTCAAGGAGCTGAGAGCCTACTGCATGACTTTAACACAGATACATATAATAGCTAGCATTCACATTAACACTCTACAAAGACCTCATTTGATCTTCACAAGAACCCTATGAAGTAGGTACTATTATTGTCTCCATTTTACAGATAAGGAGATTGAGGCACACAGATATTTAAGTGATTTGCCAAGGGTCACATAGCTAGTAAATGTCTGAGGTTCAGTCTTCTTGCTTTCAGGTCCAGAGCTCTATCTACTATGTCACCTAGCTGCCTCTATGTAACTATGACACAGAATTGAATAATAATTGCATTAGAAAATTGCAAAACACATATATAACCTATATCAAATTGCTTAGCATTTTAGGAAGAGGGGAGAGGGAGGGAGGGAGAAAAAATTGGAACTCAAAATTTTGTAAAAATGAATGTTAAAAATTGTCTTTACATATAATTGGAAAAAATAAAATATTATTAAAAAAGAAAAGGAAAATTGCAAAACAAAATATTTATGAGATTTCCAAGTAAATTACATGTGGAGGTAATCTCATTGTTTGGAATTTTTTCCTTACATTTGCCTCAGTTTGTCTCTTTGCTTGTGCATTGATCCTGGTTCTGCCCTCTGGAGCCAAACAAAGCAAGTCCTAGACTATAGACCTAGAGATGAAATGTCAGAGGCCAGGGGGACTACACCCCCCTTTAAATTTAATCCTTCTCCCATGTGTCAGTTCTTCAAATACCTGAAGACAACTATCATGTTGCCACTGAATCATGTAGTTACTCCATAAACATTCATGAGCACTAATTGCGTGCCAGGCACTGTGTTAAACACTGGAGATATAAAAAGAGGCAAAAGAGGGAGGGAATTCCAGTTGGCCAAGGTTGAGTCTTGGCAATGTGCAGTTGGCAATATAATGAAAGGGCCAGAGAAAAGCATAATGTAGAGTTGAACTGGTTCACTAAGGGGTCAAGCTGGGGAAAAGAGGAGAGTGTCCAGTGCAGGAGAGATGGCCTAAGAGAGAACTGAAGGTTCAAGGGATTTGAGGTTGAGGAATGGAGAAAGAGTAGGGTTTTGTAAGGGAGGGCAGAGGGAGAGGTGGAAAGTCAACAGATTATGCCTGAGAAAAGGGAATTGGTGATTCTTGAATATGGCAGTGGTACATTTGTGGATGAAGGCATTTGTGGATGGATCAAGTGTATAGCCATCTTTTTGTGTGGCTGAGGCAAGGTGGAGGGTCATGGGAGGTCATGGGAAGTGAATAGGTTGAGGAA
Organism: Vombatus ursinus; assembly: GCF_900497805.2. Taxonomy (NCBI): domain Eukaryota; kingdom Metazoa; phylum Chordata; class Mammalia; order Diprotodontia; family Vombatidae; genus Vombatus; species Vombatus ursinus. The sequence continues at coordinate 1,253,295 of NW_020954907.1, read as the reverse complement.
CTGAGTGGTTAGAGTGTTTGAAGGAGAGAAAATATGCGTTTTCAATTCCCTTAGTATGAGGGCAGGAATTGGGGAGGAGAGAAAAATTGTGAGCTAAGTACCAAACTCATTGAAGAAGGAAGGGAAATAACCTGGGGTGGGGAAGAGGGGTCTATAGACAACAGTAGATAACAACTACTGGGATTTTGATGGGGTAATAGATATGAATAGCATGGAGCTCAAAGGAAGAGGTAGAGAAAGAACCTTGAAGTGGCAATGGGGAGGGAGCAAGGAGCCAAGGGAACTGAGTCAAGGTGAAGCCAGTAATGGAAAGGGTGGCCAAGGAGGCTGTGAGGAACTAGATTTCATTGATTGCTAGATGGAAGGAGTGGGAGAGGAAAAGATTTAGGATGAAAGGATGCTGCCTATGGAACAGGCATTCTAGAAGACATAGTGGAAGGAGTTTGGTTGAGACTTTGGGTGGGAGGGTCGAGAGGAATAGGAGTAAGGAATCAGTAGATGGGGGAAGGGAAATGGAGTCTGAATGATGACCTACAGTGGTTCGGAGTCACTGGGATGTGTAGGGCACGACCAGGTGTGAGAACGTTTGTCAGTGAGTAGAAGGCAACACTCCTCTTCTCAGAAGAGACGAAAGATTGAGTCCGAAATGAATAACGCGCCAAACGGGAAGCATGTGGTCGTGTCCTTTTCACTCTTCCTCTTCCCTCCAAAAGCAGGAGACGGTGCAGCAGGGGATGGAAGTCCAGCTGTCCACCAACTTTCCTCTTCCTCCTCCCTCAGGAGGCAGGCGCAGCAGGACGCAGAAGGCCTGAGGTCAAAGGGGAGGTTGCTTCTATTTGCCCCGGCTGGCGACAGAAGGTGGAAGCAGCCTTGTGCCGGCACAGATGAAAATCAGTCGGGCGGGGGCCCTGAGCAGCCTTCCCTCAGGGAACACCTGAGCAGAAGATGGAAATGGCAGTTCTGTTCAAAGGAAGTTCTTGCTCCTATTCTCACCTGAGCCTGGAGACCAGGTGAGCACAACAGGTGACCGTCTTTCAAGCAGGGGCAAGTCTTAAACTCACACCCCAAACCAAACTCATTCTCCTTCCCCTAAACCCTCCCCTTCCTACTTTCCCTATTACTGTAGAGGGCACCACCATCCTCCCAGTCCCTCAGGCTCAGAACCCAGAAGTCACCCCGATTCCTCACTGTCTCTCACCCCCCACATTCAAGAGGTTGCCAAGGTCTGCCAATTACATCTCTCGAATACGCTCCCTTCTCTCTGACACTGCCACCACCCTGATGCCTGGACTGGTGCAACAGCCTGATGCCTCACGTCTTTTCCCCCTCCAATGCATCCTCCACTCAGCTGACAAAGTGATTTTCCTAAAGCACAGGTCTGACCATACCAACTCTGTACTCAACAGACTGCAGTAGCTCCTTCTCACCGACAGGGGCAAATACAAAATCCTCTATTTGGCATTCAAAGCCCTTCATAACCCAGCCCCTCCTGCCTTTCCAGTCTCCTTACACCTTACTCCTAGCCAGCAGCTTTGGCCTCCGAGCTGTTCCATAAACAGTAATCTCTATCTCTTGGCTCTGGGCATTTTCTCCGGCAATCCCCTATGCCTGGAATATGCTCCTTCCTCTTCTCCACCTAATGGCTTCTCTGGCTTTCTTCAAGTCTCATCTAAAATCCCACAGTCTACAGGACACTTTTCCCAGCCCCTCTTAACTCTAGTGCCTTCCCTCTTTCCATTATTTCCTGCTTTTCCTCTCTCTAGCTTGTCTGTACATAGTTGTTTGCATGCTCTCACCCCCATAGATTGTGAGTTCCTTCAAGGCAGGAACTGTCTTTCACCTCTCTTTGTATCTCCAACACTTAGCACAGTGCCTGGCTCATGGAAGGCCTTTAATAAATGTTCATTGACTGACAAGTTGACAGGTCCCTCTGGGGAAGTGTTCTCTTCTCCAGTCTAACTTCCTCAGTTCCTTCAACCTACCTTCATGTGACAAGGTCTCAAGGCCCTTTACCATCCCGATTGCCCTCCTATAAATGCTCTGCAGCTTACCAATGCCCTACCCAAGCTTTCAAGGTGAGAACTGAACATCATAATCTAGATACGGTTTGACCAGTCATTCAGTCAATAAGTTTTTATTGAGCACCTACTATGTGCCAGGCACTATGCTAAGCAGTAGGGATACAGATAGAAAGAAGAAAGTCCCTGCTCTCAAGAAGCTAATAATCTAATGGGGGGAGACAACAGACAAAAGGAAGCTGTAAAGGAATGGGGGAGAAATCCAGGAGATAAGTTACCTAGTAGAGGGGCATGAGAGAGTCCAGTCCGAAGGAGTGCAGCTAGGGGGAAATGATGAGATGGCTGGCCTGGGAGTCCTCTTTAAATGGAGGCTTTGGGAGAAGTGCTTTGCTCTCTCCTCAGCCTTGCGATCAGAGGTACAGAGTGTACTATTGAAGCATGAATATCAGGGCGATTGCAGTTTCCCAGGGTGATGAAGTATTTCTCTTTTTCTGTAGCCCAATCTGATTAGAATGTGGAATGCAAACTGAGCTATGGCTTTGTAAGGGTAGTTGATCTGGGAGCTCCTGGTCGATGTGATTATAGGGCCTGGACTTTTATCTGGAGTAACCTGAGGGGTGCCTCCCTAAGGAATGGGGGCATGCCCACAAAGCAGTAGAGTGAATGTCAGAGTCTGGGGCTACCCCAACCCATCATTGGTTGACTGACACATGGAGAGGCAGCTGCTTATTGAAGGAGTGACCTCTTTCTATAAAAATGAGCTAAAAGAAGACTTTTCCTCACTCTTCTCCATCCTTCCTCCTCCCTCACTCCTCCCTCTTTCTTCCTTCTCCTCTAACTACTACCTGGGCAAGCACATACAGCTCACCATATGCTTCTGCCACAAGCCACTATTACCTGCTTGTAGAGGGAGCACACTGGGCATAACATGGGTACAGTTCCCTTCTTTCACCTCCTCCCTCCCATTACACATTTGCTCTACAACAGTCTGTCTTCTGAAGGTAAAAAGGAAGACAAAAAAAAAGGCATTGGCTTTGCTTCTCTCTCCCCATCTTTAAAATATATTTATTGTTCATTTTGTTTTTATATTAGATTAATTTCTAAACATATCCCTTTTTCTTGTGTAACCCAATCCTAGCCAATGGCTCTTTATGCACAGAGCATTCAGTGAGCTCTGCCTGCTGCCAGTTTGGAACAGCTTCTGAAAAGGTATGATTCTGGGTGATGCTAGGACCCTGCTCCCCACCTCAGGGCAGATGCAGGTGCTAACCATGTGGTGAAGAGATGAAGTGCTGATTGGATGCTGAACCAGAACTGCACTAACCAGCCAAACAGAGCCACCTCTGGCCGTGGCTCTTTCCTATCTGGCTGCTTTTTGGGTGGTAGAGATATGCTATAAGCCTCTGGATGGGGAGAGAGCTTAGGCCCTCCTCACCTGAGGCTGACAAGTGGCCTCTCCCTCTATTCTTTGCCCTTTTGCATTTGCTCTTTCTTGTTTCAGGTGGATAAATATGAGAGAGGGCTACAACCTCGTGAGCTGCAAAAGGCTGGAATAGTGAACACCCTAAAACGCCCAGGGCTGGAATCTATCCTGAGATTTGCTGAAAGTTAGACAATGAAGAGCAAAGTTCCAAGTGACCTGCCTGACCCAGCATAAATCAAAGGCAAACAAGAAGCAACTCCAGTGATTCATCCACCAGCTATGCTAAATTTGGAAGTGACCTTGGTGGGATGAATATTGGTAGTAACTGAGTTGTCTGAATCCGTTCACCTCTGGACGGAGATGGTATGTTGGGGGAAAATGTTTATAACTTCTGTTCTTGTTATATCTTCTCAGGAAATATCCCTTTGTAAGAACTAATTGGTACTAATTAGTTAAATAAAATCGGGGAGCTAAACACTGGTGACTAACGTTGGGGAGAATATACTGGAATGGGGGCCTGAGTCGATAATATTAGAGACACGTCCCCAGTCCTTTAGGGATACTCTTAGAACTCTGAAAAGGAAATGTAGCTTTTCTCTTGGAGACCCGACTCATCATTGTGAATGTGAATTGGGATGAGAATCCTTAGTCTATAAGGACTATACTTATTTTTTTTTAAGTTTTAAAGAAAAAAAAATAATTCAACAAAATTAACCAACAGATCAACTGTGGTTGACAATATATGCAATATTCCCTACCCTAGTCTTCCACCTCTGCAACAGGTAGAGGTGCACTTTCTCAACTCTTTTTGTTGTTGTTGTTGTTTGGGTTTTCTTTTTTTTTTACTTTCCCAACTCTTTTGGGTGACAAAGCTAAGTCATTAGAATTACACAACTTTGTTTTCTTGTTCTTTCCATTTACATTGTTGTTAGTTACTATATATTGTTTTCCTGGTTCTGCTTTCTTCACTGCATCAGTTCATATACGTCTTCTCACATTTTTCTGAATTTTTCCTATTCATCATTCCTTACTGTGGTTCAGTGATATCCCATGACAACAATGTACTACAAATTTAAATAACTTTTATCCAACTGATGGGCACCTGCTTTGTTTCCAGTTCTTTGTGGTAGCTCTTCTATAGATTAGAGAGAAAGGGAGCTATTCTGACAAGAGTCTATCTCCCTCAGTCACCCCAATCTCTGAAACTCAGCTAGTAAGGCAACCATGGGCATGTCCATACTCCATATAGAGGTAAGATCATTGCAGGTTGGGGGAATTACAGAGAGCTAAATTACAATTTAATATAAGGAAGCAGTTTATATCCTAAGATGTCCTAAAATGGAATGTGCTTCCTTAGTAAGTAGGAAGTGTCTCACCACTAAGTTTCCAGAACCACTGACCTGGAAAGAAACTAGAATATCACCCAGTCCAATTCCCTCACTTCACTGATGAAAAAAAACAGGCCCACAGAGATGAAGTGACATTGAGAGGTACACAGCAAGTTAGCAATAAAGTGAAGACAAAAACCCAGGTCTGTGGGATAGCACAGAAGAAAGAACAGTGGATTTGAATTCAGAGAACTTCCATTCAAAGCCTGGTTTTGCCTTTTGCCACCTGTGTGACCTTAGGTAAGTCACAATCTCTCTGGGCCTCAGGCCCTTATCTGTAAAAATGATGGGGTTGGGCTAAGTACCTCCCATCTCCTAACTCCCCTTGTGACCTTTCTTCTATGTGTTCATTGAGAGGTTGAACAGCCACCTTCAATAGATATTGAAAAAAGGATTATCACTGAGGGAGAAGTTGGTTTAAATGACTGCTGAGGTCCCCTCCAGTGCTAAGATTCTGTGATCACATATGCCACTGAACACAAAGCCAAATGTACCTGATCATTACAGCACTACCACATGACACTCTTCAGTTTGTTGGTACTCAGAATAACTTTCCAATCATGACAAATGTGTCAAACTAGACTTTGCTCGTGAGAAAAAAGCAAACCATCCAGGAGCTGGCTATTGTTAAGACGGGTAGGTGGGTAACATTATAAACAGCACCTGATACAGGTACCACAGAGTTGAAAGGGTCCCCTAGAAAGGCTGCCTCATTTACCAGTTGGTATTCAGATAGGACTCCTCTACAACATCATCCAAACTTGTACTTGAAAACCTCTAATGAGAGATAGCCTACCAGGAGGCAGCCTGTCTTACTCTGTGAAAGCCCCAATTGTCACGCTTTTCTTTTACATCCAACTGGAATCTGCTTCTCTGCAGTTCCCAGACATTGTCCTCATTCTGCCCCTTTGGGCCAAAAAGAATGTAGCTAATCTGTGTAACAAATGGTAATCCTTCAAAGACTTAAAGACAGCTATCACATACCCCCTCTGTCTTCTCGTCTTCAGGTCAACTGGTCATCTCATGGTATGTTTTCTAGTCTCCTTACCACCATGTTTATCCTACTCTGAGCATACTCCATGTTATTCATGTCCTATGTTCTAACGGATAAGGCACTGGACTTGTAGTCAGGAGGATCTCAGTTCAAATCCCACCTCAGATACTTACTAGTTGAGTGACCCTGACCTTATTTTCTTCATTTACAAATGAGGGGGTTGAATTCAATGGTCCCTCAAGTCCCTTCCATTGTATAAAACTGAGGCAGAGGACAGAGCAACTATCACCTATCAGCATCTAGAATGCCATGTCTTTTTTGGGGGGAGGATGATTTTATTGGCATAGGAAACTAAGTGAGAAAATTCCCTTCAGCAAAGCAGATCAGTAGCTGCTGTGCAACTTATAATTCTGGACAGTTACTGTGGAGCACTGAGAAGTTATTTGCTCAGGGTCACACAACCAGAATGTGACAAGGACAGGATGTCAACCCAGATCTTCCTGATTCAGAAGCCAACTTTCTACACACTGCTATGGGCTACCAACTCAATAAAGCTTATGTTCCAGTTACCCACCATGTCATACTGTTGACTCATCTTAAGCTTGATAGCTGACTAGATAAAAGGCCTCCTTGCATTCATGCAAAAATCATAGGGTTTAAAGCCGTAAGGGACCTTATGATTCATCCAGTCCAACCTCCTCATTCACAGAATAGGAAACTGAAAGGAATCTGAAGAGCGTAGAAATATGGGGCTAGGGATGGCTTTTCTAACTTAACCAACCCTTTTGAAAAGTCATACTTTAAGCCTCAGTCAGGAGCATGTTCTAAATGCTTGGGGCTTTCTTCTCATGGAATAGACTGGTTTTTTCCTAGAGTGTACAAAAGGACAATCTATGACCAACCTATGAAAGTAAATTTTGGAGTTTTTAAGTTGGAAAAATTTCCACAGTTGTCAATATAGAAAATTAACAGATTTTTCTCTTCCCTACACACAAAGTACAAATATTGACATTTTCAGCAAGCAAGTTACTTGCCTTCTGGGGGACATAATGTCCTCATATGTAAAATGGGCCCTTCAGCCTAGATGACCTAATCTCTTACAGTGCTAACAATCCATGCTATATTCCTGTTCTTTCTAGATCTTCAAGAAATTTCCCAGAAAAGTGCCTCCATTCATCACTACATGGACCTACACCAAAAATTATATCAATCTTGCCATGTGGATATTTCAAGTTCCCAAGGATTTATTATTTATTACTGGGGTTACAGAGAAAACACAATGGAATAAATGAAGTTGCTAGCATTTCCAAGAGTCCAACCAGTACGGGGCGGGGGGGGGGGGGCAGGCAAGGATCTGCTCACATAAACCTCTCACCTTTCCTGAGCATACTCTAGGGCAGAAGAATCAAGAAAGATGACCAACACTCTGAACGCTGTTCAAACAGACGTAAATGTAATTGGGAAATATTCAATAAAATAAAATACAACGAAACATAAATAACATTAGTATGTGGTTTTTAAAGTCGATATGAACCCATACTGATCTTTATGTATAGTTTAGTGGTCCTTGTTTCTACAGTTATCCATTCCACATCATAGGTGTTAGGGAAGGGGTGCCCCAATGATCTGGAAAATCTGTGTAAAATTTTTTGGCCCTCACTTTGTACCAGAGAAGAAGTTTGAATTGTTATGGTATTAAAGGACAAAATATGTTGATATTATATAATACTATACATATATTTTATGCATTCCTGAGTCTCTAAACTTTTTCTGTTGTCTTCTGGTCTTCATGTGTCATCTCTGACTTCCACAAAACTCCCACAAAATTCCCATTTAATTTCCACGATACATTGAAACCTCAATGAGGAAAGTCGCAATGTGGAAGGGATAACTGTATTTGAGTTTGACACCACTGCTCTAGGGAACAGTGCACTTAAGTGCTTTGCCCTTGAAAGTATGACTTTGACTCAAGGAGAAGAAAGAATGAGTATGAACCTGCATGCTAGAAGAGACCAAGGTGATTAGTAAAGGAGGAATTAAATTGAAATCATCAGGCAGTGGTAAGAGTATAGAGTTTGGTGTGAGAGAACCTAAGTTCAAATCCATACACCATTTACCTCTGTGGACCTGTTTCCTCATCTGTAAAATAAAGGGGTTAAATGGATTAGATGACCCCTAAGCTCTATAAATCTCATTCTATTTCAGCTCTTTAGTCACCCACATAGTGAGGCTGGCTGTAGGAGAGTCAATGACCAGTACCTATCCCATATATATTTCAAGGATTTTTTATTTTGTCAATGTGAGTGAGTTCTTTATTCTACAGTGGCAGATTTTAACCCTCCTAGGACTTAGTGGATGATCTTTGAGAGCTGTTGTGGCTGAAATGTTAATTCTTACATTGTCAACTGGGCAATGAGCCTCTTCAAATTTAGATAGCTGGTCTTCAGACGTATAGCCAACTGTCTGCTCCCTACTCAAAAAACATTCTTGGTAGGATCTACTGGAGCTTATACTCCATTTGGCTTTGAAAACCCAGGGTTGTCTCCATGACATGATAAGGAGTGGGGGTAGGACTTCAGTGGAGGGCCTAGCATACAGTCAGCATTTTAAAAACACTCAATTGAACTGACACCATAACTATCATCCTGTATCTGGTCAAGAGAATTCATTGCATGCTGAAATCTTTCTCCACCTGCAGCTTGCACTTCCCCACTATCTTTCTTTTCTGTGTGAGATATTATTGGAGTCTACTTCAGGTCTTTAACCACCAATATGCCACAGCAAATAGCCACTACAATCCTGTATCTAGTGGTGACTTCTATACTGACCCCAGATAAGCCATGGACATCCTCTGAGTTCTTCATAGCAAGGAAAAAGGTTCAAAATGAGACATCAGGAGGATGGTCCTATACCCTTGATACCTCTGTTTTTCTAGCCTTCCTCCAGATTTTGAGGTCTGGGTCAGGAGTCCAAGCTGAGGGACTTCTCATAGAATCATTGGAATGAATTTAGGACGCTATCTAATTCAACCCTAATCTGAAGTAGTAATCTTCTCTCTAATTTTTCCTATCATAGGATCTTAGATTCAGAGCTGGAAGACTTTAAAGTCATGCAGTCCAACTCCTCATTTTACAGATAACGAAATCAAAACCCAGAAAGGTGGCCAAGGACTTACAACTGAGGCCTTTAACTACAGACACCCTATACCATTCCTATAGCGAAAACCCGAAGGCTTCCAGTGATAGCAAACCCATATTTCCACTTCACTTTGGAATAAGTTCTTGCTTATATAAAGCCAAACTGTCTCCTTCTAGATTCCACCCAAGGGCCTAGCTCCCCACTCTGGGACCAAACAGTATAGATACACCCACACCCACACCCCCCCCCACACACACATCCAGTGATAGCCTTCAGGTATTTGAAAGTAGCAGTCATATTCCACCTATATCTTCTTTTCTGTAGGTCAGGTATTCCCAGTTCCTTCAATTTGTCATCATATAGTATGGTTCCATGTATCACCACCATCCTGGCTGCCTTCTGGATATGCTCCAACTTATCAACATCCTTCCTAAAATACAGTATCCAAAGTGAAGGCAATAGCCAAGATGTGGTTTGACAGGGACAACCTGTTCTGTCAAGGAAGGTCTGGGGAAAGGAGAGACTACTGGGGCCCAGTTAGCAACTGGTATCCCATGACTACGTGAACCTAGTTCTACATTCCCTCTTCCCTACAGAACTGAGAGATCTAATTGATCAGTCAGGAACCCAGGAAGCAAAAGCTAGGATCTGGCTTTCTAGTTTTTCAGTGCATTTTCAATGATGAAGTATCTCCTTTGAGACCCTTTCCTTTCTTTAGTATGGAAGATCTTAGAAGCAGAAATCTGTTTGAGGGATATCTCAGGTCTATGTCATCCCTTTAAAGGGTTGGGAAACTGTGTCAGATGACCTGAACCCCCTAGTCCACCAGGGAGACTTAAATCTTTCATTACCTTTACAGAGTTGCTATCCTAACCCTCTCTTTACCTTCTTCTTGAGAAAAAGACTTTTGGACCAACACACTCAGTTATGATCTCAAATCCTATAAGGCAGGTGTCGAGTGAAAAAAGGTATGTACCCTCAAAGAAGTTAATAGCTAATAATAGCTAGCACTTACATAATTTTATATAGCTTTAAGGTTTGCAAACTACTTCACAAATATCTCATTTGATCCTCACAACAACTCTGGAAGTTAAAGACTATTATTATCCTCATTTAACAGATGAGAGAACTGAGGCAAATATAGATTAAGTGACTTGCCCAGGTAACACATCTAGTAAGTGTCTGAGGCTAGATCTGAATCCAAGCTATCCTGATTCTGGGTCCAGGGATCTGTCCAATGTGCCACTGAGCCAGAAGGTTCCATATGCACCAAAAATATTCATAGTAGAACTTTTTATGGTAGCAACACAGCAAGTGGTTGGCCAATGATTGGGAAATGGATGAACAAATCATGGCATATGAATATGACATATTTCTGTACTAAAAAAAAGGCTTCAGAAAAATATGAGATGTGTATGAACTGGTAAGAGTGAAGACACCAGAACACAATCACTATGATGCAAATGAAAACAATACTGAAAGGTAAGTGAATTCAGTTAAACCCAATGGTCAAAATCAGTTTGAGGACAGCTCATGAAACACACCTCCATCTTCCTGAAAGAAGTAGGGGACCAAGGGGACTAAAGTCACCATACATGAAACTGTGGCTATCTTGGATGTATAGACTTAATTATTTTTTGTGGGGTAGTTAGGTGGCACAGTGGATAGAATGCCAGGACTGGAGTCAGGAACATTCTTCTTTCTGAGTTCAAATCTGACCTTAGACACTTACTAGTATATGATCCTGGGCAAGTCACTTAACCCTGTTTGCCTCAATTTTCTCATCTGTAAAATGAGCTGGAGAAGAAAATGGCAAACTGCTCTAGTATCTTTGTCAAGAAAATCCCAAATGGGGTCATGAAGAGCTGGACATAACTGAACAGCAACAAGATTTTTCTTTGTGGCTAGACAGAGTTCTAAGGTTGGGGGATCCAAGGCAGAAAATCAAAAAAATGTCTATAGCATAAAAAATAGAAGGTATCAATAAAACTTTTTTTTAAGGTAAATTTCACCACCATGGTCAAAAACATTTATTTTAAGCACCCAATGATTATATTACTGTCCTGGGTGTCAAAAAAAAAAAAAAAAAAAAAGGCAAGGCACACAGTCCTGTTCCTTGCCCTTCAAGAGCTTACAATCTAAGATACTAATGGAGATGGGCATCGGACACACTTTGACCCAAATACTGGTAAATAACACAGAAAGACAACTGTAAACTGGCGAGGACTCTGTGTATAAATTATGTGTGAGAGATCTGTCTGTCTCAGGAAAAGGCTAGCTATGAGGTGGTTTTAGAAAGAAGTTGGGCCACAAAGTAATAGACAGGGTTTGTTCCACCCATAACCTTCTGCTAAATGGCCTACGAGACACGGTAAGCTGCTGGGCTGTGGCTACGTCTTTCTAAGGGAGCGATGAGGAGAAAAGGGAGAGGAGGAGAGGCACTGGCTGTTGCCACACTTGGAAGCTCATGGCCTCCGTCTTCCTCCCATGACACTCATTGCAGCACAGCAGATGGGGAAATGTATTTGGAAGATTATGCTCAGCCTAACACATTCGTGATGACTGTAGGAGTCCAACATATATTGCTTCACTTAGGCTCAGCCAATGAGGGCCTTTGCTCATTTGTCTGGGGTTGCACTGTGGGTTGTGGTGTGGCTTGGCCCTTCCCCTCCATTGCCCTGGGGTTGTGAGGCCTCACAATTCACCACCACTCAGCTTGGGTTCTGATCCTTAGGTAGCCTCAATTTCAGCATACCAATTCAACCATTTTTCCACTGCCTGGCTGCGTCTTCAGTCACTACCCTTCCACAGTCCTACTTTTATAACTTATTGCTATACAACATTACTGGTCACACTTTTAAAGAAAGCTATATTGACAGGCACAGATAAACCTAAAATGGCATATTTCTATCTTTTATAAGGTCCCCAACAGTTGTATGAGACCATTCTAACAACCAGAAATACTAGAGTGCTCTGTTTGGAGGACTGAGATGTACACCCTCTCAGTTTCTTCACCCGAACAATGAATCATTCGTTGAGTACTTATGTTCCCAGCACTGTGGTAGAAAATGGAGTGGAGAAGGAAGAAAATACAAGGGAATCAGAAAATTGTATAGATAGTGCAGGAAGGACCTCAGGAAAGTCCAAGTTAGAAATTATTGCCTCATTGAAAAAACCTTCAAGATCTGGAAAATCATTGAGAGGGAGGCTCAAGACCTCAACTTTAACAAGGCTCTTAATTAACACATCAGCAGGATCAGTCATAGGATTGAATCAGCAGAAGAATATGATTCAATTTTATGAGCTGAAAAGAGAATGATCACGTGTTCCAAGGATCCCAAAGCACTGTTCATACTCTGTATTTTCAGAGGATTAAGATAGCTCTACACTGAATATTTTTTCCTCTCTCTATAGAGTGACACATCCATACTCTATCCAGCCCCTTTAACCTGCTCATACTCCCTGGTTCTTTATGTGAAGATCAGGGTCCCCTGGCGCTGTGACAAAGAATGCGGGTGAATATAATAGGCTAAATTCTCAGATAAAGTTCAGGCTCAGACTGAATGAAGGGTGTGATGACTTCTTAAAAGGCTTTATCCAATGATCACTGCCTGTTTAACCACGTTCTGGAGCTAGTATTTGCTAAACAGTAGGATGGAAGACAACTGAATCTGTAGCCAAATTCTGACTCTTTTGGTAGCTGTGTGATCTTGAAGAGAAGCAACTACAGAAAGCTAGCAAAGTGGTATCAGAAATCTGACCATTTGCAAAGAATAAGGGTAACCGCATCCTGTGAAAATCAACTGTCTCCAACTTTTGTTTGCTCTGGGACTTTGTCAGAAAGCTCCTACCGGCACCAGGGAAGCAAGCCTTATTTCTTTAGGAGAAAAAGGTGGGACTCTTAACACAGCACAGGAAGTTTAACCAAAATGATAGGCTTCACTGAGGGCTTTACTTCCAACAAGTATGGAGGGCAAAGGAAATTATATGGTTACCTGCGGAGAGAATATGGTTTATTTCAGTCAGTAACAAGTACCAGCGATGTATGTACAAAGTGCAGGCTGGAGTCCCTATTACGTAAGATAAAAGGGCTGGTGGAATGCCTCTGTATTCTCCTTGTTACCAAAGGAAGTGAAATCTTCCTTGAAAGAGTGGACTAAGTCCTCTTAAAGAGAAAACAAAGTTTGAAGAAACAAAGAGGAAGACTAATATGTAAAGAGGTTGGAATGTGCTAGAAAGGGAAGGGAAAGAGGACTACTGAACATTTGGCACTAAGTAACAGGGATGAAGTTCTTAAGATCAAGGGTGAGTTTAGACCCTCTGAAGAGGAAGCAGCTCTTCCTGCTCCCCAAAATGAAGATGTGGATCTATGGCTGCCAGCAAGTAAAAGGTCATACAGTAGTGGTTACAGGAAGAGACTTGCAGTGGTGACTGCCAAGGTTGCTAGGGAGTACCAACGAAACTATTTGTTGATCTAATATTAACAGAGAGGCCTATTGCTTCCTCAGGTTTATATATTCGGGATGCCACAAAGACCCTCCCAAAAGTCGTTAGGCACAGTGAAGACAAGCTACTCCTAGGGACTAATTCTTTCATTAGAAAGAACGGAGGAAACATTGACAGAAGCTGTGAATGGAAAGGATGAAACTGAAGCTCTTAGGGGTTCTCCATGCTGTTACCATTGTTAACTGTTTGTTCTTTTGCCTAGGCAATGGTGGTTAAGTGATATACCGAGGGTCACATAGCTAGTAAGTGTCAAGTGTCTGAGGCCAGATTTGAACTCAGGTCCTCCTGACTCCAAGGCTGAAACTCTATCCACTGCACCAACTAGCTGCCCGCTACCATTGTTAATTGAAGGCCAAAAGACAAAAAGGGAGATTTCAGGAGTGAAGAACTGGTTAAGAAAATAGTATCTGAGGTCAGAATCTGGCTTTCTCTACCTTTTTCTAAAAAAGGAATTATGGGATCTTGGAGAAAGACAGCACACCAGACAAAGGCTGGTAAAAACACATTTGAATGGATTCTTACAAAGCTCTTTTTTGACAGGACTCTTTGACTGATATTTCCAGGAACAGTAACACAACATGCCAGTATTTTTAGCAAAATATGTAACAGTCCCTCACATTATCTCTATGAACAAGCTGCAAACGTATACATTAGCTGACCATATGACTGGGTTTGGAACTGGTTTAATGAATTGAACTACAGTTTAATATTGTCAACTTGGAGGACATGACATCCGTTCTTGGTGCTGTACTATTTAATATTTTAATGAATGACTTAGATGAAAGTCTAGATGGCCAACTTATCAAATGTTATCAAAGCCACAGATGACCCAGGAAGGTCAGTTAACATGCTAGATGATGATATCAGGTTATATAAAAATCTCAACATTGGGCTAAATTTAAATGTCAAACTAACAGATCCCATCCTTGAGGTCACGTAAGTGACTGAAAGGGTACAGAAACCTAAAGATTCTACTAATTTTTTAAAAAAAAAATTTGACTTGATAGAGCCATTGCCTCCTGAAAGGCTCACCTCTAAGGAGTCTCTCACATTTGGGGTAAAATCAGACAGCTCTGTCAAGGATCTTACTGTCAGATAAAGCACAAAATGCTTGCCAATGGTATTTTCCACAGTCATGAAGAATGTCATGAACAAGATCTAAATGGAGGGGGGATTCTCTCGAGATGACAATGTCTATGGAAGCTTCTTTTTGAAGGGGATATTGTTCTGCTTGAATCAAGCTGCAGAATATCTCAGGACCTCCTCAATAAGATTCATGATCAGCCTAATAATCCACATAGGAAAATTAAATAGACAAAAAAAAATGCCTGTTGCTCCAACAATGACACAGCTGAATGGCAAGTTCACCAGTAGACTTATTTGGAACACATATTCCAGATGGGCAGTGAGGGGCCCAGAATTAAACAGGAAAAGACAGTGGGCCAAATTGCAGTTGAAAATTTTTATAGCCTTTCAATGATTCTATGCAGTTCCACAGAGCAAAGATCCATCTTTTCAAAAGTCTCCCAGCAATGCAATATTGTTCTTAACTCTTGGAAGACCACAGACTTTGTCAAAGTCACAGGAGAGCCAAAGGAAAAAATGAGACAAGTGGTAGGCATGAACAAGCTGCACCATGCTCCCAATGATGATCCACACTCCACAAATGTCATCAAAGATGCCATGGTATCATCCTTGATGATACCATACGTATAGTGGGGAGAGGATGCAAGCCAGGCATGTGGTTACAGGAAAGAACATATAAAATATAAAAAGAACTAGAGGAAGAAGGTTTCCAAAATGTTGGCTATATCCTCTATGGAGAATCTATATAAGAATATAGCCAAGGATTACACAGAATGAAGTGAGGATGGGTTCCAATTTGCACTGATGGAATACCTTGTCCACTGAATATTGAAATAGATGTAAATTCCAACACAGGTTTAAAAAATCAGTTGCATATGTACAAGGGAAGTATGGATGGAGGACAGTTCATGTGGAAAAGATCTAGAGATTTTAGATGGCCATAAGCTGAACTAGTTAAAAGTGTAATACGAGGGAGGGACAGCTAGGTGGCATAGTGGATAGAGCACCGGCCCTGGAGGCAAAAGGTCCTGAGTTCAAATCCAGCCTCAGACACATAACACTCACTAGCTGTGTCACTCTGGGCAAGTCACTTAAACCCAAGTGCCCCACAAAAAAAAAAAAAGTGTAATATGGCAGTCAAAGCTTAATGCCATTGTAGGCTGCACTGAGAAGCATCATGGCCAGAATGAGAAAAGTCATAGTCTTGCTGTACTCTGCCCTGCTGGGACTACATCTGGAATACTGTGTGCAATTCACTATTTTAGGAAAGACACAGACGAGCTGAAGCCTTGTGGAAGATGACTAGGATGCTGAGACCACAGATCAAGTCATAAGATGGCCTGGAGGAATCAAGATTATTTACCCTGGAAAAGAAAAGACTTAGCAGAGTATAAAAGTCAACTTCACACATTTTATAGGATATTACAGGAAATAAATTAACTACTTCTCAGTCTCAGAAATCAAAATTAGGAGTGAATAGCAGAAGTCGCAGAAAGGCAGATTTTAGCTTGACATGAGGGAAAACTTCCTAACAATCAGAGCAGTCCCAAAGTGGAACTGACTACCTTGGGAAGTGAATTAGCCTTTGCTTCAGGTCTCCAAGCAGAGGATGGCTACTTTTTTAGGATGTTTTCAGAAGACTTCCTCCTTTAATGATCTCAGTCCATTCCAACTCTGCAATTGTGAAGGAATCACTGAGCTTTTCCAAGTCTGTTTCATTATCTATAAGCTGTTTCTTGCAAAAGAAACAGATACCTAATGGGGTGGTGGTCAGAACCCAGGAGGAGAAAAGCATTCTTTTTTTTTGGTGAGGCAACTGGGGTTAAGTGACTTGCCTAGGGTCACACAGCTAATAAGTGTAAGAACAGCATTTTTAAGACTTAAGGAATTTATTCCTGTTAAATACAGTAGAGGCAGACAAAAATGCATAGAATCGGTGACTTTAGGATACATAAGCACACAATTATTGGTGTAAGGAACAACCTCTCAGCAGAGGAAATTGGCTCTCATCTCCCATTCTGTTGTCATGGAGATACTGAGTCCTGTTATCACTTAACCCTTTATTTAAATTCCACCAAACTACAGTCCTCTTTCAAGTGCCTTTGGTATGCTGAACAGTCTATATGCCTCAGAAAACGAGAACAGCAAACTATGATCAACTTGGGAATAGCCCTTGGCCTTTAACAGTCCAATAAGGACCAGTTTTAGTTAAGCTTTGCAAAAAGCTTCTGAAAAGTCTTCCAGCCTGCACCTAATCTTTTCAACCCACCGTGCTTTCTTTTGTCACAACGACCCAGCTGAACGATGCCTGGAAAATACAAACCAATAATAACCTTTTCCAGCTTCATCCAAATTCTTATTTGCTTTCAACTAAGCCCCCTTTGAGATACACACTAAATTTTTAAAGGCTATGGGCCTAGACTACTAATAATTTAGCTAGTCCACACCTACTTCCTCTCTTTTGGTAAGTGTGTACTATGCCTCTAGAGTGTCAATCTTTACTAATCAAACATCTATGTGCCACACACCGTGCATCAGCATCCAATCACTTCTGCCTGTCCTATTGTGCAAAATAACAGATGAGGCATTACTCAAGAGCTGTCCTCTCCAAGCCGAGGAACAGGCAGTCAGGACAGACTATGGAAAGATCGTCACGATCGGGTTCTGGGATTTCTGTTTGTAGAAGTTATTCGCTAGAGGTGGACAAGGAGAAATGGATAAACTAAAGGGTATTACTTAAGTTAAATGGGTATTTTGATGGGATAAAAGATGTGCTTTCTGCCGAAAGCTCTTCTCACACTTGGTGCACTGAAAGGGTTTTTCACCTGTATGTGTTCTCTGATGTGTTATGAAGTGGGAACGCTGGTTAAAGCTCTTGCCACAGTCTGGGCATTTATAAGGTCTCTCCCCCAAATGGATTCTCTGATGGGTAATAAAATGTGAACTCTGATTGAAGCTCTTCCCACATTCCCCACATTTATAGGGTCTTTCACCTGTGTGGATCCGTTGGTGCTTAATGAGGGCAGAACTGTCAGTGAATCCTTTCCCACAATCATCACACTTATAAGGTCTCTCCCCAGTGTGTGTTCTCTGGTGGGTGACAAGGTGAGAACTCTGACTGAAACTTTTATCACATTCAGGACAGCTAAAGGGTCTCTCTCCTGAGTGAGTGCTCATGTGCGCTACAAAATGGGAACTGTCTCGGAAGCCTTTCCCACACTCAGGACATTTATAAGGTCGTTCTCCTGTGTGGGTTCTTTGGTGCTTAACCAAATCTGAGCTCTGGCTAAACCTCTCCCCACAGTCATTACATGTATAGGGTTTCTCTCCTGTATGAATCCTTTGATGGGTAATGAAATTTGAACTCCGACTAAAGCTTTTCTGACACTCCAGACATTTATAGGGCTTCTCCCCTGTGTGGGTTCTTTGGTGCATGATAAGGTGTGGCTTCCGACTGAAGGTCTTCCCGCAGTCTGGGCACTCGTATGGTCTCTCGCCTGTGTGGGTCCTCTGATGTTTGATGAGAGTCGAGCTGTCACCGAAGCTTTTTTCGCACCCATTACATTTGTAGGGTTTCTCTCCAGTGTGTGTTCGACGGTGAGTGACAAGGTCTGAGCTCTGTTTGAAGGCTTTCCCACACACAAGACACTTATATGGCCTCTCTCCAGTATGGGTTCTCAGGTGTCTCATAAGATAAGAAGTCTGGTTAAAGCTTTTTCCACATTCAGCACACACATTGGGTTTTTCACCTACATATCTACCTAGGAGCTTACTTAAATGTCTCTCCTTTGAAAGGAGTTCCCTTTGTCCCTCCCCTGTGAGAGTTCCATGTTGTCTTTCTAATATATGTTCCCTTTCCCATTTTCTTTCCCAATCAGGATTCTGAGAAATATCTTTTTGGGGCCTTCCTGAAGATGACCCAAATTGTTCTGCTGCCTCAGAAACTTCCTGGTTCAGCTTTTCCACCTGGTTCTCAAAGGCTGAAAAAGTGAAAAGAGATAATAGATAATCATTGATTTCCTTTTCCACTAAGAAAGGAAATATAGGCATGAGAGGAAAAAGTTAAAACTGCTGTTTCCATGATGTATATATCTTCACAGCAAATTCCAATAAAATTCATTTTAAAAACCACAGAACTTGGATCAATCAAAAATATTGATTTAAGATGGCCTGTCTTTTGTTGAAGGTGGCCAGACAAAATCAACCAAAAATTTAACTTGAGACATATCTTTATTCCCTGTAATAATACAGGGTCTTAGTGCAATGTTAATTTTAATAACCTCCAAAGTATAAATGCTACAAACTTACAAAAAATATCATTTAAAAATTTAATTATTAAAATTGCTTTTATACTTATTTAGTTTTGTGAGTTTTGAATCATAAATTTAAAATTTTAATTTTAACAAAAGAGGGAACCCTGTCATGGTGCATTATGTGTGGGACAGTTACTGGCAAAACTTTATCAAATCAGTGGATGGTAGAGGAGGTTCTCTTTCTTGGCCACCTAAGTCACCAGACCCATCTCCAATCGAATTTTTTTCTTTTGGGTCAAAATCTCATTCTTCGGGTGATCTTAAGGCTAGCATTACTAATGAGCAACAGCCGATAAGTTTTTACAAAGTTTGAATGTTGACAAGCCATGTACAGCACAAAACAGTGGTTATTTTGAATTTCAGTAAAATAACATAAATTTTAAAATTTTAAAAAATTAATCTTTCAAAAATTTTTTTCTAAGTTTGCAGTAAATACTAAATGTCTAAAATTATTAAAGTTTAAAACTACACTAAAACTTTTTAGATGTCCAATTTGGGCAAAATCAGTCTGACTTAAGTTACTACAATAAGGCTTGGCCCTCTAATCCACTGGTAAGAAAACCTCCTGGGTGAGGAAACTCTCTCTCCAATGGCACATTGGTACCTCCTCTGCATCTTACAATGCCTGGGGCACTGAGAGGTTAAGTTATTGCCCAGGATCACAAAGACACTATGTGTCAGAGGAGAGACTTGAACCCAGGCCTTCTTGGCTTCAAGTCTAGCTTGTTCAACAACTACTGCCTCTCTCAGACTGAAAGACAATGTAAAATGCTGAATGGTCAGTTTAAAAGTGACTTTGCTCACTTAGATTATCAATCTATTGCTAGAAAATATTAAATTGGTGGTAATACAGCCAAGATGGAGGGATGAAGGTTCCTAAGTCCTTACCATGAACAAAGTTCTCCATCTTGGCTTTTACTCATTTCTCACCTGTGTGAGCTGCTCTCAGGATCTCCCCCTCCTCCAAGCTCTGGAGATCCAGGACCCACGGTTCTTCTTTCTGCTCAAGCTGGGAAATCACAGTGGGTCTGGAAATCCTGTTCATGAAAACAGACACAAATCATTGGTTTGTGATGGCTATTGGTCTTGTGCTCCAAACTCAGGCCTTGTTTCTTTCTCTGTCAGATAAACTAAACTGCTAGAGGGTGATGATGTCTGTGGCTTCTCCCAGGCCAAATGAAGAAAGGACAGACTGATGCGACAGACAAGCTGAAGATGTTTCCACCTTTTCTTCTTCTTAAGGAAGAGAACTTAGGTATTAGTGAAAATTCTAGCACCAAGGTTCGACTTGTGCCCATGGAAGAGATAACATGATTGTCACCCCCAGGAAAGACTTCGGCCTGGACACTGATTATTATGTTTGATATCCGGGTTCTTTCTGCAAGGAGAAGAGCTATGAAGATGGGGGAATTGAAAGATGACAACTCGCACAAAATCTGGGAATCAAGGACCAGTATCCCTAAAGCCCTTAGGGAAACGGATCTTCTAACTGCATTAATCCTCTGACTCTAAAGGGAAAACAGAAGTCCTTACCTATTGAGAGCCCATTCTTCTAACCCTGCTGGACGGCAACCCTGGAGAGGATTCTCTGGGCAGGGTCCGGACAACCCACTCCTCCCGGACATCCCCAGCCACATCATCCGGTGTCATCAATCCCTAAAACAAGAGATTTGAACTTAGTATCTGCTTCTTCCTGGACACTGACTTAGAGTAACAAACTTTTAGAGCTGCTGTGGACCTTGAGAGAACCCCTAGTTTAGCCATCTCATTTCGAAGAAAAGGAAACTGAGGGGAAACAACTTGTTCACTTCCTCACAGTAAACAAGTGACAAGGGACCAGAACTCAGGTTTTCTAATGCCAAGTCCAGCACCTTTTCCAGCTTGGACAGCTAAGTAGCACAGTAGATAAGAGTGCTGGGTCTGGAGAAAGGAAGAAATGAGTTCAAAATGTGACCTCAGAGACTTACTAGCTGTGTGACCCTGGGCAAGTCACTTAACCTGTTTGCCTCAATTTCCTCATCTGTAAAATGGGGATAATAATAGCACCTACCTCACAGTGTCGTTGTGAGGCTCAAATGAGGTATTATCTATAAATTGCTTAGCATAGTTCTTGGCATACAGTAGATGCTACATAAATATTAGCTATCATTAATATTATTATTATTTTCCAACATATTCTATAAGTTGTTTTCTGACATGCAGTACTACTCATGCCATGGGGCTGATGGTAGTAGCACTAGCCACCTTTTGTGGTACAGAGTTAAGTTGATAAACTCTCAAATGTGTATTCCATTAAAGGCATGACTTCCAGTTTCCTAGCCTTAACCACTAGAGATGTTTCACCATAAATTTTTCCTTGCCCAATTTCCTCATCAGTGCAAAAGGCTCCAACCTTCCCCCAGCACAGGATCTGGACAGTTGTTTATATGAATTTTGTAAGGAACAATCATGTCAGATGTTTTAAAGGAGGGACTATCTTAATTTTCTTATTTGTATCTTCAGTATTTAGCACAGTACTTGACACGTAGTAACGGCTTAATAAATGTTTTTTTCATTCATTTGTTCATGGGGGAAATCTTACCAAGAAAACATTTTCTTCTATTTCACTACATACTCATCTACAAGCTAGAAAACATAGTTTTAACTGTATAACTACTAACATCAGAGTGATTTATATACAAGCTCACTCTAAACGTGTGCCCAAAAGGTCATCAATGGTTTGGTATCAATCTGCAGGGATAAATCCAGTGGTGTTCCAAAGGAATCTCCCCAGAGAACCATTCCATTTCATAGCTTTACTGATGGCAGGAATTTAAAGTCATCTTTATACATTGGCAAAATGATCTTAAA
>NW_020954907.1:1186540-1231569 GCF_900497805.2 Vombatus ursinus | reverse complement strand
AGGGAATCATAGCTATCTATCAGTTGAATCTGTCATTCAAAATAACAAGTATTTACTTAATTATGTGGGAAATACAACAGGGTGTAAAGATGGTGGCTGCCTTCAAAGAGTTTATATAGGAACGTGGTCAATGTGACCACAAGGAGGCAGCATGGTGCGAGAAGCAACAGTAATTGGAGTAAGAAGACCTGGGTGTGAATCCTGTCTCTATTACCCCTGTGACTTTGTACAAAGATTCTCCCTCTGGACCTCCTTTTAAAAATGAGGAGTGGGGCAGCTAAGTGCCACAGTGAATAGAGCACCAGCCCTGGATTCAGGAGGACCTGAGTTCAAATCCGGCCTCAGACACATAACACTTACTAGCTGTGTGACCAGCAAGTCACTTAACCCCATTGCCTAGCTTAAAAAAGAAATTTTTTTTTAAATGAAGGGGTTGTTATTATTAGCTGATCTAAAGTCTTTTCCAACCCTAGATCTATTATTCTACTCTTCAGCAGATGTAATCATATCATTGACTCCTAATACATCCATGAACTGATACATTTTTTTCTTACCTAGAGGTTTTAGAGCAGGAATGTTTAACCAGGGATCTGTGGATAGATTTTAAGGAAGCCAGGAACTTGGATTAGAAAAAATAAAATCTTTATTTCAATGCATATAATTGGTTTCCTTTGTAATTCTACAAATTTTATCTTATGCATTTAAAAACATTATTCTGAGAAAGGGTTCATAGGTTTCACCCAACTGCCCAAGGAGTCCTGGATACAAAACAAGGTTAGGCTCAGGGCCCATTACAGGTGTATTTTGAGGCTCCATCCTGTGCTTTTTTCTAGCTGCCGTGGACTATGTCTATGAAGATGGCTCCAGATCCTTCCTGAGCTCCTGTCCACTCAGCATCTCCCCCTAGATATCCCATAGGCATCTTAAAGTCAACATGATCCAAACAGAGCTCATCTTTCCCTCTAATCCCAACCTTCCCCAACTTTTCTATTTCTATCAAGAGTACCACTATTCTTTTTCAAAATTTTTCATTTTTATTAATTTAATCATTAAACAAAAAAATACAGAAAATCATTAATAAAAAGTTGCACATAAAACTGTAAAAGTCTGTTATGTGCAGTTTTTTAAAGTGCACATTAAATTTAAGTAGCAAAATTTTTAATTGGTTCTGGATACTCTTAACTTTTTTTTCCCTGTAAACTCAAAAAATGTTTCGTTGCTGCTTTTTTAAAAACATATTTGCTACCTTCACTCCCCCCGCCCCAATTGCAATTTATTAAGAGCCTAATTGGTGCCAGGCAGTATGCTAAGTGCTTCATGAGTAAGTATAGTCGATGAAAACAAATCAACACCTTGGCCACATCTGAAGACTAGACACACCTCTACCTGCCCACAGGTACAGTTCTCCTAGTTAACTAGGTTTGAAACCTAGAAGTCATCTCCAGATCTTAATTCTCACTCACTCTCCACATCTCACTGGCTATCTCACATTCACTGTCACTGTCCACTATTCTTCATCACTATCTTCATCTTTCTTATATGCAACAACCCTGGTCAGTGCTCTTATTACCTCTCATGTGGACTATTTCTTTCTTTTTTTTTTAGGCAATTGGGGTTAAGTGACTTGCCCAGGGTCACACAGCTAGTAAGTGTCGAGTGTTTGGTCTGAGGCTGCATTTGAACTCAGGTCCTCCTGACTTCAGGGTCAGTGCTCCATCCACTGTGCCACCTAGCTGCCCCACATGTGGACTATTTCAACAGCTTCCCAATTAGATTCCCCGCCTTCAGTTTCTTTCCTCTCAATCCATTCTCCACACAGAGCAAGTCGTGATTACCAAAGCACAGGCCTAACCATGTCACTCTTCCGCTCGAGAAACTTCGGTGGCTAGCCAGTGCCTTTAGGATAAATGACAAACTCCTTGGTTTGGCATTTAAAGCCCTTCACAATCTGGCTCCACACATCACTCCCCCTCTCTCACCTACTATGCATATGCTCCCCCAAAATGACTTACTTGTTGTTCCTCATTCGTAATCCACCTCCTGCTTCTGTCCAAAACAGAATTACTGTGAATTCAACATGCTCAAAAGAGAATTTATCTTTCCCCCAAATGCTCCCCTCTTCTGAACCTCCCTCTTAGTGTTAGAGAGCACCAACATCCTCCCAGTTAAGCAGGGTCATAAACTCAATTCACATATGCAATCTGTGACCAAATTCTGTCACATCTTTTATATACATCTCTCCACTTATGCAGCCACCATACTATCCTGGTACAGACCCTTATACCTCAGGCCTGGATTTTGGCACTAGGCTTCTGGTTGGTCTCCCTGCCTCAAATCTCTCCCATTCACTGTTTGCCTGTCTGTGTCTCTCACTTCAATCCATTCTCCATTTGGCTGCCAAAGTGATTTTCCTGAAGCACAGTTTTGACCGGGTCACTCCTCTACTCAATAAATTCCGGTGGCTTCCTATTAGCTCCAGGTTCAAATGTAAAATGCTGTTTGGCATTCAAAGTCCTTCACAGTCTGGCTCTTTGCTATCTTTCTAGTTTTCTACTTTACTCCCCTCTATGTATGTATCTACCAACACATCTGCATTCTTGCTGCCCCTGGTACACATCCTTGCTATGGCTATATTTACTTCCTACCTTCCCCCTCCTCCGGTCTTTGTTCCCAGATTTCAATCCTCAGGACCGGTCTGCCTTCAAAAGTGACTAGTGGGTATTCTAACAAACTCACAATACTAAAATGCCATATGTAAGCTATAGTCTCAGGGCTCTCCTTTCAGCTTTTAAACCCCACGGACATTATAACCAAGGCCTTCTGAAGATAAATAACCATTTGTTCTTTTCTTTTTTTTTTGGCTAGGCAAAGGGTTAAGTGACTTGCCCAGGGTCATACAGCTAGTAAGTGTTATGTATCTGAGGTCGCATTTGAACTCAGGTCTTACCTGAATCCAGGGCAGGTGCTCTATCCACTGCACCTCCTAGCTGCCCCTCTACTTGTTCTTTTTGTAGGATGAAACATACTATAAATTACATTAAATAAAAAAATATAAAACAACACAGATCTTTCTGGCAGATTTTTCTGACATCAATTAATATGTAGATAGACTGCATTTCTGAGACATATACATGTGTGTATTTAAGACTAAGGGGCTCTTCTCCCTCTAAAAATGGTGATCCATGTATAACCTATATTGAATTGCTTGCCTTCTCAATGGGGGGGCGGGGTAGGGAGGGAGGAAGGGAGAGAATTTGGAAATCAAAGTTTTAAAAACAAATATTAATATATGTAACTGGGGAAAATAAAATACTAAAAATTTATTAATTAATTAAAAAAAAAAGAATGGTGATCTCTGACATAGAACAGGCACAGGGATGGGAGTCAGAAAACTTGAGTTATAGTTCAAATTGTAACAAACTCACTAAATGTGTGACCTTGGATGAGTTACTTCACTTTCTAGACCTCATTTACCTCATGTATAACATAAACAGGCCAATGATCCTCCCCGTACCACTCTATACTCCTCTCTCCTCAATCTCCCATCCTCTGCTCCGGTCTCACAGTAATTTGCCCAAAACTCTTTTCTACATGTGTCTCAGTGTCCCTTCTGTCAGAGAAGTCATTTGCATACCTGTCTGCTCCCCGCCTTTGGAAGCTGAAAACCAGAGTCTGTGTCACATCTATCTTTGTATCCTCAGTTCGTGGTACAGTACCTCGCCCACAGTAGGCGTTAAATAAGTATTTGTGGAATTGAACTGACCTCTCCAGATCCTTCCAGCTGTGACACTGGACTACTCTAAGTCCCACCACCCAGTGTAAAGAGCAAACGGGAGTCTGTTATTTATTAGAATACAGCACGGAAGGCCTGAGGAATACACATATTTTTTACCCTTAGACATCCCCTTGTTTTGAGTATTGAATCACTTTCCCTTGACAAACTTTTAAAATACAAAGATTACATACACAGTGTACATGCCTGAAAGGGTGAGAGAAAAGTCAAAGAAACTGAGATGGTTTTACTGGGGTTGGGGGCAGAAAACTAGAGACCACGGTTCTCTGGGAAGCAATGAGAGCATTTAAACGAAACATGTCCAAAACTGAACTTGTTGTCTTTCCCCCAAATCCTCTCCTCCTCTGCACTTCACTATTTCTGCCGAAGGTATCACTATCCTTCTCGTCTCCCGGGTTCCTAACCACAGCATTATCCTAGACTCCTCACTTTCCCTCTCCCTAAATAGCCAACCAAATCTCGTCCTTTCTATCTTCACACCAGGCTGTTTCCACTCACTTGGCTACCACCTTAGTTTTGGTGGTTCACCTCTTTCTTAGATTACTGCAAGAAAAATATCTGTCTCAAGACTCTTACCATTTTCCATCTTACACACTGCTTCTAAAATAACCATCCTCAAATCCATAACTGACACAATTCCCCATGTGAACAACATCAGTGACCTCCTGTTGCTTCTAGGGTAAAATATCAACTCCTCTGTTTGACTTTTAAAGTCCTTCACAGCTTGTCCTGCCTCACTGGACATTCTTCTCCCTCCTTGAGACCAGAACTATCTCATATGATGCTCCCTCTCCCAAGTCTCTAAACCTAGACGCCACCCCACGTGCCCAGAGGGCATTCCCCCCTTACCTCTACTTCAGTCCCTTTCTTCCTTTAAGCTGGTATCTTCTTCTGGAAGGATTTTTTAAATCACCACTCCTCCTCCCCACTGCCAACTGCTAGTACCCTCTCTCTCACCCAAATTACCTTCTCTTTAACTACTCTGTATTTGTATTTATTCACTTTATATTTATATAAAGACTGCTAGGCAGCACAGTGGAGAGAACACTGGACTTGGAGTCAGAAATCCCTAAGTTCAAACGCTGCCACAGCAGCAGCATCACTGCACAATCGCTGTCTACCTCAGTTTCCTCATCTGTAAAATGAGGATAACAACAGTAGAGTTGTGAGGATCAATTAAGATTTTATATATATATACATACACATATATATGTATGTGCCTTGCAAACCTTACAGCACTATATGAATGCTATCTATTATTTTTATTTATGCTGTATATATTAATATATGTATATACTGCCCCCCATTAGAAGATGAGCTCCTTGTGAGCAGAGATTCTTTCATTCTCAGTACCTGTTCTTCAGCTCCTAGCACAGTGCCTGGCACACAGTAGGTGCTGCATAATTGCTTGATGATTGAGTAAGAATATCCTGGGAGGACTCTGGGGCTTCCCAGCCATGCGACCTTGGGGAAGACCCTTCCTTGAGTCGGGGTGTCAGCTTCCTCTTCTGCAAAGTGGGGGCGGCACTGCCTGTCCCCTGCCCCTGCTCTCAGCGCTCTGCACAGATGTCAGCTGCTCCTCTGACTGGAGGGGGGGCGGGAGGCGTCCTCTGGCCAGACCACCCACCTGCTTCCCCAAGTTTCCAGCATGAGCCACCAGCCCCCTCCCCAGGCCCGCAGTCATCCACTCACCGCCCCCGGGCCGGCCCAGCCAGAGGATGGAACATTAGCCAGGGGCCTGAGCCGGGGGCCGGAGCCGAGAGAGTCCAGCCAGCCGCCACCCGGTTTGGGGCGAGCCCACACTGGACTTAGGGAAAGGGTCTGACGCAAAGCGCCCACCCCCGCTCTCTCGCCATTGGTTTAACGTCTCCGCGACTTAAGGCTTTCTTTCTCCGTTGGTCCAGGTGGTTGTCAGAGAGGCCTGCGGGGCGGGCCAACGACGCGGAGGATGCTAGGACTTGTGGTCCCGGGAGAGCTCCTGGGAGGACTCTGGCTCCCAGCATGCTCTGTAATCACACCTAGGCCAGTGCCCAGCCCCCGGGGAATGACACGTACTAGCCAGTCCCTGGGGAATCCCAGGAGGGGGGAGGGGGAGTGGGGTCTGCCTTCACTCAGAGTCCACGCATGCTCAGGCACCCTCCCTCCTCTACCTTTCGCCCCCTGCTCCCACCCCGAGGCCTTATTCCCCTTGAGCGCCTATTCCCATCCCCAAGCCCTCTCTCCGGAGCCCGAATCCACTCACCACCCCCGGGGCAGGGCAGGCCCGACCCGGGATGGAGAAGGAACGGAAATTCCCCCGTAGCACAGAAAGTCCTGGCCGCCCCGCCCGGCTCAGGCCAGGACACTCTGGACAGAAAGTAGGAGTTGTACGCAGGTTGCGGTGTCAGGAACGCCCGCCCTTGCCCTCTGGGCATTGGCCACCCGGTCTTCACGTCGAGAAACCTTCCCTTTCCACTGGTGGGGCCAGCTGTCAAACGGGCTAGGTGGCCGAGTGGCGCGGAGCACTCTGGGAAATGTAGTCCCAGGAGTCAATAGCCAAACATTTACTAAGTGCCAGGCACCGTGGTAAACCCTAGGGAAAGAAAGACAGTATCTGCCCTCAAGGAGCTTACAGTCTAATGGAGGAAGACAACGTACAGAGGTGGGGGAGGGAAAGGGGAGAGAAGATGATGTCCCAGAGTAGTGAAGCCAGGTGAGAAGTGAGGGAGGGAAAAGAACTCCGGATCAAAGGTTTAGAGGTTATCTAGTCTAATCCCCTCCCTTTTACAGTTGAGGAAATTGAGGCATACCGAGAGATAATGGCTTGTTCAGGATTACACAGATAGTGAAAGTATAGGAATTTTTGTCTAGGGATTTGGACTCCAAATCCAGGGCTCTTTGCACCTCACCTATCAGGGCAGGTTGCTTCCAGGAGCTGAAAGGGTCTGCCTCATTTAAGAAAATGTAGAATTTTTTCATGTTTCTCCTTAACTTTAAGAGCCTACAAGACCCTGCCTAACATTAATAATAGGTAGCATTGATATAGTGCTTTAAGGTTCACAAAGTTTGCAATATTAAGGTTTGCAATGCTATCTCATTTGATCCTCACTGCAATCCAGAAAGGCAGGTACTATCCCAGTTTGAGAGATGAGGAAACTGATGCAATCACAGGGTCAGAAAGTGCCTAAGGCCAGTTTTGAACTCAAGACTTCATGACCTAACTGTTGCCCCATCTACCTACCTTGCTTGTGCTCTGCGCTGTCACTGCATAGATAGGCTATTGTGGAATGGGAGCTGCTTGAGGGCAGGGAAATTTTCTTTTGTTTTCACAGTGAACACTATACATTTAATCAGCATTTGTTGAATTGAGTTTAATGTTTAATTAGTGTTGTTGAATTGAATTTGCTGAATTGACACAGACCCTACCTTCAGGAAAGTGACAATCTAATTCAATCTAAAGGGAAAGTTACCTAGAAAAATAACTATGATACAAGAGAGAAAGATAAGTAGAGGGGTGATCCTGGCAAAATGCTGTGTGCCAGATGACTGACTATGAGAAATTTGAGGAAGAGGACAAGGGGGTCACTTTAACTTGAGAGGATGGAGAAGAGGTAGCATTCAGGTTATTTCTTGAAGGAAGGAAGAGATTTGACGACAAGGAATGGAGGAGCGTGGGGTGGGGTCATGAGCGAAAGGATGGAGATGGGAGACTTTAGGATGAAAGTAGGTAAAGGAAAGTACTGATTTGGCTGTAATATAGACTAAGTAGAAGCAGAATAATATAAACTTGAGCTGGAAAGATAGTTTGGAGCTAACTTGTGGAAGACTTTAGATGTCAGTCAAGGATTTATATTCTGTTTGGAATGCAATAGCAAGCCACTGATGCCTTCTTAATGGAGAAGTGACACGATTATAGAGATGCATTGGGAAAATTCCTCTGGCCCTAGAGTGGGGCATGAATTGGAGAAGGGGAGATAGACTAGAAGCAAGAAAACTGATTAGAAGGCTATTTCAGTAGTCTAGAAGAGATAAGGGTTGGAACTAGGGTGCTTACATTGAGAATGAAGAAAGGAGGAAGGCTACCAGACATTATGGGGTTCCTTCTGGCTCTGAATCTATGATCCTGTGATCTTAACTTAGAAAGGATGAGGCTTCACAATTGATTGGATGTGAGGGTGAAAAGGGAGAAAGATCCAAAACCGGGAGTACAAATCTGAGATGCTGAGGGGATTGTGGTGTCATTAAAAGAAGTAGAAAAGTTAGGAAGAGGTAAGGTTTTGGGGGCAGGTGATGAGATTGGTCTTAGATACATTGAATTTAAGGGGATGGTAGGTGAGCCAAGTGGAGATCTCCAGTAGGCCATTAGAAATATGAGATCAGAGCTCCAGGGAGAGGTTGGGGGTGAAGACAGAGACACTGAGGGGGTTATCAGCTTTAAAATGATCATTGAAGCCTAGAAGGAGATGAGAAAAGGACCTAATAGAAAACCTCTTCTAGCTTCATTTCCCCTTACCCAGGTGCACCCAGGAACTCTCCTAGGTCCTTATTTGACTTCTTTGCCACTGAACTTCCCTCCTTCACGCCAGGAACTCCAGCACTAAGAGCATGTTGAAAAGTTTTCTATGTGTCCCCCTTGGCAGTGTAGGCTCAGTTGCCAGGGATATTTTGCCAGTGAAGTTCATAAAAGCTTTTTAAGGAAATTGAGTCCAGGAAACAAATTATGTTTCCTTTCCTGAGCCTCACAAAACATTCTGTACTTTTCCTAAGCTCTTAATGCATTGTCTTGAACTATAGTTACTTTATGCTTATGATACTCTTGTAAAATTACTAAAAATTTCTGTCTATGTCACAACTTCCTCCTTAGATTATAAGGTTCCTGAGAGTAGAAACTATGTTTTATTCACCTTTGTGTCTCTCCCAGTACCAAACAGCATTTCCCACATAGTAGACATTTAGTAAATAGTGGTTAAATGAATAGACACCTAAAGAGTGTTATCTGTTCAAAGATTTTCATAACAGTTGTAATTGCAAAAAACTGGAAATAACTGAAATATCTAACAACAGGAGAATGGTTGAATAAATTGTGATAAATTCATATAACAAAATACTATGTTACAATAAATCCAACAAATGTGAAAAGACCTTTAAAAAAACAAAAAATGAAAAAAAATCAGAATGAGGAGAAAGGAGCAGGTACATACTTACTATAGCCACATAAGAAGACAAGTGGTTAAGAATAAATGGACAGAAGAACCCTACTGGAGGTTTAGAGGAACTGGCTAAAAAAAAAAAATGCTGATACTTTATACATTGTAACTAATTTAAGTGGCAACTAGGCGGTCTGGGACCTAGAGTCAGGAAGACCTGAGTTTAAATTCAGCCTCAGACTAGCTGTGTGACCCTGGGCAAGCCACTTAACCCTGTTTGCCTTAGTCTCCTCATCTGCAAAATGAATTGGAGAAGGAAATGGCAAACCACTCTAGCGTCCTGGCCAAGAAAACCCCAAATGGGGTCACAAAGAATCAGATGTGACTGAACAAATTAATTAATATAGACATAGTATTTATTAATAATAATATAATAATAGCTAGCATTTATACAGTGCTTTACATTCATCTTATTTGATCCTCAAAATAACCCTATGAGGTGCTAAAATTATTCCTGTTTTACAGAAGAGGAAACTGAGGCTAAGAGAGGTTAAGTGACTTGCCCAGATCATGTATATAGTAAGTATCTGAGGCAGAATTAGAACTCAAGTCTTTTTGACTTCAAGTCTAGTGTCCTTACTATGCACCAGGCATCGTGCTGTGCCTGGGGAAACAAATACATGGAAACACTAAAGTTCCTGCCCTCCAGGAGCTTACATTGTAATTGTGAGAGATTACTCATGAGGAATGTTTGGAAGCAGAGGAGGGAGTGGGGAAAGGAAAGTGGATGGGACTCACCAGAGAGAGTACAATTGTATCAACACTTTATGAGCCACTCCCTCTGAGTCCTACATTTTGGTTTGCTTTTTTAGTGGAGTAAAATTAAGGCAGTTCTGTACTTCATATTAATTTGTAAGGGTGTGCCCCTTTCAGACCAGCATATTTTTAGTTTGCAGGTCATAAGAAGCAAGTTACACAGAGCGTGTACAGTTGTCTGTCTCACTCTCTTTGTAGAGCATGAGGCCTTCTTTTAGATGTGAGTGATCATTCTTTGCCAGCAGTTCTCAAACTTTTTGGATTCAGGACCTTTATCCTCTTAAAAATCATTGAGGCCCTCTCCTTTAATATAGATTATATCTATCAATATTTGCCTTATTACAAATTGAAATGTCTTAGTATTATTATGAAAATAGTTTTGATCTCTTAGACCCCCCTAAATCACTTTTCTACACCTTGTAAAAGATGCAAAACTTTTGAGTTGACTTATTCTTACTTCCTGAAGAGAAACTTAGAGTCAATCATTTGCATATAAAAAGGCCAGTAGAGATAGCGAATTTACCCCCAGAGCATAGATTGCTTAGGTACCTTTCTCCCACAGCTAGCACTTGCTTAGACCAACCGAGAAATATCCTGAGAGTTAAAAACAGCAACAACTAGGGAATCTAGAACCCCAGAAGTATTGGTGAATATTGGGCAAATGGTCATTGCCTAGTTACGACCAGCAGAGATGAGCAACTGAGAAATGTACTATATGGTCAGTGTAAGTTAGGGTGAGGTATCTCACAGCGGGAAGCCAGTTCTGAACCAGTAAGAGTTGTTGAAAAGACTAAAGCTCTACTTTCCCACCTGTTCTATGGGAAGTGATAAACATGAGACCTGAGGTATTAACTGGAGACAAATGCTAGTCTTGGGCCAAAATCTCTACTCTTTCTGAAAATGCATCATATACAACCCAGGTAAGGATCGCAGCTGACCCCTAAGTTGAAGGTAATGGAGACTATACCTGTGCATAGAGGAGCAAGTCCAGGGAGTCACTGGCTTAATCTCTGCAGCAGAGATGCTATGTCCTGTGAAGAGCAAGCCTCGCTGAGCAGCCCTTATATGCCTTGGCCACATGCATTGCCTAAACATGTGTTGTACTATCATTGTACTTTAAGGACGTGCTCACTCACCCCACAGATACACGTATTTGTGGGAGAGTACATCCCAAGTTTATGGGAGAATGTTTTATAATTATTGTTCAAGCTATGCCATTTGAGCAAATGCCTTCGTAAGAGCTAATTAATCTACGGGTTGATTATTAATAGTAAGTACACCAGTAGGGGCTTGTGGGCTGTATTTTTTGAGGAGTATTGCTATAGTATACACTCTGGAACTCTGAGAGAAGATATCCCTCTGGGGACCTAATCCACAAATGTAAGGACAAGTTGGTGGAGCATCCTAGAAAGGGTGCTACACATTGTTACCTTGAGTGCTTGTGTAAGAGCTGAGGATCGTTTCAGCCACATCTGTGGAGACCTAGACATGCTGAAATTTCCAGTGAAAATGCTAGGCAGGGCAACAATGAAACAGAGAGTTACGATTCGGGGCACTACCTCCAAGACTGAACCCAATCTACGTTAGCTCAGTGTTTGAGGTGAAGCACCATAAGTTGTATCTTCAACTGTAATCATTGTG
The DNA here is from genome assembly GCF_900497805.2 of Vombatus ursinus. Lineage (NCBI taxonomy): Eukaryota > Metazoa > Chordata > Mammalia > Diprotodontia > Vombatidae > Vombatus > Vombatus ursinus. The sequence goes on along the minus strand of NW_020954907.1, from coordinate 1,220,193 downwards.
AACATTGTTCTTCCTCCCTACTTTCTTCCCTCTGCCTTACATCATACTGTTCTTCTCATAGTTGGCATTCCTTTCGACATAGTAATACTCCATTCCGTTTGTATGCCACGATTTGTTCAGTCATTCCCCAGTTGTTGGGCACGTAGTTTATTTCCAGCATTTTGCTATTATAAATGGTGCTGATAGGAATACTTTTGTACATATGAGTCTTTTCTTTTTGTCATCAACCTATTCAAGCTGTCTGGTTGTGTGATTACTGCGTCATAGGGAATACATAATTTAGTAACTTTCTTGCATAATTCCACATTGTTTTCTAGCACAGTTAGATCAATTCACAGTACTACTAGAGGTCAATAAGGCTTCCAAAAGAGTATATCTGATTACAGTCATGCCCCATTTTAGCCATGTGGACTCGAGCTGCAAACAAACAAATGAAAATGGTCCCTGAACTATTAAGAAACTGTTTCTGTCACAAAACCCATAGACTTCATTCTGTAAGAGAAAACACAGCCCATTGATTAGACTGGTATGCAAAATGAAGGTTACAGATTTCCCTTTTGTTTCCCAACTCCCCTAAATCTTTGAGAACAGATTCCAGTATTGAGATATATGACCCAGGGCGGGAGGGGGGGGAGGGTAAACAAATTCAGGAGAACAACCAGACAGTTTTTTTTCCAAATGTGAATGTGCTCCAGAAGAGAAACATGAGAGCATGGCCCAGGTATCCGTGCTCAAGAAGAGAAATTATCTGCTCTCATATAATTAACCAGTAGAATGTAAGTTTCTTGAGGTCAGTGACCATTCTTTTGTTTTGTTTTTTTGTTTTGTTTTTAGGCAATTGGGGTTAAGTGACTTGCCCAGGGTCTCACACCTAGTAAGTTTCAAGTGTTTGGTCTGAGGCTGGATTTGAATTCAGGTCCTCCTGACTTCAGGGCTGGTGCTCTATCCACTGCGCCACCTAGCTGCTCCTCAGTAACCATTCTTGTTTGTGGGTTTTGTTTAGACATTTTTTTGTTTTGTTCAAGACCTATGAGTTCATCAAAGTGAGCAATTCTGAATGTAAATATTCAGTCCCTCAGGACAGGTCCCCTGACTTCCCTCTAACTTGCAGAATCAGAGGTCAGCTAGGAGCACCAAAAGGTAAAGTGACCTGCTCAGGTTCAAATTATCACTATGTATTGGAAGCAGGCATGAGTCTTGCTTCCTAAAGAGTTTTCATTTTGTCTCGGGTTGATGACCCTGGGGCTCTCGGTTGCAGCTAGGGATTTCTTTCAATGCAATTCAACAAGCATCTCTTCATAACAACAAAAGTAACAATAGCTAGTGTTTATAGAGTGCTTTAAGGTTTGCAAAGCACCTAACACATCATCTCATTTTATTAGGTAAATCAATTTTATTAAGCACTTACTATGTACTGAGGACACAAAGACCAAATGAAAAACCAGTTCTTGCCCTCAGAGAGTTTATGTGGGGGTGAGGGGACAGGGTGGGAGAACAACAGATACAAAGATAAGAATGTACAAAATATACGCAAGTGTAATGGGTGTGTCTGGTGCATGCCCAGACCACCTGAGATGACATCTCTCTTTGTGGAGGTCACTTACGAGCTGCTTCTGGGAGATTGATGATGATATGTGAAGGCGGTGCCTTGGAGAGTATGGAGCACCTATGGACATTCAGTAACTGGTTTGGTCAACATGTTGAAGAGAAGGCTCTTTGATTGGTTGTGGAGACATTCTGAAAGACCCATTTGAGATCTTTTTGTTCCATTCTGTTCCTGGAGATCTTGGTGATTCCTTCCCTCTCGATGTCCAGTGAAGGGAGTGGAGTCTCTGACCTTGGGAGTTTTCAAAGGTTGGGAGAAAAACCAAAGGAAGTGAAGAGTCAGAACCCAGACTTTGTTGCAGCCAGCTGGGCATTAATGCCCTAAGGAACATGGAACAATCTTTGAGAAAACCTTTGAGTTCTCTGCCCATGGAGTATCTACCTGGAAGCGATGCTACTTTTTGACACAAACTTAGTGGGACTAATGCTATATAAAGTATTAAACCGAGTTGAACCTAGTTCCTCCTTCATCCCTCCTATCCCTCCGTTCCCACTGTCAAGGTGGTTTAAGGGAAAAAGATGTTCCCTTCCAAGCTGTTGGGGGAAGTGTTTCTGTGCTTGTTCTGGCTACAACTTCAAAACAAAAAATCATTTTTCAAAATCAATGTTAAGTGGCCAAACAGAACTGGGGTGCTTGTCATCGGCCCCCACACAATAGGGGATACACACACCCCTATTATACATAGATAGGTCTATAGCTTTTGTTTGGAGGCCAAGTGGTAGCCAGAGTAAGGGATCAGTCTTTTGCTCAATTTGGTGATTGTTTCATTAAAAGGGCTTATTCTGTGTATATGAGTAGTTTCATTCTGTTGAAATAGGAAAAGATCTGGATTTGATTCAGAGGACCTGGGTTCAAATTCCAGCCCAGCCACTTAATACCCGTTAGGTCACTTAACGTCTATGAGCTTCAGTTTCCTCATCTGTAAAATGATCCCTCAGATCTCTTTTACCTCTACATCTATGTTCCCAAGATCTATGCCCAGTGCTCGGTCTAATTCTGTGGATTTGATCTTTGCTACTGCCATCTACTGGACTCCAGATAACTCTCCCTTTTTTTCAATCATCCTTCCATTACTGACTCCATCCCAAGTCCTGCTCTCATCCTTGGTGACTTCAACACACATAGAATATCCCATTCTTCCAGTTAGTCAACCTCTTCCACTCCCTTGACTTTCAGCTCCATTTTACCCCAGACACTCAAAGGAGTAATCATACCTCATACTTTGACATCAATGTCAAAAAAGGGGAGGTCACCACCACCCCACCAATGTGCTATCTCCACAATCTTGAACTCTGAAATTCTCTTCTCTGATCATAATTTCCTCCCTTTCCCCCTCTCCTTCTACCTCACTTCTCTTAAATCTATTTGTTATCCACACAGTAACCTCCAATCCTTGAATTCTTCCTTATTTTCACAGTCTATCACCTCTGTTCTTATCTCACTTTTCTCCCCTTGGTCTTGATCCCATCATTAATGAGTGCCACAAAGTGTTGGTTTCTACTTCTGGCTCTAGTATCCCTTGTTTTTCTGATGGTCAAGCCCTGGCAAATCATCTGCTCTAGGTCACTCTCAATATCCTCCTTCTGATCCTATTCATAAACTGTGGAATACAGTTAGACAAAGTCCTACAGCCAAAACTGACTTAGTCCTCTCCAAATTCATGTTATCTGACCTCAACCAGGCCTTCACTGATGTTGAGCAATCCAGATATTTTCCCCTGATTGACTCTCTGGCATACTCCTCACAGTGGCTGTTCCAAACCTCTTGGCTTCAGCGCTCTGTATCACCCTCTCCAGGATTTCTCTTAGCAGACACCATTTTCTGTGAAGGACACGTGTGCTGCCCATGTTAATGTCCTTTATTTCACCTACTCTACATCTGAAAGCTTTTTCTGTCTTCACCCATTATTTTTTTTCTCTCCTCCTGTGTCAGAAAAAGTGGTAGACCTTCTTATCACGGCTGACCCCTCTGCTTGTGTTTTTGTTCCCATCCCCACCTGACTCTTTCCTTTGTTGGCTATCAAAGGGTACTCAGCTTAAACATGCTGATATTCCACTCCCTTCCATGGTTGCTCTGGGCTCCAAATGGCCAGCCAAATAAAAACCCAGACTGATCCAGTTTATAACTTAAGCTAAGGGATGAAAATGAAATATTACTATAAAATGTGAAAATATGAAACCTATGACTTTTGCCCCCACCCTGAATCTGGAATTTCCTCTCTGTATGAACAACTTTTCACATTCAAAAACATTGTTTACAAGGGCCACGTTGTTTATGGGTCACATAAGAAAGTGGAAAAGAAAATAGACCAAGCAAGCGCTCTTGCTTGGAGTACCTGCCTAAACTTCTTCCCAGAGTCCTCTTGTACCCAGAGGTGGTAGAAACAACACAATAGCAACAACAACAACAAACACCTAGAGGTGGTAGGAAAGTGGTATTTCAGAGTGGTATTTAAGGCCTTCTATAATATGTCTGCCTTTCCAGATTTATCTCACATTTAATTCAACACAATCTACATTCTAGCCAAACTGAGCCATTCTCCAAACCCATTAGGTTATCTCTCACCTCTGTGCATTTACGCAAGTTATCCACTGGTACTTGGAATATATTCTTTTCTCATTGCTACTTTTCAGGGCTTTTATCCTCCTTTAAAGCTAACTCAGAAGTCATTCCCCAGTTGATAAATGGTCCAAGAATATGAACAGGCAGTTTTCAGATGAAGAAATTAAAGTGATCTATGGTCATATGAAAAAATGCTTTAAATCACTATTGATTAGAGAAATGCAAATTAAAACAACTCTGAGGTACCCATCTCATACCTATCCGATTGCTAATATGACAAAAAAGGAAAATGATAAAGTTGGAGAAATTGGAACATTAATGTATTGCTGATGGAGTTGTGAACTGATCCAACGATTCTGGAGAGCAATTTGGAACTATGTCCAAAGGGCTATAAAACTGTGCATACCCTACGACCCAGCAATACCACTACTAAGTCTGTATCCAAAAGAGATCATAAAAAAAGGGAAAAGGACCCACATGTACAAAAATATTTATAGCAGCTGTTTTTGTGATGGCAAAAAAAAAAAGGAAATCAAGGGGATGCCCATCAATTGAGGAATGACTGAACTAATTGTGGCATTTTAATGTAATGGAAAATTATTGTGCCATAAGAAATGATGAGCAAGCAGATTTCAGAAAATCCTGGGAAAACTTACATGAACTCATGCTGAGTGAAATGAGCAGAACCAGGAGAACATTGTATACAGTATCAGCAACATTGTGCCATGATCAGCTTTGATAGATTTAGCTCTTCTCAGCAGTACAATGATCTAAGACAATTCCAAAGGACTCAGGATGGAAAATGCTATCCACATCCAGAAAAAGCACTATGGAGTCTGAATGCAGATCAAAGCACACTGTTTTCTCTCTCTTTTTTTTCTTTCTTGTGGCTTTTCCCTTTTGTTCTGATTCTTCTTTCAAACATGACTAATGTGGAAGTATGTTTAATATGATTGTACATGTATAGCCTACATCAGATTGCTTGCCATCTTGGGGAAGGAGGAAAGGAGGGAGGGAGAGGAGAGAAAGCGAGAGAGAAAAAAAATTTGGAACTCAAAATCTTATAAAAGTGAATGTTGAAGACTATCTTTACATGTAATTGGAAAACATAAAATACTACTAAGTGGAAAAAAAGATTTTAAAAATTAAAAAAAAGTTAATTTAGGAGCACCCTCTTTCGGGAAGTCTTATATAGAGTTGTTGATGTTCTCTTTCTTCTCTGGTTAATTATATAAAACTTTTTTTTTTGAGGCAATCAGGGTTACTTGCCCACAGTCACACAGTTAGTAAATGTCTGAGGCTATATTTGACCTATAATACATTGACAGATGACTCACAGTAGGTAACATTGTGCTCTATGTGGGGCACATCACTCTCTATTGATCATATACTTGCCTGCTCACTTGTTTGGTTTTTTTGTTTGGTTTTTAGGAAGACTCAACATTTATTAAGCACCTTTAGTGTGAAAGCACACAGTGCCAAGATACAAAGATAGACACAAACTTTCTGCCCTCCAGAGGGCTTAAAGCCTAATATGGGTTTATGTAATACAAAAAAAAAAGATGGAAGAAACAATGACCTCCATTCTTTACTGTTCCAAGTCTTGACCAGCTGTCATTCCCACCCACCCCTACATATAATTAATATTAGTTTTCAATTAACAGGTTATCCCTTTAATGATCAGATTATTTCAATCACTATTAATTAGTTCTCCATAGAGGATTAACTCAACCCAAATAGATATGGGAAACCACTTCATTAATACTTTGAAAACAGGGCAATCCCTAAAGCTGATGAATTGGATTTGCTGAAAGCCTATAAAATAGGAATTAGCTATTGCTATCTTTATTACTTTCTCTCCCTAACTTCCCCACTTCCAATTTGCCCGGGAATCCAAGCTGTCAGTAACTTTCTCTTTCTCTTTCTCTTCTTATCTCCTCCCAGTTCAAAATACTTACACCTCTTAATGACAAGCATCTTCTTAGACCTGCAGTTGGGATCTACACATTCAAGCCTCAGTACAATCTGTTTTGTGGACTTTGCCTTTTTCTGGAAAATTGGTTTTGTTTGACCACCATAGCCACTCTTCTTCCGATCATATACCTTTTCCCCCGCTGGTACAGGAATCCTTGCCTTTCTTGCACTGTGTCACTTTGTGAGGCAAGTGCTTGTCGCACTTTATGCAGAAAGTTCTTTGGGCTTTAGGGATGAAGAGTAGCGCTGTGCTTCCAACTGGGCTTCTCTGATGTCCAGGCCGCTGGGATCCCTCGGCTGAGCACTCATAGGCCAGCGATCGGCCAAGGAAGACGACCAGCTGAAGAAGACAACCGACTTCGTAGGATGATGGTGGGAAGACGGGCTCACTTGTAATATTACTTAGTATTACTTGCCTTTGAGTGCAGAGACTGTTCTTTTGCTCCCTCTTGCTATGACAGGTACTCAATAAATCTGTTGAATTGAATTAATGCTTGGTCTTTGTCTAATGTTAGGGGGTTGGCGAGTGGCTATGGCTGGGGAGGGCATCTGTGGCCAAATAAAAGATCACAGAGTTGGAAGGAAGCTCTAAGGTTATAATCTACCTGAACCCAAATCCTTGCTGCTATGTCACTGGCAAAGAGCTTCTGCTTGAAAACTTCTAGTACCTCCCAAGACTGTCCATTTCCCTTTGGGAGCAGCTTTGGAGTTTTAGCAAGTTTTTCTTCATGTCAAGTCAAAATCTGCAACGAACATTTGTTGCTCCTAGTTCTGAGCTCCAGACCCAAGCAAGAAAAAAAAAAAAAGCCTAATCCTTCTTCCCCATGATAATCCTTCCATGACTCAGTGACCCCATTGTTCCCAGACCTGCCTGTCAATAAGTGTTGGGGGAGGTACCAGTCTGCAGCTTTGTATTACTTGCCATTTATCTGGTACCAAGTCACCTCCCACCCGTTTATACCTGATAAACATCAGGTATAGGCAATTGGGGAGAAACTGAGATACATTGGCCCATCCTCTTTTGCTGACCTGGACCTATCAAAATTTTCTTAATCACATTTTTGTTGTTCAATTGTTTCAGTTATGCCAACTGTTTGTGACCCTATTTGGGGTTTTCTTGGCAAAGATACTGGAATGGTTTGCCATTTCCTTCTCCAGGTCATTCTACAAATGAGGAAACTGAGACAAATAGGGTTAAGTAATTTGTCCAGGGTCACCCAGCTAGTAAGTGTCTGAGACTAGATGAGTCTTCCTGACTCCAGGCCTGGCTCTCTATCCACTGTGCTACCCAGCTTCCCCTTTATCTCAGTATGAAAGTCATCAACAAAAAATGATTCCTCTTGAATCCCTTGCTGATCTCCAGTGATTAGCCCATTCACATGATGCTAGCTTGAAGTAACTCCTTTTAATTCTCTTTGTCCTAAGATTTGCCTCCTTAATCAGGGTGAAAGCCCAAACAAAGATTTTTCCTTTTAACACTCTTCTCTTCTCCAAGCATCCCCAGCTCCTCTAATGAATCCTCATATAGTGTATAGGTTTCTAGTTCTGTCTCCTTCTTGATTGCCCTCCTCAGTAAGTTATCAAGCTTGGAGCTCAGTTTGTGACAGGTTATAGGTTTCAGTTTATGACTGAAGTCTCTGTCTGATGGGAGCTAGATTTCATTTTGAATCTATGGTTAATAATGGAGTTAGGGCTTAGATTTTAGGGACCAATTTTTGGGATTATCTGTGACCAAAATGGAAGGAACAGTCTGTGACCAAGGTCATTTTGTGGCGGTGATTAAAACTCAGTTTTTTGTTAAGGTTAGAGTTAAGTTAATAAGATCAGTTTCTCACTTGGTTTAGGGCCCAATCTTTAAATGGAACTGGGACCAGTTCAGGTCCTGTTTATGAGGTTGTTCTATTGCTAGGGCTAGAGATGATTCTGTGGTTAAGTAATCTCTGAGAAGAGAATCAGAGAAGCTGGACAGAGTGGTTCTGTCAGACACACAGACTTGGTTCTCTGGAGGGAAGCCTGAATAGCCATATGACCCCTCCGATGAACTGTACAGCCCTACGTGTAAGCAGAGGGATTTCTGGCTTCCTACACTCCGTGGAAGAAGCTATTGGTCCAAGCGGAAACCATTGCTGAGGAGTAGCAAGAACAGAGGCGGAATGAATGGGACCACGCCTGGGCTTTGCCTTTCATGGATGCTTTGGGTTAGATGCACTGCACCAGTCCAAGGAAAGAGGTCAATTCTTCAGTAACTCTGAATGCTTTTCCATAGTAGGAAGGATCTCAAACTCTAGATCTGTAACAATGAGATAGATATATAGAGATGAGAGCTCGCTGGAAAGGGAAGAAGAGTTGCCTTAACTTGTTGATGGATTTGGATGCAGGTCATTTTATCAGGTTTTGGTTTGTTTTTTTGTTTTTTGTTTTTGGTTGAGTTAAAACATGTCTTAAACCTGATGTTTTATTAGCCTGAGTACTTGCATGGAAATTGAGGGTCCTTTTCTGTTCTTGTGGAGAACTAGTCTGGAACCTTCAGCTGCTCACAGGGGAAATGTTAGGTTGTGGTACAGACCAGAGATAACAGTTGAGAGTGCCCTTCTAATCGAACTCAGTGCAAGTAAGCCAAGATCTGGGTCTCTGGTGCTGTCCTTCCTCACTTGAAAATTTTAGAGCAAGGCTTAGAGGCTCGAAAGCAGCAAGCCTGTCCATCCCAATACCCAGAAGCTTTGAAAAGTATTCTTTTGTAAAAGCTTTTGAAAAAGTGCAGTTACAGGGGCAGCTAGGTGGCGCAGTGGATAGAGCACAGCCCTGACGTCAGGAGGACCTGAATTCAAATGTGGCCTTAGACACTTGACACTTATTAGCTATGTGACCTTGGGCAAGTCACTTAACCCCACTGCCTCCCCTCCCCCCAAAAAAGTGCAATTACTTGCAAATTGGTACAATAACATAGCCTGAGGGCTAGGTGGTGCAGTAGATAGAGCACTGGGCTTGGAATCAGGAAGACTTGAATGTGGTCTTAATAAAAATAACAGCCAGCCAGACATTGTGTTAAGTTTGGTCCTCACAACAACCCTAGGTGGGAGGTACTATTATTATCACCCCCACTTTAGAGATGAGGAAAATGAGGCAAAGACAGGTTAAATGACTTGCCCACGGTTACACAGTTACTAAGTGTCTGAGGCTGGATTTGAACTCAGGTCTTCCCCAAGGCCCAGCACTCTCTATCCACTGGACCACTTAGCTTCCCTCAGACACTTGCTAGATTTGTGACCCAGGCAAGTCACTTAACCTGTCACTGCCTCAGTCTTCTCAACTGTAAAATGGAGATAATAACAGCACCTACCTCCCAGGGTTGTTATGAAGAACAAATGAGATAATATTTGTATAGTGTATATAGTATATAGTTTGCATATAATAACCTGTATAGTGACTGGCACATCATAGGCACTTAATAAATGCATGTTTCCTTCCTGAACCAGAATAAGATTGGCATCAGTACAAGGGATGGCCTGCCTAGAAATGTTGCCCCAGAATGTGGAGGAGTTTATAAGCCATACAGCCCAGTCAGGACTATTTAACAAGGGGACTCTTGAGATGCTGTGCCTTGAAGAGCATCTCTTTCACAGGTGAGGAAACTAAAACCTAGTGAGGTGAATTAATTACTTGTTCAAGGTCACATAGCTAGTAAGGGGCAGAGCAGGAACTTCAAGACCAGGCCTGTGGCTCCATGTCCAATATTCTTTCCACTGTTTTCCACTCAACAATGTGCCAGGCACACACTGTGGGAGGGGCTGGGGATGTTAAGCCATGAGCAAAAGACTTCCAGTATATGTGACAGCCCTCCCTCCTTTCCTTTAGAGAACACCCACCACTGTTTAATTAAAATTACACATTCCCATCCCAGAAGAGACGTAGGTCTTTAGCTTCTTCATCATGGTACACTTCTCTGTGCATGTGCCATATCCTCTTGGTAGAATGTAAATTCCTTGAGGCCGGTTTTTGTCTTTGGACAAAAGTGTGCCTACCCAGTATGCTTAATAAACATTTATTTAATTGAATTGGGTTAAATTATCCATTTGTGTTAGGGGGATCAGATTATTTTATTGAGGAGTTGGGGCTCAGGCTGTGAATGAGAGGTTAGGGCTGCAATTGAGGCCAAAATTAGGGCTCAGCCTTGGTTCATGTTTAGAGCTCAATCCATGGATAAGATTAGGGGAAAGTGTATCGGTATTGCCAAATTTCCCAGTGATTCTGTAACCACAGAGAGGGATCTCTCTAGTGAAGCAAATTGCCTCTGGGCTAGGATCAGTTTATGTGGAGGGGAAGAGGCTATGGTTGAGATTTAGTCTAAATTTCTGGATGCTTTTCAAGCTGAGTCAGTATCCAGGCGTGTCATTCAGCCTGTGGCTGTAGTTAGGGCTCAGTTAGAGGCAAGATTAAGGGATCAGTGTGTTGCCAAGTCTGTGAGTCAGTGGTCAGGAATAGGGCTAGGTCTGTGACTGGGATTAAGTTTCATAGGCCATGCCTGAGAAAAGCCGATCTCGTACTTGGCTTCAGCCTGTGGCCAGGGATCCGCCACCATCACCTCTATGCAGATGGAGTCCCAAAACTTTAGCACTACCTTTACCATCTGCGCAGGCCCAAGGCCAATTTTTCCAGCTGACTCCTGGGCATCTTCATCTGGCTATCCAGTTGGTATTTTCAGCTTAAAATATCCAAAGCCGAAATCACTGTCTTTCTCTCCTCCCCTTCCTTTTAACGTCAGTTTCTCTTGACGACCTTACCATTCGCTCAGTTGTTTTTTTACTTGCTTAGTCCTGGCAATTCTATCTCTCTGCAATATCTTTTTGCTGTCTCCCTTCTCTCAGTGTCCACTGCAGTGTTGTTTTAAAGTCTCTGCTAGGCCATTTAAACAGCTTCTTAGTTGGTCTTCTTACCCTGGATCCCTCTCCCCTCTGTTTGAATTTATTTGCTCTTGTCTGAGTAATCTTTCTAACCCTAACCCACAGTGAGCTAGTTATTCCTAATGACAACTAACATTTGTCTATCCCTTTAAAATGTTCAGAGTGCTGTGTATGTATACATGATCTCATTGGTTCCTCACCACAAAGATATAAAGATGGGAGCCTCAGTTATTTCACTGGTGAAGGAAAATTAAGGCCTTGGAGATCTCTTCTGTCTCTACAGCTGTGATCCTGTGACTTCAAGTTTAGCTGTTCTTTTCAACTACACCATGCAGTTCTCTCTTTGTTCAGTTATTTAAGTTGTGTCCAACTCCCCGTGACCCCAGGGGGTGTTTTCTTGGCAAAGATACTGGAGTGGTTGGCTATTTTCTTCTCCAGCTCATTTTACAGATGAGGAAACTGAGGCAAACAGGGTAAAGTGACTTGTCGGGGATCACACAGCTAGTAAGTGTCTGAGGCAGCGTTTGAATGCGTGAAGATGAGTCTTCCTGACTTCCTGGGTAAAAGTCCAGCCTTTTTTACCCACTGCCATCAAGTAGCTGTCTCAGTTCTCTCCACCGTGCTCAAAAACCTTCCTCATTGCCTACTGATTAAGTATAAACTGATCTTCACATTTAAGCTTGCCTACAATCTGGTTCCTGCTTACCTTATAGCCTTAGTTTAAGCTCATTCTCCCATCCTTTCTCTACTTAGTCCATCTGCTTGCCTCTTTCATTATGTACATCCCCAATGGCTCTCTGCACACCACAGACACATTATTTGTTTGTGGGATTTGTATCGTTTTGAGAGTTAGCCTACCTTGAGTGGGATGAGGAGACAAGATAGAGAGGAAGAAAGAGATGGAAAGACAAAGGGTGAGAGGGAGGGAGAGCAGGTCTTGGACTCTGGGAAACCGAAGTCCTTAGTGCTCTCTCACACATACAGGTTTTCACCATGAACATCGGTTAGCCTTTCAGTGCCTGACACAATTCTGCAAATTTAAAAAAATATATATATTTTGAAACTTGAGTTATGGCAAATAGCTATGATTACAGCCACTTAGGGATTGGAATCCCCTGTATGTGTACACACCCCCCCCCATATATTTTATGTGCACATTTATGTTTATGTGTGCATGTATGTATTATACATACACGCATGTATTATATATACACGCATGCATACATGTATGAATGTATCATGGGGGGGCTCGTTCATAGCAGGCAGTCAGGATCTCAGTATTTGTTGGATTGACTGGGCAGCTGGAGGGGGTATGGCAGGCAAAGCTGGGGGGGCTGCCCCCATCCAGCTGCTTGCGCTAGCCCACACCCCGCCGAGTGAAAGAGAAAACCTCCCAGAAACTGACGCGGTTCACAGGAACTTCAAGGTCTGCGTCCCTGCCCCACCCTTCCTCGGAAAGCCAGGCTGGTCTGCTCGGGACAGCCCACGCCTGTGCCACGTGGGTCTAGGCTCCGAATCCTCCCATCTCCACCAGGGGGAGACAAACCCACACAACGCGCATCAAAAGCGAGAGACCCGTTTTGCCTCTGCTCGCTCGCCGTCTCCCCTGCCCGGCTCTACGGGATGTGATTGCGCATGCGTACAACCGGGCGCCTGCGCAGAAGCGCGGGACTCTGGGCCCGCCGGCAGTTGCGGGCGACCGGTGGTGCCTGGAAAGGTGGGCGACGAGCTCGGCGGCGACGCGCCGGGGAGATGCGCAGCCGATCGGTGAGGCTGGGGGCGGGCGGTAGAGGCCTTCTCGCTGCAGCAGCCAGCGCGGTGTCCTCCCTCTTCAGGGGGCTGCACCTGAGGGGGAGGCGGCGTCCGCGGAGCGGGGGGCGTCACTGAGGGGCGCGGCCGTCACAGGCAGTCTCGGCCGAGGCGGGGGCTGGGGAGCCGTGGTGCCGGGTGTTGTCACCGAGGGGCGGGACTGCCCGCCCGGGCCCGCGGCTGAGAACCGCCTGGTGTCACCGAGGGAAGCAGGAAGCGGAGGCGATGTCAGGAAGGGGCGGGGGAGAGAGCAGGTGTGGAGGGCCGAGGGAGGGGCCGAGGGGTCATCTAGTCCAGTTCCCTCTCGGCCTGGAGTGGGGAGGTCAGCCACCTAGTACCTACAGCCCCTGGGGCTACCCACGAGGAAGCCGAAGCCCGGAGCCTTCTCTGGGGGAGTGACCGAGATGACTTGTCCCTGAGAGGGAAGGGCGGGGAGGGGGAGCTGAGGAAGGATATTGCTGAGAATGTGCTGGAAGAGGACGGATTTGAACTCAGGACCTCCAGACTCCAGGGCCGGTGCTCCATCCACTGCGCCACCTGGCTGCCCCCGTAGGGTCTGAATTTGAAACCAGGTCCTCGGACTCCGCAGTCAGCCTTCTTTTCCAGGGCAGTCTAGAGGGAGCTGGTTCCTGAGGAGGAGGCGGCCACTAGTGGGAGGATGGTCTCGGGGTGGGGGTGGGGGTGTAGGAGAAGTCAGTCTAGGGGAGGGGCAGAGGCTGATGTGAGGGGAAATGTGGAGGGAGTGAGCGTCTTGGTAAAGGGGTGTCACTGAGGCAGAGCCATTCCTTAGGGGGCTAGGAAGTCGAGGAGAGGGAGATGAGGAAGAGTGGACTTGGTCACAAAGAGGAAAGGAAAGTCACTTGGGATTCCCCTTGCCTTTGTCTGTAAGAAGCAGGACTGAAGAAGTGGATGCCCTGATGGGAGAGAGGTGTCATGGAGAGTTTGCCCCTAGACAGTGTGACTGGGGACAATTCACTGACTTCCCTGGTGCTGTTCAGTAGGGATAAGAATACCTGTAGTTCTTACCTCCCAGCGTTGTTGTTAGGATCAAGTGAGATCAGATTTTGTAAAGCTGTGTGCCTTAAAACCTTACATAAATGTTAGCCATTATTTTCCTGAAGGGCTGTCTCTGAGGCATAATGGGGTGACCATTTGTGAGGGACAGAGATTGTCACTGAAGGGGAAGGAAGGAGTATCACTTAAGAGAGTGGTGGTTTCTGAACGTATCTCTGGAGGAGATGGGGAGGAGGAGGAATGTTTTACTGAACCAGGAGTTATACCTGATCTTGGAGGAGCTGTCACTGAGAAGGAGGAGAAGGAGGGGTTACTACAGGTGAGGATCTCTGAGGGGAGAGAATGTTAAGGGAAGTGACTTTGAAGATGGGGTGTATCACTGAGGGGAAGGAGAGTTAGTTGGGGAGGATCAGTAGGGTAGAAGATGTCTGAGCAGACTGAAGTTCATTGAGGTGAAAGGAAAGAACATTGAAAGGGAGAGTCTAGAAAAGAGAGATTATTGCTGAAGAGGGGGTATCTTGGGCAGATTGCTATTAACTGAGGGGAAAGGGTATTTGTCAGAAGATAATACAATTGAGAGATAGAGATTATCACTGATGGGTAGGTGGAACTTTTTCTGAAGGGGAAGGGGGACTTCTGTTTCATTTGGAATTATTGAATGAGAAAAAAGGGGTCATTGGGGAGGGAAGGGGAGGTGAACTGGTGGGTTGAATGGAAAAGATGTTACTGAAGTGGGTAATGGGGGGTTTTGTGGGGATAGCTATTGGGAAAGAGGGAGGTCATTGGAACTAAGAAGGGGGGATCATGGTGGGTTTTGGGCAATGGGTGGGTGTGAGAAGAAGGGACCATTTCGATCAGGGTGCACATAGGGGAGGGGAGGAAGAGGGGCTCCTTTGGAGACCTAGGCTTCTCCTCATTGGTTATAGAAAGGGGACTGGACCATTTGGGGAAAGGGAGATCAGGACTATTGGTTCGCTCCTCATATAGGAAGAGCCAGGATGAATATGACTCAAGCCGGGGCTCTGGGGGCTGCAGCTGCAGGGCTGGTGGTTGTTCTCCTCTACGCCTCCATCCACAGGATCGAGGAGGGACACCTTGCTGTGTACTACAGGTGAGTGCCAGGCCATGGGAGCCCAACAGGCCAGGGGTACGTCCAGCTTAGGTTATCCAACAAAGACAAGTATGATCCCTGGGAATTTGGAATCTCCAAATGTAGTAAGTTCTTCTTGCTACAGTATTATCTTCTAGGTCTGGGACTGTGAAGTCCGTAGTATTGTGGGTGGCAGCGCTGCTGACGGCGGTCATAACTGATTTGACTGTTACACACTGTAGAGGCCCAGGGCTGCTCCTCTGGTGGAGCTTGGTGCTCTTGTTTGTTCATTAACTTCTTCCTAACAACCCCTCTTCTCCAGGAGTTCCCCTGAATCTGATCACTGCAAATAGTAACCATAGCACATTATGGCTCGGAAGGATGAAATGCAGATAAATGTGTAAATAGTCTTGTGGACACTTAACTTTTCCTTCTTGTCAGCATGTTAGTCTGGCCTACAGGGTAAGGGGAAGGTAATATGGAAAATTTAATTTCTTTTAGATGTTATTCCCAGCACTTCTCATAAGTGGAGACCTGTTATCTACAGGGAGATCAGTCAATGGAGGCCTTGGGCAGAGTTCATTAAAAGAGTATTTACTTACCACTCCTAGTTTCAATGTATCCATACTCCTAGCTTTGAGTTAGAAACATTCTTCTGATTGAGGAGATGTCACACTTTAAAGAAGCTTGTTTTTGAGTGTTTTTACTGGTAGGTCACTATAGGGGTAATTTGGTAGAAGAAATGACAAACTGTGTGTGACTAGCAGTCAGTTTCTAATTAAGTACTCTGTTTCTAATTAAGGATGACCGCAGCTACCATCCAAGATCTAGGATTATCAGGTTAGAGATGTTCCCCCAAAATTGCCGTGATTTCATTATCCATGTATACTGTTTGCATTTTCAGCGTGTTAAACTTTTTTGCCTTCCATAAATTGCAACATCAATGGCATGGAGGTGGATTCTTTAAGACTATACCAGGGGAGTCTTAAGTTCTGATAACCCTTACAAGGTCAGAAAGATGTTGAGTTGACCAGCCCATCAACAACTTATGCATACTATCTGATGGCGAGCCTAGCTGAGTGTGGAAAGGCTTCTCACCAGAAAGTTGACAACCAGGTGATTTTGGTGGGGGGGGGGGGGGGGGGGGGCACCTCTGAAACTCATGAAGACCAACTACTGAGGCCTATGCGGAGCGCTCACTAATGAGATTGTGAATCTTTTGACATTGAAGAACTAGTTCTTGGGGAAATCAGTTCTATAAGTGTATCTGGTAAAACAGAACATCGATATAATAGATGTTTGAATAAATGTTGAAATGCAATCAGGTGAAATTTGTCTAAAATGACTTCCTTTAAGTTTTAAGACATAGTCCCAGTTTCTTTTGTGAGCATCCTGGGATTTGAATAAATAAGTCCATTTTGCCTCTGTACCTTTTCAGCCTTCATATTTCCAATTTAAGTAATTCTCTTTTTTGGTTTTTGTTCAAAGAACTTGCCCTGAAGGGGTCATCAGCCTTGTCGGGAAAAAAAGTTGGGCTAGATCACAGTACAATTAGGTGGTTGGAATGCTTGGAGCCAAAGTGTGGTCATTAATAGTTTGATGTCTTCCTGCAAGGAGGTCTTCAGTGGAATGCCCCAAATACCTGTGCTTTACCCTGTACTGCTTACTGTTTTTATCAGTGACTTGGATGAAGGTATAGATGATAACACGTATTTGCAGATGACACAAAGTTGGGAAAGCTAGCCAACACATTGGATAACAGGACTAGAAGTCTAGAATGGTGGGCCGAATGTAATGAGATATATTTAGTAGAGCCAACTTTAGTAGTGGTAAATGAGAAGTTCTTCATGTGTTCAAGAGCCAACTTCGCAAGTATAGAGTGGTAGAGGTATGGCTAGATAACAATCCAAGTAAAAAAAAAAAACCTCATCCATCAAGTAGACTGCAAACTAAGAAGGCGTCAATGGTGACATCACAGCCAGAAAAAGGGAATGCTGAATTCGTGGAGGCATAGTGTCTAAGGTGAGAGAGGTTAGAATCCATTATATTGTGCATTTCTGGAGTGTTGTGTTCAGTTCCAGATACAAGATTTTAGGGAAGGACGTTGTCAGATGGGAATATTTCCAGAGGATATTAGCCAGGACTTTGAGGTTGTGTCATATGAGAATTGTTTAGAAGAATTGGAGATATCTAGCATGGAGAAGAAAAGCCTTGAGGGGGCAGATGGGGCAGGTAGGGTATGATCGCTTTGTTAAAGTTTGTGAAAGATTGTCACGTGGAAGAGGAATTTGCTGTTTTGCTGTGTCCTCATGAGCAGGCCTAGGAACAAACAACGAAATTGCTGAGAGGTCAGTTTCAGCTTGACGTCAGCTTTAATTCCCAATTAAAGCTCTCCTCAGATGGAAGGAGCTGCCTCCGTGGGAGGTAATGGTTTCCCTTTCACATGGAGGTTTTCAAGCATAGACTCCTTCCTTTTCAGCAATGCTGTTGAGTGCATTAAAGTCCTGTTCAGATACAGGTTGGACTAGATGACCTCTAAGGCCCCTGTGTCCCTTCTAACTTCTACATCCTCTAATTCTATGATGAGTTACTGTTGAACATTTTTTTCCTGAATTCTAGGTTGGAAAGATAATTTTATTTTTCTTTAATAACCTTGACACATTGAAACATCTTTTTTTCCAGGGGAGGAGCTTTACTTACTAGCCCCAGTGGACCAGGCTATCATATTATGTTGCCTTTTATTACCACCTACAGATCTGTTCAGGTGAGTGATGCCTAGAGAAACCCAAAATTTGGACAGGTAGGTGTTAAAGGAGTAATGTGAGGCCAAAGGGATGGGGATTTCCCCCCCCTTCTTTCCTAAATAAATAGAATTATTTTTAATTATTTTAAAATGTTGAAAAATCATTCATTTTAAATTCTCATTTCTATATATAAGTGGTTGTTTGGGCATGCAGTTTAATACTTTGTAGGAATTCTCCAGGGTAGTCTTGAGGTTTTCTTTCTCTAAGGACTCATTTCTCTTCATCTTGCCAGTCAAATAAATATTGTCAAGGTTTCATAAAGTACAATTCTAACTATGACACTTACTAAACTCCAGTGGCTCCCTATTACCACTAGGATCAAATATAAATTCTTCTCTTTGGCATTTAGAGTCCTTCACAATCTCTCTTTCTAACCTTATTATGCCCAGTTCCCCTTGGCAAGCTCATCAGGTCAGCTAAGCAGGCTTTCTTAGTATTCCTTTTATGTGATGCTATATCTCCTTGATCTACAGTGGCTATCCCATTTCTGAAACATGCCTTCTCTTTGTTTTATCTCACAACTAAGAATCTCTGGTTCCCTTCAAGCTAACTCAAATGCCAATGTCCACATGAAGTCTTATTCCCTCAGCAATCATCGCTTTTTGCTCCAGAACAACTTTCATATTTTATATATACTGTATCTGTATAAGTACATGTTGTGTCATTCTTTCTCTTTTCTCCCTTTTCCTCCCCAACTCTCCATAGAATGTTAGCTTCTTAAAGGCAGAGATCCTCCCTTCCCCCTTTCTTCCCTCCCTCCCCCCCCTTCGCCCTCCCCCCTTTCTCTTTCTTTCTTCCTGCCTTTATATATCTAGTGCCTAGCATAGTTCTGGAACATGGTAGACACTTAATGCTTATTGGTTATTATACCTTTTTATTGTTGAAAATAGAACAGGAATAGTCACATTAAAAATATAGGTTAAGTGACGAGTTTAAAAGTATATTGGGTATTCATAGTGACGAGGTCAGTAGACCCCATCAGTGTAGAGGACCTATGTTCACAAATGCAGTAAGATCTATCTTAACACTTTTTTTGTCCATTATATTATGCAGAATTGTATTTGAGTTACTATTAGAACATTTATTTTGATAGTGCCCCTCAGTGTTTTGCAAGGGCATCCAGTAAAATGCAGGCTCTCTTGAAAGCAAGTCATACTTTTTTGTTTTTGTATCTCCAGTGCTGACTATGGTGCCTTGAATGATGGTAGTAGTAGGTGCTTAATAGATGCTTGTTGAACATTTGTTGATCAGTGCCTTGTGCATAGCAGGCAAACCAATCATGAATGAAAGGAACTGACTAGATGGAAGTAGTGGATGGCCAACTAGTGCCATTGGAAATCTGTATATTCAAGAGAACCTGGCCACCATCTGTTTGGTTTTTTGTGTGTGTGAATTTATTTTAAGTCCAATACATTTGACAATTTAAATACTGTTTCAACAGAAATATTCTGACAATGACAGTGATGGTCTTATCAAATAAAAAAGTTCTGCTATGCAGGCATTTGCTAGAATCATTGTTTGATTAAAAAAAAAAGATTGTTGGTATGTATACTTTTTGAACTGCAATGTAATCTGTAATCTTTGTGTTTGCTGTAACTTTTCCTCATCTCTTTCAGGAAATTTAAACCCAAACTCACCTTCTGCCATCATTATAATTTTTATCTTATTCATACTGTTTGAGCTGCAGTCTTCTATAAAGTGAGATGATGCTGAGAGCTCTTTGGTGTCATTTTTTTGACATTTTTTTTTTAATTTTTAGGAAATTGGGGTTAAGTGACTTGCCCAGGGTCATTCTGCTAGTAAGTGTCAAGTGTCTGGTCTGAGACTGGATTTGAATTCAGGTCCTCCTGATTTCAGGGCCAGTGCTCTATCTACTGTGCCACGTAGTTGCCCCCTTTGGTGTCATTCTTATCATTCTTATCCTATAGCTTAAATCCTGAGCACCTTTCATGATCAGAAGAGGCAAAATGTTTGCCAACAGCACTGCTGGATGGTCATCTTGTGTGTGTGTGTGTGTGTGTGTGTGTGTGTGTGTGTGTGTGTGTAAAAAGTAAGAAGATTAGTCAAGTGATGAGGGGTTAGGTTATGAAGGGCTTGTTACTTGATCCTGGAGGTGATAGGCAGCCATTGGAGTTTATTGGGCAGGAGAGTGACATGGTCAATCAGACCTGTGCTTTTATTTATTTTTTCAGCCAAAGACAAGGTTTATTAGAACATCCGCCATATTGGCCAGACTCTTAAGGAATCTAAGCATTTGTATTACTAAATGCAAGCAGGCCAGATCTTAAGAATCTGAGCCCTTGCCTAGATTATAAGATTCTGAGCACTTTAATGGAGACAAAATGGACCTTATATACAGAAAGACTGTGGGAGGGATCTAGGAGTGGCCAAGTAGTCTGGGGTGACTGGAGGAGGAGTCTAAGGAGGATCAGATGGGAGTGGCCAGGGACCTGGATCAAGTGGCCTAGGGAGAATGGAGTCTAGATAGGATTAAGGGTGTGGGTAGTAGCCTGGGGCAATCGGGAGGTAACCCAACGATTTGGGAGATTGACAGTGAAAAGCCAGTTGAGTAGATTACAGCCTTGGGCAAATGCCAGAGATTTGGGGAAAGTCCAGGGATTTTCTTTTTTGGGGTCCAGATCCCAAAGAGCATGGTCTTTTCCTTTTAGGGGTTCAGATCCCATCCCCATCATTCCCCCCTCAAACAAATGGGACCCAAATTCTTTTGGGGTAAGGGACGAAGGTCTTGGCTTTTAAAACTGCTTCCTGCTGGCAAGGGGCATAGAACTCCCTGCCTCGAGAGAGTCCCAAAGAGGAGGTTGACTGGAGACCTGTACTTTAGAAAGATGAATTTGACAGCTGAGTAGAGTATGAACTGAAGTGGAGAAAGACTTGTGGCTGGCAGCCAGCAAGCAAGCTATTACAATAGTCTAAATGTGAGGTAGTGTCAGACAAGGAAAGGGGGTGCATGCAAAAGATGTTACAAAGGTAAAATTGACAGGATTTGGCAACAGATTGGATATGGAAGGAGTGAGAGATAGTGAGGAGCTGAGGTTGACACCTAGATTTTGAGCAGTAATAGGGAAATTAAGAAGAAGGGAGGGTTTTGGGGGGAAAGATAATTCAGTTTTGTACATGTTGAGTTTAATATGTCTGTGGAATATGCAGATTGAGATATCCAATAAGCAGTTGGAGATGTGAGTTTGGAGCTCAGCAGAAAGTTTAGGGTTGAATAAATAGATTTGAGAATCATTAGTATAGAAATGATAATTGAATCCATGGGAGCTGATGAAATCAAGTGAAATGGTGTAGAGGGAGAGGAGAAGAGGGCCCAGCACAGAACCCTGTGGGACAGCCATGGTTCTTGGTTGTGATCTGAATGAAGATCCAGCAAAAGAGACTGAGGAGTGGTCAGACAGGTAGAAAGAGAACTAAGAACTAAACCTAGAGAAAAGAGAGTGTCAAGTTGATGAGGGTGATTAACATTGTTAAAAGCTGCAGAAAGGTCAACAAGGATAGGGACTGAAGAAAAGATCATTAGATTTGCCGAGCAAGAAGTTGTTAGTAATTTTGGAGAGAGCAGTTTCAGTTGAATGTGAGGTTGGAAGCCAGACCATAGAAAATTAAAATAGTGAGAGGAAAGAAAGTGGAGGAGGCACTTATCATAGGCAGCCTTAGCAATGTGTTTAGAAAGACAGGAAAGATATGAGAAATAGGTT
The DNA here is from genome assembly GCF_900497805.2 of Vombatus ursinus. Lineage (NCBI taxonomy): Eukaryota > Metazoa > Chordata > Mammalia > Diprotodontia > Vombatidae > Vombatus > Vombatus ursinus. The sequence continues at coordinate 1,198,714 of NW_020954907.1, read as the reverse complement.
GTGGGGATAGATAGATCAAGTGAGGGTTTTTTGAGGATGGAGGAGATAGGAGCATGTTTTTTAGGCAGTAGGGAAGCAGCCAGTGGACAGGGAGAGATGGATAGAAAAGAAAGTGGGAATGATACAGGGGGCAATATTTGGAAGAAGATGGGATAGAATAGGATCACTTGTGCATGTATGGGGGTTTGCCTTAGCAAGGAGAAGGGGCCCCATCTTCATGTGAGACAGAGTGAAGGAGGAGGGAGTGGCAGAAGGCCTTTGGACCTGTTAAGTGCCCATTCACATCCCACATCCTCCCTGTCTACCCTGGCATAGTTCAAATCCTCCCTCTTACGTGAAACTTTTTCAGGTAACTTACCAGCATAAATTGCTTTCCTTTGTGACTACACTGACATCAGTTGTGGCATGTAATTATATTTCATTCCCAAATGTATTATGTATTTTCACATGTCTTGGTCTATATTATCACATCTCACTTTGCCAACAAGATTATTACATTATGCTGCCAAACATATAGAAAACATGAAATAAATACTTGTTGAATTGAATCATTATCAGGAAGTATTGTGGCAAAGGAGGGGAAAAAACTCTGGATTGAAAGTCAGGAGGCCTGGATTCTGGTCTTAGATCTGTTGTCTTACGACAGGTCACCTGATATTTCTGCCTTCTGTAGCCAGAAATACATACCCTATAATTTCTAAAAATGAGATTTAACTAGATTATTTTAAGGAGCTAAAGCAACAGGATAGGGCAGGATTATTATTTTTTTAATTAATTTATTTACTTTTAGTTTTCAACATTCATTTCCATGAGATTTTGAGTTCCAAATTTTCTTCCCATCTTTCCCCTCCCACAATCCCAAGATAGCGTGCAATCTGATATAGGCTCTGCATATACATTCATATTGAATCTATTTTCACATTAGTCACATTGTAAAGAAGAATTAGAACCAATGGGAGAAACCACAAGAAAGAAGAAGACACCCCCCCCCAAAAAAAAGAGCTCAAATAATGTGCTGCAATCTGCCCTTGAACTCCATAGTTTTTTCTCTGGATGTGGACAGCATTTTCCATCATGAGTCCTTTGGAGTTGTCTTGGATCCTTGCGTTGCTGAGAGGAGATGAGTCTGTCAAAGTTAGTCATACTGTGTACAATGTTCTCCTAGTTCTGCTCACTTCACTGAACATCAATTCATTTAAGTCTTTCCAAGTTTTCCGAAGTCAGGATTATTTTTTTTCCTATTAAACATATTTTCCCATTAGTCATGTTTTAAAGAAGAATTAGAACCAATAGGAGGAACCGTAAGAAAGAAGAAGTGGGGAGAAAAAAAAGCTCAAATAATGTCCTTTGATCTGTACTCAGACTCCATAGTTATTTCTCTGGATGTGGATGGCATTTTCCATCATGAGACTTTTGGAGATGTCTTAGATCCTTGCACTGCTGAGACGAGCAAAGTCTATCAAAGTTAGTCATCTGACAACGTGGCTGTTACTCTGTACAGTGTTCTCCTGGTTCTGCTCACTTCACTCAGCATCAGTCCATACAAATCTTTCTAGGTTTTTCTGAAGTTCTTCGGTTCATCATTTCTTATAGCATAATAGTATTCCATTACATTCATATACCACAACTTGTTCAGCCATTCCCTCGTTAATGGGCATCCCCTCAATTTCTGATTCTTTGCCACCACAGAAAGAGTTGCTATAAATATTTTTGTACATGTAGGTCATTTTCCCATTTTTATGATCTCTTTGGGATACAGCCCTGGAAGTGGTGTTGCTGGGTCAAAGGGTATGTACATTTTTTTATAGCTCTTTGGGCGTAGTCAGGATTATTTTTAAGGCTGTGTTTTACTATACAATTATCTGATTTTATTTGGGTGGGCCTGTAAGCTAGACAACCTTCAGTTGATGTGGTATCTGCTTTCTACCATTTGAGATGCACACCAGGCCTGTCAATCAACAAGCATTTATTATATTTTTTTATTTTTGGGGTGACTTGCCCAGGGTCACACAGCTAGTAAGTGTTATGTGTCAGAGGTCAGATTTGAACTCAGCTCCTTCTGACCCCAAGGCCGTGCTCTATCCACTGCACCTCCTAGCTGCTCCCAACAAGCATGTATTAAGTGTCTGATATGCCAGGCACTGTGCTAGGTTCTGGGGGCTATGAAGGCAGAAAATGAAACACTCTACCACTAGGAGTTTACATTCTCCCTGAGAAACAGACAAAATACATACAAAGTAAATAAAAGGTAATTTTGGAGGTGGGGAAATTTATACCAGGAATGGCGAGCTGAGCTTTGAACTTTGGGAGGCTAGGGATTGGGAGGGTTAGAGATGACGGAGTGTTTCAGGTGTGAAGGACAGCCTCTGCAAAGACAGAGGTAGAGCTGGAGGGTAATTGGAGTTGTGGGACTGGACCTTTAGCAGAGAGAGAGTAGTGCTAGGTTTATAGAGCTGAGAGTTGTCTTCTTAAAGGTGTTAATTAAGCTCATGGGAGCTGGTGAGGTCATCAAGTATTCAGCAGTTAGAATAAGAAATAATATAGATACAGTATCCTGAATCTGGAAATATGGAATCTGCTAAGAATTGGGTGCTTTAAAAGGAGTTTATAGTCACATTGTGTGGCTTTGAAATATTAACATATCTTTCCTGAACAGTAAGTTCTGGACCTTGAGCAAAATACATGGTTTCTCCCTTTATGCAAACAATTAGTCTGTTTGTGTAGAAAAGAAACAAAATATGGACCTTGTTATATGCTGTATGATTGAAATGAATTAGTAGCTTAAAAAACAAACATTTCAATAAGGGATTTTATGGGTGGGGGAGATAATGGATTTTTTTGAAGCTGGGCGAGAACAGAAAGATACAAATTTGTTCAATATCAGGAGAAAGGGAACTATAGGGAGAAACAAAAGTAAAGATTGTTCCTACATACTTCCTGTGGAAATTAGACAGGTTACTTGGTGGTGTATTGAACCAATCTGTTACAACTTTAGGAAAGATACTTTATCTGATTGTAAGCTGTGAACTTGGCCTATTCTGGTGCATGTCCTGGGAGTAGAGGAAAATTGTAGAATTAATTTACTAATTGTAGAGGAAAATTGCAAAGGACAATTTTAGAATTAATTTATTAATTGTAGAATTAATAAATGGAGACATTTTCAAGTAAAGAGGACCATTGCATGCTATTGTCAAGGTTCATCGTATTACACCCTCTCCACCTCCCTTCTTTCAGTCCTAGAGGAAGAAGAGTGAGGTGTCAGTGAGTGGAAATGAATGTAGTCTAGGTCTGCATTCAGGCTGCCCAAACTTCACCTATGTGTAGAATGAGACAGTAGGTGAACTATTAAGTATGTACCTTTGTGTGTAAAGTGCCATTCCTGTTGTCTGACTCAGTGGGAATCTGCTCACTAGAAAAAAGGATTTCCTAGGGAGCATCTATCCTACTGTCAGGTGAACTTGGATACGAAAATCTTGAGTAGAGTTTTGTTCCAACATTTCTAGCACACATAATGAAAAAATGAAAGCTTAGAGAAATGGTATGAAAAAAGTCCAACCCTCTGAAGTATGTAACAGCTTTTAGAAAATTCTCACTGCTATAAATAAGAATCACAAGAAATGGTGTAGAAGGCAGTCACTGTCCTCCTAGTCTCACCACATATATGCTGCTTCTCAGTTTGTGTATTACTTTACTAATGTCTCTATCTTTCCACACTTTCAACTTTGCAGTTATTTTTTATTCGCCTTCCTCCATCCTCTGTGCTCCTGTATCCTTATTCCACAGTGACTCTTAAATTGAGATTGAACCTCTTCCATTTCTTTAGCTCCCACCCACATCTAGGCCTTCATCTTTTCCCATCTCAGTTACTGCTTCCTAGCTGATCTTCTGTTAGTCATCTTGTAAACAGCTGTGGTATTTTTTAAAAATACCACTTCATTATCATTCATATGCCTCATACTTTATTAAATAAGTTTTTATTGATCTTTTTTTTAAAACATCTCCAGAATTTCCTCCAGCACCCTGTCCCCAGAGAGCCATCTGTGTAACAAATAGTATTTCTTAAAGACAAAGAAAGAAAGGAAGAGGAAAAGATCAACATTAACTGATTAATACATTGAAAAAGTCTGAAAATACATGCAATGTGTGACATTTGTGTACCTCCCATCTCTGCACAGGGGTGGGATGTGGTAGTGTCTTCTCATATCTCGTTTGAGCCATGCTTGTTCTTTGTAATTGTGTAACATTCACTTTTGATTTTTTGGAAGTTATTTCTGTTTACATTGTTGTAGTCATGTATGTTGTTTTCTTGACTCTGCTTCACTCTGCATCAGTTTATGTAGATCTTTTCATGCTTCTTTGTATTTATCACATTTTGTTGTTGTTCAGTCATTCCAGTCCTGTCTGACTCTTCCTGACCCTATTTGAGGTTTTCTTGACAAAGATAATGGAGTGCTTACCATTTCCTTCTCCAGCTCATTTTACAGATGAAGAACTGAGGCAAACAAGGTTAAATGACTTGCCCAGGGTCACACAGCTAGTAAGTGTCTGAGGCCAGATTTGAACTCAGGAAGATGAGTCTTCCTGATTCCAAGTCAGACACTCTATCCACTTCGACAGCTAGCTACCTTTATATCATTTATCATTTCTTAAAGCACAGTAACATTTTATTACACTGATGTACCAGTTGTTTAATCATTTGCCGATTAGTGGGCATCTTCTTTAGTTCTAGTTCTTCAGTGTCACAGAAAATGCTGCTATAAATATTTTGGTGAATATGGGGACATTCTTATTAATAGCCTCCTCGGAATCTCTGGGTCAAAGGGTATAGACATTTTAGTCACTCTGTTTGCATACATCAAATTTGCTTTCCAAAATGGTTGTAGACAACTCTACCAGCAATGTACTGGTATGTCTGTTTTCCTACAAGCCCTTACCATGGACTAGTCACTAGTCCATTAATGCTTTTAATAAAAGGATTTGTTCTGTAAAATTTGAATTCAGTCAGAAGGTCACACTTAAGGATCTAGAAAGCCATGTGTGGCCTCAAGGCCGCATGTTCCCCACCCCTGGACTAGTGCCATCTTTTGTCTTTGCCAATTTGCAGGGTATGAGGTAAGACTTCAGATTGTTTTAGTTTGCATCTCTCTTACTATTAGTGAATTGTAGCATTTATTCATGTGGCTGTTAATAGTTTGCAGTCTTTGAGAACTGTTTGTTCATATCCTTTAATCACTTATCTGTTGGACAGTGGCTTTTGGTCTTATATTACCCGCTTTGTTCTTAACCCTGGACCCTTTAATGTGACGCTGTTCAGAATCATAGGATACCAGAGTCAAAGTAAATCTGGTGCCAATTGATCCAACCTGTACCTAAACACCAAAGACCTCTCTTTTGGCATACTTAATTGGCCATTAAACCTTTGCCAGTCAGTCATCAGTAAGTCTATTTAAGAACCTACTATGTGCCAGGCACTGTGCTAAGCACTCAGAGTACAAAGAAAGGCAAAAGACAGTCCTTACTCTTGAGAAGCTCACAGTCTAATGCAAAATATGCAAACAGCTATATACAAACAAGTTCTAGACAGGATAAATTGGAGAAAATCAATGTAGGTAAGGCACTGGAATTAGGGGACATCAGGAAAGGCCTCCTGTAGAAGATGAGATTTTTAGCTGAGACTTGAAGGAAGCCAAAGAAATCCAGGAAGCTGAGAGGAAGAAAAGCATTCCAGGAATGGGGGCAGTCAATGGAAATGCAAGCATTTGTTGGGAGTTGGGAGAATGGAGTGTCTTGTTTGAGGAATACCAAGGAGGCCGTGTCACTGGTTTCCGAGTGTGTGGTGGTGTGCAAGATGTAAGAAGACTGGAAAGGTAGGTAGTAGGGGACCAGGTTGTGATGGATTTTGAATGCTAAACAGAGGATTCTATATTTGATCCTGAAGGTGGTATAAGGAGTCATTGGAGTTAATTGAATGGCTCTGTGTGTGTGTGTGTGTGTGTGTGTGTGTGTGTGTGTGTGAGAGAGAGAGAGAGAGACAGAGATGTGATCAGACCTGTGCCTTAGGAAGATTAATTTGATAGCTGAGTGGAAGATGGACCAGAATAAGCAGAAACTTGAGGCAGGAAGATAAACTACCAAGCCATTGCAATAGTCCAGGCATGGGGTGATGGGGGGATTAGGAGGAGCATTTATTAAGTGCTAATTTTGTGCTAAGCACCATTCTAATTGCTATACAAATATCTCATTTAATCCTCACAACACCCCTATGAGCTAGGTGCTGTTGTTACCCCAATTTTACAGTTGAGGAAACCGAGGCAGACAAAGGTTATGTGATTTATCCAGAATCACCTAACTGGTAAGTATCGGAGGTTGGATTTGAACTGCATGAGGGTAGTGGCAGTGTCAGAGTATACACAAGAGATGTTATAAAGGTAAATTCAACAGGAATTGACAGTAGATTGGATATGGTGGCATGAGAAAGAGTGAGGAGTTGAGGATGACATCTAGTTTGGGAGCCTGGGTAACTGGGATGATAGTGGTATCCTCAGCAGTAATAGGGAAGTTTGGAAGATGCAGGGAGGGTTTAGGAGGGAAAGATAATGAGTTTTGTATTGGATAGGTTGGATTTCATAAGTCACTAGGACATCCAGTTTGAGATGTCTAATAGGCAGGTAGGGATTTCAGTCTGGAGGTTAGGAGAGGGTAGGGCTGAGTGTGCAATCAGGTCATCAGACCTTTGCTTGAAGGCCTCTAGAGAGGGGAAACCTGCCTCTTCCATTTTGGCATAGCTCTGTTATTGAGGAATTTTTTGTTGTTGACTCCTCCTAGTTTTGCCTTCTGAGGCCAAGCAGAACAAATCTGTTTCTTCTTCCCTTCATGTACTTAAATATATCCTTCATCCACCTTATTCCTCATCACCTCCTACTGACTTCTCTTTTCCAGGCTAAACTATTTTTTCCTTTTATTTCATCTACAGTGATTTTATATGAACTATTCTATGCCCATAGTCTCACATTCACGGAAAGAAGAGAGATGCCTATTTCTTTGGGGCTAAACTTCTTTTGAGGCAGCTCAGAGGATACAATGGATAGAATACTGGATCTGGAGTAAGGAAGATCTGAGTTTAAATCTGGCCTCAGACACTTACTAGCAAGTCATTTAACCTCAGTCTGCCTCAGTTTTCTCAACTGTAAAATGGGGATAAATAATACCACTTATAAGGTTGTGAAGAGGATCAAATGAGATGGTATTTGTAAAGTGCTTAGTACAGTGCGTGACACATAGTGGGCACTTAATATATGCTCATGTTCCCCCCTGCCCCCCCCATTATGCTTTTGCGACATTTAGCTTTGATTGTTTTGTAGTTGTCTACATTTACATTGTTATCATTTTGCTTATTGTTTTTCTGATTCCAATTGCTTAACTTTTTTCACATCATAAGTCTTCCAAGTGCTTCTCTATGTTCATATTTATTGTTTCTTTTTAGCACAGTAATATTCCCTTACATTGATGTATTACAACTTGTTTAGCCATTCCCCAGTGGATGGGCATCTACTTTGTTTAAAGTTATTTGCTACTGTAAAAGGCACTGTTACTAATATTGGTTTATTTGAGGCCTTCAGCATTGGGATGTTATCTTAGTACATGGTGTGAAATGTTGGTCTATATCTAATTTCTACCAGACTGCTTTCTGGTTTTCCTAACAATTTTTGTTGAATAGTGAATTCTTTACCTTAGTGGTTGGGATATTTGTCATCTGAATGCTTTCACTGTTGATTTCCCCTCCCTGCTTCCTGGATTTTCTCACATAAGTACATCTTCTAATATGTATTGCTACTTTACCCTTTTGTCCTTCTTTTCCTCCCCTCCCCCTTTTTAACCAATTCTGTTTCTTTTGAATAAAGTGCAGTTGTCCAGAGCCATATTTTTATAGTAGGTTCCATTCAATCAATTTTCAGTCATATCAGCTGAAGTTGAATTTGTCTTTTTTTATTAAGATCTCTAGTTTATCTTGTTATCGAAACTTTGTGTATCTGTACATAAACATTGGGCTTTATTTCTGGTTTCCTATCTCATATTTCTGGTTTCTGATTTCCTTCAAGACCTAGCTTTAAAATACCTTCTCAGGAGACCTTCCCTAATTAAATTTCGCTTGCCTCACTGGCCTGTTTTCCCTAGCACTTAGGCATTTATTTTAAAGATCATAGAAATAAATCTTGGTATTATGTTATTTTACACTTGTTTTATGTAGTTTTTTTTTAAAGAGTTTGTTTTGTCTAGCTAGATTGTGAGCTCCTTAAGGTTAAGGTTTTTATTGTAATTTTCTTTCTTCTGTTTCTTCCTCCTGAAGTTTAGTGCTCTGTTATAAACTGTGTACTTTGTACACAGCTTGTATTTAATAGATACTTGGGAGGGTTTTGAAGGCAGAGGATCCCAGGGGTGGGGAACCTGTGGCGTTGAGACCACATGTGGCCTTCTAGATCCTTAAGTTCGGCCTTTTGACTGCCAAATTTTACAGAACAAATCACTTGAGAGAGGATAGCATGATCAAGGCAGCACACTGACAAGTTCCCTTGAAGGAGGATTTCACTGAGGGGAAGGTTTAACTAACCAGTGACTAAAGTTGGATCTGTGTTCTAGGGTCATTGACAAAAGGGAGAGTACTGTACTTAATCATTTATGTTAGTTAAGGGTTTTTTTGAGTTCAGTTCAAGTCAACAAACATTAAGTGCCTACTATGTGCAAAGCATTATACTAGGTTATCTTGATTATAAGTAACATCAGCAAGACAGTCCTTGCCCTTGAGGAGCTAACATTCTAGTAGGAGATAGAACATTTACTCAAAGAAGGGTAGTATAAGGAAAGTGGAGATGGGAGAGTGCACTCACAACTACAGGAGTCAAGGAAGGCTTTATGGAAGAGGGGACATCTGAACTTAGTTTTGATGGAAGACGAGATTCTGCGGGGTAGAGATGAGGAGAACAGCTAGTTGTCCAGTTTAGCTGCAATGTAGAATTCAGGAAGTTAGGATGAGAGAAGTTTGGAAAGTTAACATATACTCTTTTTGTATAGCTTAAGAATCTGGAAAGTCAAATGCCCAAGCACAAAGACATATCCATGGTTTCTTGGATTATTGGGTTGTCCCTGTAGATGAGCCATGTAGCAACACACCCTCCACCCAGATTCCCTGACCCAGAGGGAGAAAATGTGGTAGTTTTCTTACCAGCATCTGGAGCCCATCAGCTCTTCTTTGGTGCTATTCAAATTGCTGCCGTGATGCTTCTGCATTAGTACTTGGGAAGATCTGTGATTACTGGGGTGAATGGGTTCTTTCTGCTGATGCTATTCATCAGAATTCCTATAAAACTGGGAAGATAGCTTTTGAGAATGGCTGTGGCCAAAAAATCCATAACTAGTAATGACTGTAATAAACCGCCAGTTTACATGGGGAAATGACATAGTAATGGAATCTTTTCTCATCTTATTATCTCCGGTTCTCTGCCTTGTGCCCTGCAAAGGCTTGCTTCTGGAGCATGTATTTCTTTGGGGAGCACATACATATATTTTGACTGTTGATGCTCTTTTTTCCTTTAGACAACACTACAAACTGACGAAGTTAAGAATGTGCCCTGTGGAACAAGGTAAGCTCTCCCTTTGCCTTTTTTTGGTTCCCATTTTTTGTAAAGGAGGTTCCTGTTCACAAATCTGGGAATTGCTTAGAAAGCTTTCAAATACATATGTGACAAGCTTAGGGGTGTTTCTGGACTCAGTATTCCAGTGGAGGCCTCTCTCTAAACAGAACCTTTATATTGTACTCTTAACATCAGTAGTCTTAAATTCCACTGAACCAGAGGGAGTTCCATAAGGAAATTTCAGTAACACAGTAGAACTGTATTAAATCTACAGACCATTTGCAGGGGCATTTTTATGGAACAATATGCTTTGAGGGAGAGGCCATCTAGGCAGCACATTGAATTGTTCCAAGAAGAAAAGAATGTAAGCTACAACATCTTAGACACTAAATTCAAGTAGATTAATAAATAATATTAGACACCTAGAAAGTTTTTGGATCTGTGAAGGGAAATAATCAGCTGTGGAGGATGCAGATTTTAGTCATACTTTCTATAAAAATATAAAAGTAGGGACTTTCGGTATTTCTTGTGTTAGTCATATTTTCTATATTTTTTATAGATTGCTTTTAGAGGTTATTTGGAAGAGTCACTTTTTTTTTTTTGAGGCAATCAGGGTTGAGTGACTTCCCCAAAGTCACACAGCTAGTGAGTATCTGAATCTGGATTTGAACTCAGGTCTTCCTGATTCCAACACAAGTGCTCTTTCCTCTGAGCCATCTAGCTGCCCCTTCTATTGATTTTCAAAGTGTGGCTGATCATCTTAGTTAATTACCCATGTTAAATGAGGCTTATTTCTCATTTGGGCTAGTTTCCTAATCATAGACTACACAACTCACTCCATAGTCATCTTAAAGAGGGATAATGTCAGTCCTCGTCTGAGGATTCTGTATTTGTGAATTAGCCTACTTGCTAAAATTTATTTGTAACTCCAAAATCAGTACTTGTGGCACTTTCCTCATTTGTGGATGTACAAAGAATGGTGAAAAATTGGAGTTGCCTGATGTGCACTTTCCCAGCTGAGATTGAACAAGATGATACTGATTCCTTGTTTCAGCTCTAACACAATAAACAAGCGTCGTTTTTGATGTCTATGTAATGCCACATTTTTTGCATTTTTCTGCTTTTGGTTTGTGATTTTGCTATTTAAAATGGCTCCTGAGGGTAGTGATGAAGTGCTATCTAGTGTTCCCAAGTCCAAGAATGCTGTGATGTGTTTTGCAAACAATACATGTGTTAGGTAAGTTTTGTATAAGTTTTGTTTAGCATGAGTGATAGTGTTGCTGGATGTGAGTTTGGTATTAATGCATCAGTAATATGGATGCATCCAGAAGAAGGAAAAGGAAATTCACCAGTCTAAATATGAGATTGCTCCAGAAACTGCTAAAGTAAATGGTGTGATCAACGGCTTGCAGGGACCTAGCCCTGTATTTCTCTTAGGACCGCTGGTTCAGTATTCCTAATTCTGTATTCACAGTGACTTTATAGGCTATAATTACCACAAAGGATGAGAATTGACTGTTGTGTGCCTTTGATTATAAGAAAAACCAGGTAAATGTGGATGGATAGAGTAATACAAATGTATTCCCATTGCTAATAATGTCATCTTGGTGTGTGAAGGACAGAATATGTTTTTATATTTTTTCATCTTGCTGAGATGACTCATCGTATGTAATATATTTGAGCAAATGGCTTTGCAGGTTTTACAGCCAGGTATCTTACAGTTAACTCCCTTTTGTAATGTCTTTTTTTTTTCCCTAGTGGTGGGGTCATGATCTATATCGACCGAATAGAAGTTGTTAATATGTTGGCTCCTTTTGCAGGTATTGTGCCCATCTCTTCTATTATTGCTAATGTCAGAATCAAAGTATACATAGCTGATATCTGGGAAAGTGTTTAACTTAATAGTCCTAAGGTAGGTGTAATACTGTTAGTGACAATTCATTTGAGGACATTTTAATTTTTACCCAAGCCTAACCTTTTTTTCCATAATTATTTGGAAGTCCAAGTATAATAGGTACAAGAGTTAGAAGACTATCCTACCTATCTAACCTTGTTTCTTGATACTTTCCAGCCCAAATCCACCACTAAACCAGGCTCTTTACTATTTCCCCTACAGACCTAACTCAGTTCTATCTCCCTGCTTTTGTTCACATTCTTTTTTTTTTTTTTTGGTGAGGCAATTGGGGTTAAGTGACTTGCCCAGAGTCACAGCTAGGAAATATGTGTCTGAGGCTGGATATGAACTCAGGTCCTCCTGACTCCAGGGCCAGTGCTCTATCCACTGCACCACCTAGCTGCCCCGTTTTGTTCACATTCTGACCTTTTGCCAAGAGTATGCTCACTTCTGTCTTTTATGTATCCAAATCCTAACTCTCCTTGGAGTCCCAGTTTCAGTACAACTTCTTTCCTCCAAACTCTAGCCTACATTAATTTTTCCAATTCCTTTTATGCTTATTATCTGTACCACATAATTAATACTGTTTTTTGTATGCTACCTTTGTGTGTGTGTGTGTGTGTGTGTGTGTGTGTGTGTGTGTGTGTGTGT
>NW_020954907.1:1137905-1186530 GCF_900497805.2 Vombatus ursinus | reverse complement strand
TGTGTGTGTGTGTGTGTGTGTGTGTGTGTGTGTGTGTGTGTGTGTGTATGTGATTTACTTTTTAACTAAACTCCATATAGATGGGAGGACTGTGTCTTCTACTTATTTTATACTCTCAACTTCCTCAGCCTAGTGTGAAGCATTTAGTAGGTGCTCAAAATTGGGTTTACCTTAGGTGATAAGTACTAATGAGAAAGAAAGTCTTCCATTTTAGATGTCTAGGTTGTTCCTCTTCCTAGCTGTCCAAGAACCCTGTGGTCTCTTTCTTGTTGTCCCCTACTTTAACTTGCCCAAACTATGCTTATTCTGAACGTTCTGGGTCACCAAGGAAATCATCCTGGCCCTTGCCTGGTCTCTGCTATCGTCTCTTCACTTAAACTAAGTCTTTTTTTTGTTTTTGTTTTATTTTCGCTTTTTGGTGAGGCAATTGAGGTTAAGTGATTTGCCTAGGGTCACACAGCTAGTAAGTGTCAAGTGTCTGAGACCAGATTTGAACTCAAGTCCTCCTGACTCCAAGGTCAGAGCTCTGTCCGCTGAGCCACCTAGCTGCCCTTTTCCTCTCCACTTAGGCCAAGTATTTGCACACTACACATAATGATGCCACCCTTATTTACAAACAGATTAAGGGGCTGCCTGCCTCCTCCCACTCTTCATAAAGCAATTGATGCACACTAGTACGTTATTCAAACATAATAAAGAATTTGTTGTAATTTTTATATTAAACAAAATATAAAATTAAAAGTATATATAAAATAAGAAATTATAACTATACAGCATTCAGGGTTTTAGAATTATAGATAGATTTAGAGATGGAATTGATCATCAAGGTCATCTGGATCAACTCCCTCATTTTACAGTTGAGGGAACTGAGGCCCAGAGAGGTTAAGGGACTTGCTCAGGGTCACACAGATAGGAAGTGACAGAGCCAGAACTTAAACTCAGTTCCTTTAAATTCAGATACAGTGCTTTTCCCATTATACCGAACTGCCTCCCAAAGGCAAAGGAGAAATCATGATGATGGGCAGGCCTCTCAATCTTTAAACCTCCATGCTACAATGTACTCTAGTACTATAGGGGAAAGACATACATTTGTCGCCCCACATCTGAGTGGCGGGCTTGAGAAAGGCCTCAGCCCTCTACTGTGCCTCTGTTTGACCCAGTTCCCTGGGAATCTCTTTCATCATTGGGGGATGAGACTTGAGGCCAGAGAGGGAGCCTCAAGAAAGCTACCTTGTTCAGGCCGAGGGGCCTGAAGAACAGTGACAATCCCCTGCCCTGTCTGCCAAGAAACCTCCAAATTCGATGTCTACAGAGGGCAGTATGAACTCTGGCCATTTTTGCTCCAAGATGGGCTGATGGGGGGACACATTTTATATTTCTGGGGCACAATCCTTCTATGAGCTCCCATTGCCTTCTGCATCAAAATCTCCATTTTTCTTGTTTTTATTGATTTTGTTTTCTTTGAAAAAACAAAAACTGAAGGAATATTTGTGGCCATTATGCTTGAAAATGGCCGAATTTTTTGGCCATTGCTTTGTGCTCCCCAAAGCTTTGGGGGTACACCCTATAATTGGAAAACTCTAGCTTAGGTAGAAGCTTTGTTCTTGATTGAATACCCCTAAAAAAGCTCATAGGCACTTTTCTTCTCTTTGGCACTGGATATCGTTTTAGAAGGCTATCTTGTGTACTTCTTTTTCAGTATTTGATATTGTGAGGAACTACACTGCAGATTATGATAAGACTTTAATCTTCAATAAAATACATCATGAATTGAACCAGTTTTGCAGTGCCCACACTCTTCAGGAAGTTTACATTGAATTGTTTGGTGAGTGCTGATACCAAATTATGTTGTCTTTATAGATGCTTTTAAAGTAAAAATTTACTAAATGTGTTTTATTGAGAGCAATGTTCTTAAACTTATAAAAATAACTATGTCTTTGAAAGTAATACTGTTAAACTACTCTAAATGGTTAACATGATTTGAAGTTAAATTTTTTTATTGTAAGTTTAGATTTTAAATACTTTAGGGGAAAGTCATTTTAAGGACAGATCTGAACTCATGGTGTATGATTAAGTAGAGATTGGGTAAATTTTATCTACTTGTAGATTCTTTATACTTTGACCTCTCTTCTTAGTGAAACAGATATCTGGGAGTCAGCAGGGGTATTAATTCTGCAGTCTCTGGTTTGAATAGATTAGTGTTCTTGAAGTTTGAGTAGAATGTTTTCTTTGGATAAATTAGGTCCTTAAAGTGAGGAGTTACTTCTTTTTTTCCTGAAGACTCAAAATCATTTTGGAGTAGGAGGAAATTGACAGTGAAATCTTTCATTAGTGAAGGATGTGCCAGATTTTGGTGATTGCCATGTAGGCAACAGTTGGCTAGGATATCTGCCAGGTAGAACACTGAGAATTGGGAACTATCACTTGATTCAAATCTACTGACTAAGACTCCGTGGTATAGAGCTGATTTCACTTGACCTTACAGGGATGGAGCAGTTTGGTATTTCCAAGTTAACCTAAGATTGGTGAACACGCTAATCTGGTAATAGAGAAAACATGATGTGAATTTGTGGGTGTTAGATATATTGGAGAGGAAACTATTTAAAAGCTTTCCTGTGGACCTGTATACCAAATCAAAATGAGGCTGACAGTGGTAGAAAAGTGATATATTATTATATCTTGTGGAAAAGAGGCATATGATTATTGGAGTAATGTCAAGTTTGACTTGATGCAGATTTTTATATATTAGTGTTCAGATTAGTGAAATTTATGACTTCATAGACCAAAGACTTAAATTCTCTACCAATTGAGTAATTTGGAGCAACTTGTTTAACCACTCACTTCCTTGATGTGATAATCCCTGCCACTTTTCCCACCACAGAAAACTATATTACAAACATAGAATCATAGATTTCAGTCTAGAACCATCTAGTCCTAGCCCCTCATTTTGCAAATGAAGATGCTAAACTCTAGAGAGGTGAAGTGGCTTCCTCACCATTACCTGGTCATTAAGTTAGCAGAGCCAGGATTTGAAGCCACGTCTGCTAAACCTAGTGCTCCTTTGCTCCATAACATTACTTCTTTAAGAAGAATTTTGAGCTTCACGAAAGGATCTAACTATCGAAAGTCCAGGATTGATCATGATAGTTTTGTTTGAATTTTAGTAGAATAGTAAAAGTTTTATGTGTTAAAACACCTGCTGTTTTCTTGCTTCCAAAACCAGATCAGATAGATGAAAACTTGAAGCAGGCCCTACAGAAAGATCTGAACGTCATGGCACCTGGTCTCACTATACAGGTAGGCCCAATATCTTGGGAGGTTTTGAGGAATTTAAGATTCTGAATTCAGGTCTCATTCAGATTCTGAATTCAGGTCTCATTCGTCCCACAAATTTTATTAGAGAGTGGTAATGAAATGTTAGGTCCTCCCTAATAAAGATTTTGATGACTTTATGACTCATCACATTTAAAAATTATTATTGCTTACTTTAACTAGCATCCATTCCCTTTGAGTGCTTTTAAAAGGAAAAAGTAAGCAAGCTGAATCTTATTAAAGAAGTCAAGTCTGCACTCATATATTGCTTTCCAAGATAGTTTCATTCATTTCAGTTCTATCTGGGATCTGGCTCTTATAAAAATAATTATATGAGGGGGCAGCTAAGTGGCGCCTTGGAGTCAGGAGGATCTGAGTTCAAATTTGATCTGAGACCAGACACTTGATACTTACTAGCTGTGTGACCCTGGGCAAGTAACTTAACCCCAATTGCCTCACAAAAAAAAGGGGGGGGAGGGCAGCTAGATGGCGCAGTGGATAGAGCACCAGCCCTGGATTCAGGAGGACCTGAGTTCAAATCTGACCTCAGACACATAGCACTTACTAGTTGTGTGACCCTGGGCAAGTCACTTAACCCCGTTGCCTCTCTTTAAAAAAAAAATCATTATGTGCCTTGATGTAATAATCATTCATTGGGACTGTATACCCTATTTATTTATTAGAGAGGAAAAAAAGACCTCCCTATTTAAAGATATTTATAATATTACTACAAATATTAATACTATAAAGATATTTATAATAATACTACAACCTGAATGTCTAACAACGAGGACATCAGTATGTTGAAACATATTAATTCAATGCAGTTGTAGAAGATAAATATGAATATTGAAATATTGAAAGACTTGTGTGAAGTCTGTGTGAAAGAAGTGGAACCAGTTGAGTGTGCATGCACACGTGCGTATGCGTGCTCGTGCACACACATGCGTGAAGACTGTGATTGTGTAAAAGGAAAAAATGTATACTTATGTAGGGGCAAATGAATAGAAGCAGTGGAGAAAGGGATGGGGAAGTAATCAATATGATGTTACAAATGTTTTTATGGTGGAATTAATCTAGAAAGTATAAGTAAAGTAAGTAAAAGGTTGTTTTGTTGTTGTTTTAGGTCATTGTCTTAGGCAATTATTTTAAACAAAAAAACACATGAAATATTTATCAACTGTCTATATATAAGCCAAAGTACCATACTGTGCATTTATTTGGGTCACAAAGGAAGTATGACCTATGATCCCTGCTTTCAGGAAACTTATATTCTAGTTTGAAAGACCAGACATAAAGGTCTGAAGATGAATTAGAATAAAAAGTTCAATAATAGGTCCCAGCAACAACAGATGATTTGACAAGGCCTGAATTGCCAAGGGCCTCATATAATCTGTTGTTGCTGTGAATGCTCAAAAGTGGAGGAAATGCTTTAGCCTGGTGCAGTTGAGGGGCTTTGTGGAGGTGGGGTTTCAGATGAGACTTGGTAGAGGAGTGGCACGTGGATGGGCCGAAAAGACTGGGGAAAAGAACATCTGAGGAAGTCAGCATGTGGAAAACCAGGAAGGCTGAAAAGTCTCTATCTAGTAGAGAGACTATAGGATTCATGTCAAAAGAGCTGGGCTTGGTTCCCCACCAGGCTGCTTGCCTACCACCTTGTCATTGTGAAGGAGTTACTTCACCTCTCTGGACTTGAGCTTCTTCTACCATAAAGTCAAGGGTTGGCTTGTGATGTTTGCTGAGGTGCCTCTTGTACCTCTGTATCCTGGAATCCTAGGGTCAGGCTTGGCGGTCTCTCATGAGTGGGTTTGTGTCATGAGGTAGTGAAAGATAATCTAGAAGGGTAGACTGAAGCCAGCTTGGAGAAGACAGCCCACACCATTTTGAATAGCTGTCATTGTTGGGAAATTTGTTATTAAGGTTGAGCCAAAATCTGCCTCCTTGAGGCCAAACAGAACAAGTTAACTTGACCTTAACAGTCTAACTTCAGTTGTGTGAAGATTGTTGTCACTGTCTCTTTTCTGTCTCTGGTTCCTTTTCTACCTGATCCTTGAATGTGACATGCTTTTATGTGGAGGATTTTTGAGTAGAGGAGTACCAGTCATGGTGGTATTTTTGGGAAAGTAGTTTGCCTTGAGTGTGTAGGATGACTATTAGAGTCAAGGAGAGATTAAAGGCAGTAGATGCCTGTTAGGTTATTGAAGTAGCCCAAGATAAGGGTCTAAATTGGGGTGAGCAGGTGATGTGGTCAGATCTATATGCTTTAGCAAAGTCACCATGACAGCTGAGTGGAGGATGAAATTGGCATGGGGAGAAAGGAGAAGCAGGGAGACCAAATAGAAGATTATTCAGTAGCCTCGTCAAGAGGTGAAGAGGGCTTGCGTTAGAGCTATGGCTATATGAGTGGAAAGAAGGGGACTTCTCAGAGATGTTGGGAAGGTAGAAATGACAAGATTTGGTGACAATATGTGGGGTGAGGGAGAAGTCAAGGGGGACGCTGAGGTTTAGGTCTTGGTGACTGGGAGGATGGCAGTGCTCTTGACAGTAATAGAGAAATTCAGAATGGGGGGAGATTTGGGGGGAAAAGATAACGATTTCTGTGATGGGGTTTTCCAATAACTTATCTCCAAGAAATACAGTGTACTCTTATGGTCTTTTGCCAACCCTATAAAACCAGGGGTTCTTAACCTTTTTTGTTTCCTGGACCCTTTTGGCAGTCTGGTGAAACCCATAGACCCCTATCAGATTATCAGAATAATATTTTTCAATGTGTAAAATTATCAGAATAAGTTTTAAGTGCATAAAATAAAATAGAAAAGACTACGAAGGAAACTAATTATATTGAAATACAGTTAACAAAATACTAAAACAAAACAACAACAAAAGAAATTCCTGGCATCCCTTCTCCCTCCAGGTAAGAACCCATGCTCTAAACTAGGGGTGAAGAACCTGTGGCCTCAAGGCCACATGTCACCTTCCAGGTCCTTGGGGGTGACTTTTTGATTGAGTACAAGTTTTACAAAACAAATCCTTTTATTAAGGGGATTTGTTCTGTGAAGTTTGGATTCAGTCAAAGGGCTGCACTTGAGGATCTAGCGGGCCTTTAGGCTGTAGGTTCCCCACCCCTGCAACATTGTTTCATGGCATGGGCATTTCATCCTGATGCCTTTATCTTGGATGACTCCTGATGAACAATTGTTTGTTTTTTGTTTTTTTGTTTTTTGGCTAGGCAATGGGGTTAAGTGACTTGCCCAGGGTCTCACAGCTAGTATTAAGTATCTGAGGCTGGATTTGAGCTCAGGTCCTCCTGACTCCAAGACCAGGCTCTATCCACTGTTGCCCTGACAATTGGTTTTTAAAAACAGAACCAAAAAACCCCCAAAAAACACTGTCCAAAGAAGTCTCAACAGGAATTTGAGCAACAGTTAACATCTTAGGAAAAGAGACTAGCTTACTATGAACTTGTGTTGGACCTGGAGTAAGGGAGACTTCAGTTCAAATTCAGCCTTAGATACTCACTAGCTGTGTGAACCCTGGGCAAGTCACCTAACCTCTGCCTCAGTTTTCTCATCTATAAAATGGAGATGATAATAGTACCTATCTCCCAGGGTTGTTGTAAGGATCAAATGAGATAATATTTGTAAAGCACTTTTCAAACTTTAAAGGACTATACAAATGCCAGCTATTATTGTTAAGATACATTCAAGCAATTGGAACTTCCCCCTCTAATGAGGAAGAAGAAACTCATGGCCTTTTAGAACCTTCATGTCCTCAAAGGGTGTGGGGAGAGTTAAGTGAGAACAAGAGAGTCCTGGGGGAAGCTGAGTTTGTTCTGAAAAAGGGACGGGAAGGGAAGAAGGGAATGGAAATTCATGAGTGTTGTAGAAAGGAGTTAGAAGGGTGGGCTGGGGCCGAGGGCACATGCTAATTCTAATAACGTGGGGTGAGTGAGAAGAGACGAGGATACAGACATGGGGGAAGGGGAGAGAGAAATGGGTACCAGATGAACCTTACTCTTCTCTGAAATGAACAAAGGAGAGCTGGGGTCACACATGGTTTCATGTAGAGGTACAACAAGTTCAGCAGGGCAGTAGGAGGTGGGGGGTGGTGAAGAGGTGGGCTAAAATCAGGAAGGGAATTGTTGAAAGCAAAACAGTCTCCCTAATCAAGTAGATGGAGGAAGAGAGGAGAGGAGAGGAGAGGAGAGTAGAGGAGGGTGATCTGGAAGCCGAGGAGGGTACAATAAATTGTGGTATGTGAATGTAATGGAATATTACTACACCACAAGAATTAACAGAAGAGATGATTTCAGAGAATCAGGTTAGTATGAACTGACCTTGAGTAAAATGTGCAGAACCAGAACATTCTATACAAGGACAGGACACTGTAAAGAAAAACAACTGTGAAAGACTGAGGAACTCTGATCAGTGTAGTAACCAACCACTGACTCCAGAGAACTGATGATGAAGCATGCTGCCCACCCTGACAGAGAGGGGATGCTCTCAAGATTGAGAAAGAGATATATGTTTTTGGACATGGCCACTGTGTGGATTCATTTTGCTTGACTTTGCTAATTTATTATGAGTTTTTTTTTCCTCTTTTTTCTCAGGTTTGAATTGGGGCTGAGGGATTTTTGGTGAAAATGAGAGGAAGGGGGCCTAGCAACTGTAATGCCAAAACCAAAGTTACCACGTAACCTAAGACTGTGCACTGAAGGTGTTTCATATTCTTATTATTTAGGTGCCAAACCTCCTAAATCTACTGAAATTACTGATATCTGAAAAACTTCACGTTATTCATTTAGTTGTGGAAAATCCATTTTTTTTTCTTTGTCTGCTTGCAGTTCTTACAGTAAGAATTACTCTTTCATTTTTGTGTTATCTTTAGGTTCACAATGATTTTTGATACTGGTTGGTGTTTTCTTTGATTATCTTTGACTGTCTCTCTAGCTTCAGTTTATGAAATGGGGCCTTGTGTCAGGGGCAGGCTCTACCCACTAATGCACCTTTGGGTGGAATGCTGGGTCTGCTGGCTTTGTGCATGACCTCCATCTCTGGGGGCTGGGCTACTCCTTTGATCTTTGAGGTTCAGAGTGCTGGATCTGCAGGACTCTCTTTGATATTTCATATTTTTAGGAACCTTCAATCTTCTAGACCTGGACTCTTCTTCCCCATTAAATCGTGAGCTCCTCGAGGACAGGGACATCTTTTGCTTCTTTTTGTATCCCCAGCATTTACCATAATGCCTGGCACATAGTAGGTGCTTAATCAGTGTTTATTGACTGACTCTTCTGTGTCTGAGCACTGTAGTGTCATGCTGGCTGCCGCCCATTGTACTGCTCTCTAGCACTTTCATGGTCTCCACCATAGTGCTTTGTGACCACCCTGGGGCTTTTTCATGGGAGCCCTCTACTTTTGTTGCCTCTGGACACAGAGCCTTGCAGACTCCACATGTCCCTGGACATCTCTGGATGTGTCAAGAGGCTGCCATTTGCTGGCACTAGCTTTGCTGGTGGGCCTTTCCTCTCCTATCATCCTTGTGCCTTCTGACTGTGTTTTTTGGGTGTTGTATGGGGGGAAAAGTCACCATAGTTTCTCATTGGATTTCTTGATCCTTATTCTGACTGGTGTGAATTCCTGGGTTTTTCTGGCATGGGTTTCTCTGTGCAGACAGCTTTCTCAATGAAAGTGTCCTAACTCTAGGTGTTATTACAGGTGAGGATGCTGAAGTTCAGAAAGGCTGAGGGACTTCTTCCCATCTTTATTTACTTAGCCATTGTCAGAGGTGAGATTGAAACCCACTGCTTCCTGCTTCCATATCCAGTGCTCTCCTGTGCCACATTGTCTCAGTTATATTACATAAATATACTTGGAAGGGGACATAAGCAGCCGAGAGGAACAGAAAAGGTCTCATGCAGGCAATGGCCCTGAGCTCAGAAAGAGGTGTCCGTGAGATGTAGAGGAGAGGAAGGTCCATTCCAGGCATGGGGGATACCTGGGTCAGAGTACAGATGTGGGAAATTTGGAATGTTGTATGAGGGGCAACAATAGCCAGATGTGGCCAGACCAAAGAGTGCATGAAAGTGAGTGATATGTAGGGCTTTCCATGCCAATCAGAGGAGATCGCATTTGATCCTAGCAGCAGTCTGGAGCCAAGGGAGTTTATTGAGCAGGAGTGCAACATGATCAGATATAGGCTTTTTGAATATTATGTTGACATTTGTGTAAAGGATGGCTTGGAAGGGAGAGGCTTGGTGCAGGGAGTCCAATTGGACTACTTCAGTGGTTCAGCGAGAGGCGATGATCTCTGGGCCCGAGTGATGGCTTGGCTGGCAGATAGAAAGGGGTGGATGTGGATGTTACTGCAGAGGTAGAATTGACAAGATTTGGCAGCTGTTTGAGCTGTTGTAGTTGTCGGTTGGTCAAAGAGGACCATGGATGCCGTGACATGCAAATGAATTGGATTTAAGCATGGGAGGGCGTGCAAAGATGCCAGCCTCCCTTTCTCCTCTACAGCCCTCTGGGTCCAGTGGCCAGACCAGGATAACTGGAGATGGCCCAGGATGCAGTGGGAGACCTTGGCTTTTTTAAGCTCAGGTCTTTAACAGGTCCCAGCCTGACTGAGGCAACACCCATTCATTGATTATTGGTGTGGAGGAGAGTGAAAAGTCAAATAACTCTGAGGCTATGAACCTGGGTGAATAGGAGGGTGGTAGTACCCTTGACAAAGGTAGGTAAATGAGGTGTTAGAGGTGCCTTTTTGGGGGAGGATAGTGAGTTGTTTTGGATATGTTGAGTTTGAGGTGCCTGCAATGTATCCACGTTGAAATTTCCAATAGGTGTTTGGTAGTGTTGGACTGAAGTACAGGTAGGAAAATAAAGATTGGTTGTATAGATCCTGGGAGTTATCTGCATAGAGATAATTAAATCTATAGGAGCTGATGAAGTCACTGAGAGACAATGTAGAGAAAAGAGGTCCAACCTCACAGTGAGGGGGCTAGACAGGGAGGAAAATCCAGCAAAGGTCACTGAGATGAAGGTGCAATGAGAACCAAGAAAGAGCAGTATTCTGAAAACCCAGAGAAGATATATCTAAGGGGAGAAGCTGCTTAACAGTGTTGAAGAGAGGTCAAGGAGCAGGACTGGAAAAATACTGTATTTGACAGTGAAGAGATCTTTGCTAACTTTTGATTGAGAAGTAAATGAGAGGAGAGAAAGTAGGGGTAATGAGAGTAAACAGTTTTCTTTAGGAGTTTGGTTGTGAAAGGGAGGAAGAAGAAATTAGCCCCTGGGTTTTGTGGGTTTCCGTTGAGTTCAGCAAGGGTTTTTTTTTTGTTTTGTTTTTAAAGGGAAAGGAGGCCTAGGCATATTTTTAAACGAGGAGGAAGGAGCCATTAGATAAGGAGAGACTGAAGATTAGGGTGTGGTTAGGATCAATAGTACAAGTAGAAAGTTTAGTGTTGGCAAGGAAAAAGACCAGAAAAAGACCTTCAGTATCTTGGGGAGATCCTTCATGGACTATTTCTGGAATGATTTGGACAAGAATTACTTAGGGATAAGAAGACATGAAAGAGGCAGTGTGGCTTAGTGTCATTAGCATTTAATAAGTGCCTTCTTCCCGAAGGCGCTCTGCTAAAAATTGGGGAGTCAAAGAAAGACCAAAAAGAAACCGTAGAACAAAAGACAGTCCCTACTCTCAAGGATCTCCCAGTCTAATGGGGGAAGCAACATATAAGCAACTATGAACAAACAAGATATATACAGGACAACCTGGAAATAATCAGCATAAGGAAGGCACTAGCATGAAGGGGGATTGGGAAGGCTTTTTGTAGAAGGTGGGATTTTAGTGGTTGGAGAGCTTCCTTCCCAGCCAGAAAGAACTGAGTTCAAGTCTGCCACCACACATACTTTGTGACTATGGACAACATATTTAATCTCTCAGTGCTTGAGGCAACTCTCTAAGCTTGTATATTACAGAGCAGTTGCAGATCTGCGTTGGCAGAGGAAGTTTCCTCACTGGGAGTTCCTAACACCGGTGAAAGTACAGGTTTGGTTAAAAAATACAAAAGTCACTGTAAGGTTGCAATGCGTAGTAGTAGAGGTAGTGTCTAGTTTGAAATCATGAAACCATCAGAGTAAATATGACAACAGAGCCTAATGCAAAGACAAAGTAGTAGAATGTTTTGTAGTTTGTTTAAGAGCATTAGAATGTGATTAGCACCTAAAGATTTAATTGTTTCATGTAGTGATTAAAGTAGGGCCGTCATTTAGAAACTTAACATTTTGCCCTTTGGACTGAAGTTTTTGTCTGTTTCTTTAGGAAACTCTAAAATTTCTTCATTTTTTAATGGTTTAGCTACAAAGAAAAATTTATGACTTTTCTGCTTTTAAGTACTTGGTAAACTAGAGCCCTAAAAGTGACACTTTCTGGGTAAATTCTAGTCTTTGTTAATGCAAGTGGTCAATGATGATGGTCAAAAGAAATGGTAGAATGTCTACAGGTTTTGTTAGATCGACTGTGCCCTATGTAAAACTAAATAACATAGAGAAGGTGATGTTCTTAGCTGTTAGAAGGTAGATAATAATAAATTAATAAATGACAAATGAAAAGGCATTAAGTGCCTACTATATGCCTCGCAAGCACTTGCTAAGTATTGGGAATACAAATAGGAAAAGCTAGACACTCCCTGCTGACAAGTAGCCCCCAGTCTAATTGGAGGAGGTAACGCATAATAGAAATTTAGCTGCAAGGTGAATGGAAAAGCCTTATAGTCCCAAGGGTGAATTGGTAGGTCACATGGTAGAAGTCACAGGGGTCCTTCAGTTATTTCAGTAAGATCAGATATTAGTGCTAGAGGTCTACAGGGTTGTGTAGGCAGGGCAGATGGTACGGCCTGGTGGTCCTCCAGCTTATCGGAAGGAATAGAGTTAGTGACACCCATCTCCAAACCATCTGAGCATTCAGACAGTCCAGATGAATTCTGGGATAGCCTGGACCCAGAGGAGAGAAGGGCGTCGCTATTTGTGGCATGTCTTGCTGCTGCCTGGCTATCTTGGATAAGTTATCTTTCAGTCATTCAGCTATACATCTATTATCCATGGTTCAGGTTGGGGGACAGAGAAATACATTCATTGTCAAATCTTTAATTGCACTAAATGACCAGAATTGGATTAATAGTTCTATTTCAACCTCCCCAATGTTTGATTTGTAGTATTTTGAATTTTTGTAAGGTAGGCAGAAAATCAAAGGTATCAAATTGGAGATCAGTACTATTTTGTGGAGAAAGTAGGGAACTTTGTTTTTCAGGCTGGGTGGAGTAATGCTTCCTCAGAACTGCTTGACTTTAGGATAAGATAGGACAAAACTTTCTTCTTTGAGTAGCATCGTGGAATACAAATTGTATCTTGCATGTTTGTTAGTTAAATTAAATGTAGTTATGTAGTAATGGTGTTAGTACACTATATCTAACATTCCCTTGATTATCCAAGACACACCTTGGGTGGTTGGTGACAATCTGAGTTAGGGCTTGACGTGCTGGCAGCGTTTATTTCTTTGAGTCTACCTGTTATTGCCATGTCACTTACTGTGCATGATCGTTGTTCATATGAAATTAAGTGCTCCCCATAATGTTTCACCTAACATTTTGTTTTTGCTAAACTAGTTAACAAACAATGTTTGGTAGGGTGTGCCTGTATAGAGTTTTCCAGTAGACTCTCCTCTTTGCTATTGCTAGGTGTCAGAATTAATTGTGATATATTCGTAAACACTTCAAGGCTGCAAAGCTGTCAATTTAAAGATATATTTAGATATATTTTTAAAACATACTTTGGCTTTTTTTCTTAATAGGCTGTGCGTGTTACAAAACCCAAAATTCCAGAAGCCATAAGAAGAAATTTTGAGCTAATGTGAGTAATGTTCACGAGATCACGTTGTTTCCATACAGGGTTGTCTGAAGACCAGTGCCAGTAGTTTAGAGAAGATTTAAGCATTAAACTGTACCCAGCAGTTGGGGGAGGGAGCAGCAGAACGTGTGTGCCTTTGTTTCTTTATTAGTTTCGTATGTGTTATAGACACCTTCAAAAAATTTTGTCACTAGGGCAATGTTGCTTTAGTTTCTGTTTTTCTTATAAAGTATTTTCTCTTCTTTCATTTTGGAACATGGTTTATGTTTTTGTTTTTAATAGCCTTTTGAAATGTATACCATCCTATAACCCATTTTCTTAACCTGAACCACATAAGAAAAGACTGAAGTAGCAATCTAGCGTCCTCTCAGGAGAGTGGGTATGTGATCTTGGCCCAGCACCATTGTTGGAAGCCTAGAATAGGGACTTGAGCAAAGCCATCAATAGAATCTAGTGACATAAAAGAATCTGTCATCCATGTAAGCTCTCAAATCCTCTTCCTTTATTGTTTTGATTATAGTGGACGCATGATTGACCTGAAGTTTGGATATTTGTTGTGTGCAGTTGTACATTTGTAGAGATATTAGAATCTTTCCAGGGGAAGCTCTTACTTGAGTAGTCTTTTTTCTGAAGATAGTCCGCCTGGTTTGTGTCTTGGGCTTGGCTAGAGATTTTGGGGTGTAGGGTAGAGATAATGGGTAACTTGGCATGTCCAAAACTGAATTATCTTTTCCTGAAATCCCTCCCCTCTTCCTAACTTATCTACTATTTTTGAAGGTACCACTATACTTCTAGTGACCCAGGCTCACAACCTAATAAGGAGTAATCCTCCACTCCTCACTCCTTAGCTGCCAAATCCTGACATTGTTACCTGACTCTATTTATCATCATTTAGCTTATATTTTGTTTACCAGAACATTATGAATAAAGTTGTTAGATTCCTTGCTGAGCTTGAGATAATATGCTATACTCTCTGGTTTATCAGTCTTGTACTAATTAGGAAAAATAATGGAGATTACTTTGGCTCCATTTTCTGTTGCTGTGCCACAAGCACACCAAGCTTATGGTGCCTTCAAAGAGGCTGATCCTTTAGGCCTTGGTGACCACATGCCTGTGTCCTTCTCTATAATTCAGGTAATCTGTTGTTGCCAGACTGATCTGTACTGCTCTAATCATGTCATTCCATTGTACAAAATCTTTCACTGACTTACTTCTCAGTGCTAATAGAACAATGGCTAACATCCTTTATTTGGAGATTAAGGCTCTCTGTAACCGGGTTCCATCTTTTCTTTCTACTTTCTACGTAATGCTGCTTGTTCAGCATTTCAGCATATTTTTTCTTGATGGGGTCGGGGTAGTTACTGGATCAGGAGAGAGGAGACAGGATCGGTCATTCAGTCAGAATCAGAGTTGAGACCAACAGTTGGGTTTGTATTTCCGCAACCTAATCCTTACTTTGCTGTCTTAGCTTGTCCAACCCCTTGTTTTAGGAGAGATGTGAAGCAAAGGATCCATAGATGTCAGGAGTTTTCTTCTCCAGATCAGATATGTGTGTGTGTCTGTGTGTGTCTGTGTGTGATTTCCCCCATAAAAATGGTGCTACTACATTGCTACATTTTGACTTAGAAAATTCGATAACTTTAAAAATTGAATTCCTTAACAGATGTTCAATGTTGTTAAATGAATATATTGAAATTGTGGAAATAGAAAAAAGCAATTTGAATGAGAAACATTTAGGGTTAATCATTTTATTTTATTTTATTTATTTATTTCTCTGTGTGTGTGTGTGTGTGTGTGTGTGTGTGTGTGTGTGTGGCAATTGAGGTTAAGTGACTTTCCCAGAGTCACACAGCTAGTGAGTATTATGTGTCTGAGGCCAGATTTGAACTCAGGTCCTCCTGACTCTAGGGCCAGTGCTCTAGCCACTGTGTGCCATCTAGCTGCCCCACAGGGTTAACCATTTTAGAACTTATTTTTTGAATGCTGGCTTTGCTGTGGCTAGACTCTGCCACTGATCACTTAGGAGACATTGGTCAAATCACTGTTCGTCTCTTTGGGCCTTGGTTTGGTCATATATTTCTCTATGCCTGAAAAGCCTTTCCCTTTCTTTTTCACTTATTGAAATCCTGTTAAGGCCCAATTCACATTTCACCTTCTCCATGAAACATGAATCCTTCCTTGTCTATCTTACCTTGCTGTGGTTTCTTCCTCTGAACCCTTAAGATTTGAAAAAAAATAATTTTTTATATTTTATTTTTCTATTACATTCATTTCCCCACACAGTTCTTTTTTTAAACAAAGATTTTAAAAGAAAAAAACCATGTTCATAATATCCCCACTCCCTTTCGCCCTCCTTACTTTCAGTGAAGGGAAGAAAGTATGTTTTCTCTAGTCTAGGGCCATCTCTGTTCAATATAATTACAATATTCAGGGGGTTTTTTTTGTTGTTGTTCCTTCCATTTACATTCACGTAGTCATTGTGCATTGTTTTCCTGGTTTCTTCACTCTGCATCTGTTCATATAAGTTTTCCCCTACTTCTATGAATTCTTCATATTTGTCATTTCTTATGGTACCTCTGAACTCTGAGAGCACTTAGTATCTGTACATTTGGTGCTCCTGAGAAACAGATTTATGAGGCATTACCTTTCTATGTATACATGTCCTTACCATAATAGAAAGTTCTGTTGCATGTTTTAGGCTCCCATAGAAATATAGACTCAGGGGCAAGATACTTAAAAAAGCTTGTTGGGTTGAATTGTTATTTATTATACTTTGCATTTCCAACACTAGCAAAGTGCCTTGCACATAGTAGGTGTATAGTAAATGTTTGACTGATGATGATCATGCTCTTAAAAGAAAATTCTTTGATTCTATATTACTCCTTGATTGAGAGTTTAGAAAGCTTCTAGTTTGTCCCAGTCGACCGTAGAGTCTCTTCTTAGCCTCAATAGTCAAATGGCTAATCAGAAATCACTAGATTCGCTGTGGGCTACTTATTTCTGTTGGTAAGGTTCCCAAATAGACTGACACACCTGTTGTCCCAGCATAAACCAAGAGATAGAACTAGAGGAAACTCTAGTTTCCCAGGGAATCATGATGATAGTGATAATTTTGTTTTTGGTTTGAACCTGAGATTTCATTGGTGTAAAGAACTTGCAGTCTGTACATTCCCTTCACTGATATAGCCTAGCAACTCACCTGTAATGTATAGTTTCAGAGAAGGTTAAGTGATTTATTTACTAACAGTCACATAGATAATGCTTTGGAGGCAGAATTTGAACCTCATGACTTCTTGACCCTTTGTCTACTTTGTCATGGTGCTTATGATAACAATTAGCAACAGTAACTATAATTTAGATACTTCTTTTAAGATTTACAAAGCATTTCTATCACAACAAACCTGTGAGATATGTAGTACAAGTAATATTTCCATTTTACAGATTTGGAAAGTGAGGGGTAGTGAGGTTAAGTGAATTGTCAATGGTCACATAGCTTGTATGTAGCAAGGACAACTGCTGCAACAGACTTAACCTCCCTAGAGCTCAGATTTTTCATCTGTACAATGAGAGTGTCGGAATAGGTGATCTCTTGGGTTCCTTCAAACTCTAGCAGATTGCTTTATGTATATTTATTTCTGTACAAATCCTATTTCCTTTTAGCAGATTGTGGTAACATTGAAGGTAGGGGCTATCCTATATATCTTTGCATCTCTCAGTGTATAATACATGTGTTTGTAACAAAGTGAATGCTTAGTAAATATTGAGCAAGGTGGAGTGGTCAGGACAAACCTAGCTTTAAATCCGGTTTCCAACGTTAATTTAGGGCAGGCCTGCACAACCTGCAGCTGCTTGTGGCCAGGCATGCCAAAGGGTTTTGGGTGGCGGTGAAAAATGTAGAGGATGTTCTCCTCTACATTTTTTGCTGGGCTCTCAAAATCCTTTGGCATGTGGCAAGCGTACCACAGTCCATAAAGGCCTTATTTAGGCTATGGTCTTGTACAAGTCATTTAACATCTCTGAGCCTCAGTTTTATCTTCTGTAAAATAAGGTTTCTAATATTTATATGACTTAATTCACAAAGTGGTTGTAAAGAAAACAGATTTTAAACTTTTAACTGCTATATCATAGGTTCTTTGGAATTGTAGTTGGTCATTGCATTGATCTGAGTTTTACTACTAATAATCTGCGAATTGTTAAATTGAATGTTCAGTCATGAAGATGAGTAAGGAAGGATTAGAATTATTGCTTGTGGAAAATAGTGTCATGTTAACAGATGACCTAGAGAAAGTATAGTTACCCTGCTTCTGTTTTGCCTCTATTCATCAAGAAGCAAATAGAATAGGGAGAATGGAAACCTAAGATGGGTGAGAAGATAGTAAAAAAGTACCTAACATCTTTAAGTGAGTTTAAATCTACAGGCCCGGACTAATTAAATCCCATCTGACTGAATCTGCAAAGTATGAATTGTCAAAGAATTGGAGTCCAAGGCAACATAATAATAAAGGCTGCGGTAGAGAGACAAAGTGCTGTTGAGGGGCCAGTGGAGGAGAGTTTGCAGCTAATTGGGTGGAGAGGCAGAGTAGACTAAGGAAAGGCAGAGAAGGAGCTGCTGTTTGTTGGACCTTGAAGAATGAGTTTTTTCAATCTCAGCTTTTTCTATCGTTAACCTTCCTGACATCTTGGAGGATTCCCACCATCAAATATCACTTTGGTTTTTCCATATGTGCTATAGATCAGAACTGTGGGAAATCCTGAAACTGTGATGACTGGGGCTACTACAGATTTATGCCGGCTAATATCAGCTGGGGCCTTCACTACAGCAAAGCAGCTTTCCTCTTCCTGCTCCCTAGTTGATTCTCTGTCACACTCACCACACCAGCTATTCGATACGTTTTCTTCTCAAGCCTCTCATACCCATTCACTCCCTGCACTTCCCACATCCTCACTCCTGAAGACCTTACCTTATACTTCAAAAAACTTCAGTCCATTCCCCGAGAGCCCTGTCTTCATCTCATATTGCTTGAACATCTCACTCCCACTATCTCCTCCTTTACTCCAGTCTCTGATGATCAGAAGATTTCAGTTTTGCTTGCTAATGTAAATTCCTTTGTATCAGTCATGTCAAACTCAAATAGAAATAGGGACTACTAAACTGTAGTGACTTAGATAACCACATAATAACATCATCTGTGTTTAATTGTGTTTTTATTTACTTTGTTGGATATTTTCCAATTGTGTTTTCATCTAGTTCAGGCCTCATGTTTGATACCTCCGCTCCATTATATACCCTTGATCTCTTCTTTTCTTCTTCAGCAGATTGAACCTATTTCCAACCCACTCTTTCTTTAATCTTCATTCTCTGCCTACCTCCTGGCTCCTTCCTGGCTGCCTACAAGTACCCCCAAATCTCCTCCATCTTTAAATACCTTTCACTCGATCCCACCATGCCCAGCAACTATCAGACTATATATTTTCTCCCTTTCTCAGCCAAACTCCATGAAAAAGCTATCCACAATTGGTGCCTTCACTTCTTCTTCTCTCTCTCTTTTCTAAACTTTCTTCAGTATGGCTTCCAAACTCATTACTCAATTGAAACGGGTCACTTCAAAGTCACCAATGATCTCTTGATTGCCAATTCTTTTTTTATTTTTTTAGGCAGTTGGGGTTAAGTGCCTTGCCCAGGGTCACACAGCTAGTAAGCGTCAAGTGTTTGGTTTCAGGCTGGATTTGAACTCAGGTCCACCTGACTTCAGGGCCAGTACTCTACCCATCGCGCCACCTAGCTGCCCCTTGATTGCCAATTCTAATAATATTTTCTTTATCCTTATTCTTCTTGACCTCTACAGCCTTTGACATTATTGACCATCTTCTCTAGGATACTGTCAGGGTTTTCAGGACATTGTTCTCACCTGGTTCTCCTCCCTGACCTCTCCTCAGTCTTTTTCCTGTATGCCATTTAATCATGGGTAATCCCCCAAAGCTTAATCCTGGGCCCTCTTCTCTTATCTTCTTTAATTTAGTGATTTTATCAACTTGCATAGGTTGAATTATCATTTGTCTGCATATGATTTCCAGATCTGTTTATCTGTCCTTAGTTTCTCTTTTGAGCTCTAGTGCCACATTACCAACTAAATGTTAGATATTTCAATGTAATATCTTTCAGGCATCTCAGATTCAACATATCTAAGATAGAACTCAAAATTTTTCCTCCAAACTCTTCACTCTTCTAAACTTTTCTGTTATGGCCCCCCACATGTCCAATCAGCTGTCAAATCTTGTCATCCTGACTCGGCTCAAGCACCACCTCTACAACTTCTCTTGAATATGTCTCCTTCCCACACACTTGGCCATCAGCCTCATCGCCTTTCTCCTAGGCCAGAAGTGGGGAACCTGCAGCCTTAAGGTCACATGTGGCCTTCTAGGTGCTTGGTTGCGGCCTTTTGAATGAGTCCAAGTTTTACGCAACCAATCCTTTTATTAAGGGGATTTGTTCTGTGAACTTTGGATTCAGTCAGGGGGCCCCACTTGAGGACCTAGAGGGCCACATGTGGCCTTGAGGCTTCAGGTTTTCCACCTGTCCTAGGCCCTTGAACCCTGCCTTCCCCTCCCTCCCAACCCCGCCTTCTGCCCAACTTCAGTCCATTCTTCACTCAGCCCTGAAAGTGCCGGTCCTTTGTTTGGTATTGAAAACTCTTTTACACCTACCCCTTCCCTACCTTTCCAGTATTCTTGCATTTTTCTCCCCGGTGATATGGGCTACTTGCAGTCTCAAACATGACACTCCATCCCCTGGCCTTTGACCTTTGTACTGGCTCTGTGCTGCACCTGGTATGCTTTCTCTCCTAGCCTACAGCTGTTATTTTTGGTTATCTTAACTCTGCTCAAGCATTGCCCTTAGGAGGCCTTTCCTGGTCACCCTAGCTTCTCGTTACATCTCCTTTAAGGGTCTTTCCATCCATTCTGTATTTACCTTGCATGTGCTGATTCATATATATTGTCTCCCCTTATTAGAAGGTAAATTTTTTTTAAGGATATTTTTAATTAAAAAAATTTTTTTAAATTTTTAGGCAATTGGGGTTAGGTAACTTGCCCAGGGTCACACAGCTAGTAAGTGTCAAGTGTTTGGTCTGAGGTCAGATTTGAACTCAGGTCCTCCTGACTTCAGGGCTCTATCCACTGCACTGCCTAGCTGCCCCTATTTTAAATTAAAAAAAAAATTTTTTTTATAGAAGGTAGATTTCTTGAGGGTAGGGACTGTTTCTGCTTCTTCTTTGTATTCTTAGTGGCTAGCATAATGCCTACCACTTGAATCCTTAATAAGTGCTTATTGATGGATTGGTTGACAGTCTTCTTTTTATAAAAAAAATTACGTATTTTACTAAAACTTAATATTGAACACCAATGCAACTAACTGAACTTGTTCAGTAAATATATATATATATATGTTTTAATTAATTACTTTGAATACATAAAATATGATTTTTCACTTAGGCCTAAGCTTCCATCAGAATTTTGTCCATTTGTTTTTCTTCTTCTTTTCTCTTAAATGGTTGTAGATCATATGAATCCCATTCTTCTGTATCTGCTTTTTTTTTTTTTAAACTTTGCATTATTTTTTCCTTGTTTCTTTGTATTCCTCATGCTTATCGGTTTTCATTGTATTATAATAATCCATTAAATTAAAGTACCTTATTTAATCGTTCCCATATGTGGACTTTTAGATTTATTTCAGCTTTGGGGGGGCAATTACATATAATTCTGAAATGAAAAATCTTTCAACAGATAGGTGCTTTTTGAATGGTTTTTGTTAATAATTTCAGGCTGTGTTCACAGCAACGGAACATTGGATCAAAGGCTGTAATTATTTTTGTAATAGTGTACTGCCAATTGTGTACTGTTCACCAAAAAGATTCCACAAGTTTGTAATCCTTACAGCAGTGAATGAGTATGAGTGTACCTTTTCCCCCTCACAACCCTTTTAGCATTGAGTTTTCATTGTTTTTATTATGTTCTTTTTAAAAAAAATTGTTTTGTTTTTTAAATTAAATCTTACTTTTCCTCTTTTGTTGTACCCCTGGGTAGGAAAAAAAAAGGGGGGAAACAGAAAAACAAAATCTTTGTTACAAATATGCATAATCAAACAAAACAGATTCCCTCATTGGCTCTATCCAAAAAACATCTCATTTTATACCTTGAGTGTGACCTTCCCCTCGCTGTCAGGAGGAGGAATGGTGTGCTTCATTGTCAATCCTCCGAGCTCATAGATGGTCATTATGTTGGTCAGAATTCTTAAACTTTCAGAGTTGTTTTTGTATTGTTCTTCTTTTATCAGTTGTTTGCTTGGTTCTGGTCATTTCAGTCTTCATCAGTTTTAATTCTTCAAAATAGTTTTTGTAAAAAAAAACATTGATGTTATAGATAAATTGTTCTGACTGTGCACATTTTGGTCTTTTTACAAAACTATTTTCTGACTTTATTCTTCACCAGTTCGTAGAAGTCTTTCCATGTCTCTTTGAAAGGAAGCAAGTAAACAAACATTTATTAAGCACCTAGTACGCACCAGACACTGTGCTAAGTGCTTTGCAAATATTATTGGATGTGATTCTCACAGCAACTCTGAGAGGAAGGTGCTATTATTTTCTCCATTTTACAGTTGAGGAAACGGAGGCAGACAGGGTAAGTGACTTGCTCAGGGTCACACAACTTCTAAGTTGTCTGAGCCTGCATTTGAACTCAGGTCTTCCTGATTCTGGGCCCAGTTACTCTATCCACTGTGCCATCTAACTACTTTTCTTCATTTCTTACAGTACGGTAGTATTCCATTATGTTCATATACCAAAATTTGTTAAGCTATTCCTGAAATGATTTCCATCTGCTTAGTTCTAGCTTTTTACCACCACAAAAAGAGTTTCTGTAAATAATTTTTGTAAATGTAGGATCTTTTCCTTTTTCTTTGGTGTTTTTGAGGTGTAGCCCTACCAGTGGTAAATATGTTAAACTTAAAAGATTGAGAAAATAGTTTCATTGCTTTTCATCATTTTTGTTAGTGTGAGTATGAGGTGATATATTAGCAAGATTTAATTTTTGCTCTTCTTTGATTTTTAGTGAGAGTGATTATTTTTTAAAATGATCATTAACAGCTGGTATTCTTTTGGCAGTTATCAGCTGGCCATTTATCTATTGTGACCTGGGGAGGTACCCTCTGAGTTTTTAATAGTTTTAAAATTTTAGCTCATTAGAAATTTTCAAGATTGTATGCCCTGCCTCCTTTTACATGTAAGGTACCTGAATACTGGGTATGTGTTGTGACGGGGACAGTTGGAGGGGATGAGCTCTTCATGGCTCCATTATGTATTGAAATATACCTTATATCTCTTAACTCTTGTTCTGTCGTTTTGCCAAAACTCAGCTTTGAGTTATCTGCATCATCTGCTTTCTCTACTCCTCCTTGCATGCTGCCAAAAAAAATCATTCAACCATGCTGACCAAGCCTACTGTGAATTCTGGGGTCTCATTACAAAGAAAGCCTTTGATTCTTCGCCGTTTGACTCTATTACATTCCCCACAATGGCTGATCTTCTTTTTTTTTAAGTTTATATTATAAACTTGACCATCAGAAAAGAATATTTCCATACACAAAACAGAACACAAAAAGTAAATTTTGCATGAAACTTTGAATCTCCATTTCATACTACAGTGGCTGTTCTAAACCACCTAATTCTGTCCTCCAGCTCACGTTGTCATTCCTGTTCTCTCCATCCTGACAGAGAACCTTGCCTCCTACTTTGCTGAGAATTCACTGGGAGCGCCCTCACCTCTTCAGAACCTCTCTATATCATCCCTCATTCTCTTCTTTGCTTTTTTTCTTTATAAAAGGCCAACCATGCTACATTTCCTTCCTATCTCCTTAGGGAACTTGACCTCTTGATCATTTTTCCTTCTCTGTTGACTCCTCTGCTGCCTCAAAACATGACCAGCTGTGTCGACCCCCCCCCCGACCTTAAAAAACCAACCACCTAACCTTCTCTTAACTCTGCCATTCCTTCAAGGTATCTTCCTGTACCTCTTCTTTTGTCACCATTCTTAGAAAGCTTTGGCTATCCTCACTGCCTCCATTTCCTCCTTCTCACTTCAGTACAGCTCTTGGTACCCCCAGTCACTTGACTGAAATTGCTCTTTTCAGGATTACTGCAGCTTTTGACTTTGGTGACCACGCTCTCTTTCTAGATTAGCTTTTCCAAACCTTTTGGCTTCTTTGACATTGTTTTGCTTTGATTTTTTATCAAACCATTCCTTCTTTTATTTCCTTTGCTGTATCATTATCCTTTTCTTGACCATTAATTGTAGGTGTCCCCAGGGCTCTGCTCTGGACCTTCTCTTTCTGCACTTTCTTGCTGTGTCATCAGTTTCCGTGGGTTTGGTTATCGTCACTTTGAAGTTGATTCTGTTCGGTTCAGACCCGCAAATTCACAAACATAGATGTAGTGGCACTTCTTGTTGTGACAAAGAACTGGAAGCAAAGTAGATTCCTATCAGTTGGGAAATGACTGAACAAATTATGAGATCTTGGAATCATGGAATATTATTATAGTAGAAGAGATTGCAAATGAGATAGATACCTAGAAGGACTTCTGTGAACTGATGTGTAGAGTGAAATAAAAAGCCCCACAAGTACAATTTATATAATAATCAATGACATGATTCAAAGAATCAAAGAATGATTCTGACTCCTATCAGAGAATCTGAGAGTTGGAAGCTGACCTCAGTGACCAGTGAGTCCAATCTGAATTTGAAAGTCCAGCCTTTGTTTGAAGACCTCCAAGTAGGGGGAACCTACCGCCCCTCTAGGCAACATCCCATTCCGTTTTGGGACAGTTTGGATTGCTAGGCACAGGAGCTCTCTTCCCACTCACCCAAACCACTAGTCTTGCTTTCATCCCATCTCTCTTAGCCATCATCTGTGAAGAAGGGACCAGCTATGCCCACCTGCTACTACCCCCAGAACTTACAAGCCAGCCTAGCTGAAGCAGCAAAGCCCCCTGAGGGAGAGACAGGAATCAGTGATTGCCAGGAAAGTCAAACCATCACCACCATCACCTTGACGACCATTTCCCTGTAGATTGTGATGGAGACAGCCCAGGACCCTGAGCCACAGAGCCTTGGGAATAGCAGGGTCCCCCAAACCACCAGGCCTACTTCCAGTCCAGTTCTTGACAGTCATCACTGAGGGAAGAGATCTTTGCAGAGAAGGAATCCAGCTTCCTCGTCACTACTAGCAACAACTCCTGACCGGCTGCCACCAGGAGACAGGCAAGTCCAGGAGTCCTGGCTTTGGCAGCTCCCCCAGATTACCAGTTTTGCTCCCAGCCCCCAGCCTTCACAGCTATCGTCTGGGGAAGCAACTTCTGTGAAGAAGGGGCAAGCCATCCCTACCGACCCCCACCCACAGAGCCAGGCAAGGACTCTGAGGGAGAGACGGGAAGCAGCATGTCAGGCAAGCCTAACTACCCCCACCATCTTGACTGCCACTGGCCCTCAGATCATAGCTGGGGACAGTCCAGGGACCTCGAACCCCAAAACCTTGGCAGTGGTAATGCTTCCATCCTAAGGTCTCCAGCCGTCATCCTGGGAAGCAGCCTCTTTGGAAATATAGTCAGTCTGGTGCTCCTCCGAGTGTTACAGCTATAACTATGTGAGACCCAGAAAACATTGTTCTTGCTACCAGAGTCCTTGGCATTATCAAATAATTCAGTGTCAGAAACTGACATGGTTTTATCAGTGGAAATAACATTAAAGACTAAGTATTACTGTCTACTTTGCTGCTATCCCCTAAGGATCTTGACTTGCAGCTGAAACCTTCTATATGTGTTGTCTCCTTCATTCGAATGTGAGCTCTTTTAGAGTATGGACTTATCCCCAGCACTTAGCACAGTGTTCTGCATATAGCAAGTACTCCATAAATGTTTTTTAAAAATAGGTACATTTTTTTCAATTACGTGTAAAAACAATGTTTAACATTCTTTTTAAAAAAATCTTGAGTTCCCATTTCTCTCCATCCTTCCCCCCCTCTCCCCTTATTGAAAAGGCAAGCAATTTAATATAGGTTATACATGTGTAGTCATGCAAAAAATATTTCCATATTAGTTGTGTTGTGAAAGAAAACAGATAAAAAAAGCAATGAAAAAATAGTGTTGTTTTTTTTTTTTTTAAATACGCTTCAGTCTGCCTTCAGACTCCATCAATTCCTTCTGTGGAAGTAGATAGC
Organism: Vombatus ursinus; assembly: GCF_900497805.2. NCBI lineage: Eukaryota > Metazoa > Chordata > Mammalia > Diprotodontia > Vombatidae > Vombatus > Vombatus ursinus. The sequence continues at coordinate 1,161,051 of NW_020954907.1, read as the reverse complement.
ATTTTTTATCATAAATCCTTTAGAATTGTCTTGGATCTTTGTATTGCTGGGAATAGCTGTCATTCATAGTTGATCATTGTACAATGTTGCTGTTGCTAAGCAGAATTAGAGGCTTCTGTTCAGTCTGGGATTCCTGCCCTGGTTTTTCTTCTTCAGGCTGGGCTGGGTGTTGGAACTGAGACCCTGCTTTGCACCTGGGGTTTGGTACACTGACCAGGCCCTCTGTATCTAGGATCCCACCCCTTCTTGATCTGCCTTGGGTCTGTGGCCTGAAGTTAGGCGCTTGGTGACAGAGCTACCAGCTTGCACCTGTCCCTGTCTCAGTGCCCCAGGGTGTGTCTGCTGGAGCTATGGTATGAGTTTGGGACCTTCTCTTGCCCTGGTGTACATCCTTTCCCTGAGCACTAACAAGCTGTGCCCAGCCCTGGTCTCCAGTAGCCTCTTGGCAATGTCTCCCTCTGCAGAGCTGGGCTGGACAAATGATCTACTGATGTTTTCTGGATTTCCATATGAGGATTCAGTTTTCTAGATCTCTTTAGAGAAGTTTTGTGGAGAGAAGCTCCATCTTACTGCTTCCTGCCACTCTTCCAACTTGATGCATGATTTGAATTTATCAAGTGCAGCAAAGTACTCTCTTACTCTTTCCTTTCTTACCTTGGGTATCACCTTCCTGTTATCACAGCAAAAACAAAATAACAACTGAGCAGTCAACAAACATTTATGAAGCGCTTCCTTCCGTAGGCAAGGCACTGTGCTAAACCTTCAGGATACACATCAGACAAAAGAGCTATCTGCCCTCATGGAGCTCACAGTCTGTAATAGGACAACAGCATGAAAATAACTGTGGACCATCGAGCCGCTCTGTCTTCTCTCTGTTGTCGTTCATTGTTGTCTCATCCGCCCCAAGTAGAAGTCCTGTCTCTTCTTTGAGTCCTCCTGTTCTTCAAATGGGACATTCCATCCCCTGCCTCTTTATCTTTGTATAAACTGCGTCCCCTTCCTGGAAATGCTTTCTATTCTCATGTTTGCTTAGGAAACACTGTCTTCCTTCCACGCTCAGCTCAGGGGCCACTGCCTTCTGTGGAAAGCCTTTTCTAATCCCCCTAGTTGATAGTTCTCTGCCCTGCACCCTCAAAATTACTTCATTATATACTTTTCATTATGTACTATAGGTACTTTATGTATGCCTATCTGTGCACACATTTTTCTCCCTATAGAATACAAGCTCCTTGAGGGCCTGGCCTGTTTAGTTCTAGTCTGTATCCCATGCTCAAGCCATAGTCTTCTGTCATATATATATATATATATATATATATAGTAGGTGCTTAGTACATGCTTGTTGAATTGAATTGTATTGAATTACTCCTGAACTTAGACATGTTGCCCGTATCTTTCTCTTGAGCCTTTTATCTTGCGTCACCAGCTGCCTGCTAGACATCTATACCTGAATTGTACTGTGGGCATCTCAAACTCACTTTTTTTTTAACAATCAATTTGACCCACCCACCAATCCACTCCATCAATTTACTCAACCCTTTATTTGTTTCACTTATCTTTTATTTCCTTGCCCCCAGCTACCTTTTCTTTATCCTTCTTGAATTGTAACTCGTCAAATTTTGATACCCTAAGTCTTCTTTATCCTCTGTAATCCTTTTACATCCTTTTTTTTTTTTTCCCCAGAGGCAACTGGGATTAAGCGGCCTGCCCACGGTCACACAGCTAGTGTCTGAGGCCAGATCTGAACTGACGTCCTTTCTGATTCCAGGAATGAAACTCATTATTCTCTCCCCCTGAATCTCCTCCCAACTTTGCTGATTCTTCTGGGGACTTCACCGTCCTTTTAGTCACTCTGATTTGAAACCTTGTGCAAGTTTTCAAGTGCAGCAAATCCTTTATTGCCCCGTTATAATAATTATCACCATAACAATAACAATAAACTTATGTAGTACTTTAATGTTTGCAGAATGCTTTGCACATATTTTATCTTCACAATAGTACTGGGAGGCGGGTGCTGTCATCCCCATTTTGCAGATGAGAAAACTGAGATTGAGAAGGGGTTAAGTGACCCCCAGGGTCACATGGCTGGTAAATGATGTGGGATGTGAACTCAGGCCTTCCTTGCTTCAAGTCCATGCTCTATCTACTGTGCCACCTAGCTGCCTACCGATAAGTTGCCAAGTCTCAGTGACTCTGCTTGGATAACACATCTCACATTCATTTGCTTTCCATTCATACCTTAGGGGCTCATCACTTCTAAACTGGACTGTTGAAGTAGGCTTCTAATTAAATGATCTCCTTGCTTCTGAGTGCTCCCTTTCCCGATCATTCTCAACTGCCAAATGAATAGTCTAACTCTGGCATTTAAAGCTCTTCTCCACTTTTACCTTCCTTCATGCATTCTAGACAAACTTGCCCACTAGCTGGGAGCTCTGTCTCCCATTCCCAGAATGTACTCCATCCTCACCTCTAATTTAAAGATTAAATTAAATCCTTAACTTCCTTTTAGGTTCAGCTGGGAAGCCACCTCCTATGCAAAGCTTTCTTTGATTCCTTACCCCCTCCACCACTCCCTTCCATAGTTTTTCCTTCTCAGCCCACTGAAGATTTTCTTGATTTTTTTTGGTTTTGTTTTCAATACCTGTGGTGTCTCATAGTAAAACACAGGCTTCTTGAATGACTGCTTTGTGTTTTGTCTTTGTATTCTCAGCATTGAGCACAGGACTTTGTATATTGTAAGTAATTTAAAAACATTTATTGAATTGAATCATTTCTAATTTTAAAAATATTTTACTCCACAGGGAAGCTGAGAAGACCAAACTCCTTATAGCTGCACAGAAGCAAAAGGTGGTGGAGAAAGAAGCAGAAACAGAGAGGAAAAAGGCTATTATCGGTACCTAGTTTCCCATTTGCAATGAATGTCCCTTGTGGATAGGTGTATATTAACAGATAACTAGCCATCTCATACTGAACTCTGTGATGACTCAGTCATTCTTGGGGGCAAAAGCATTTATTAAGCACCTAGTGTATGCCAGGCACTATGGCAAGTACTTTACAAATACCTCATTTGGTCCTTATAATAACCCTGTGAGGTAAGTACTATAATTATCCCTATTCTACAGTTGAGGAAACAAGGACAGGCAGAGGTTAAATGACTTGGCCAGGGTCACACAACTAATAAGTGTCTAAGCTCAGATTTGAACTCAGGTCCTCCTGATTCTAGGCTTATCCACTGTGCTACAGAGCTGTCTCCTTGGACAATAAGCGCCAAGGGGGATCCCCTTCCCCACCCCCCCCCCCCATCTTTCTCATCAACCCCACAACTCCCAAAGCAAGGTGTGAGATCATCATACTTTAACTGTAGCCTCCACTGGGTGCTGGTGGGAGTGCTGCTGTTTCACTTGTTTTCAAAGACGTTTATAGTGGATATTATTGGCAATATGTCCCCCCATGGACTTAAAAATCCCAACAACTAAGAGTCAAAGAAAGAAAACAAATGTGGTAAAAGGTTAGGAAGTCTATACCTAATGATTGGTTCCTTTACTGATGCAAGCACTCAGTTCTAATGTACATCCTATTGCATTTTGCTCGATTAAACTCTGCTCAAAATAGACTTGTGGTCATGGGTGTACTGTCCACGCACCCATCACTTTGTATGACTTCTCTGCTTGTCTAGCTCATCACTGGCCCCTTCTCTATCTATTGCTTTACATGTAAGGGTTGCAGAATTATTTTCATATTAATTTGGCCAAAGCATAGTTGGGCAGAGAAATAAAATATAAATTGTATTCCAAAGCCAAAATAAATTGTTTTGAATTTTCATTAGTATGGATGTTTTAAGTTGATTTTTTCCCCCTCATTTTTATGGAATATTTGTTTGTAGTTATATATATGTACCCAGCTTTCCATAATAATTTCCTGTTTTATTTTTTTTAGCTATTTTTAGAAGAACACAAAACCTTGAGAATAAAGTGGAAAGCCTGAATTCTATGGGGGTTCCCTCCCTCTCGGAAAACATAACCAGAAGGTTCACACACAAGCCAGAAGCCCATCAATATAGCTATTGTTTCTTTGTTTTGTTTTTAGAGAGAGACATAGAAAATATCTTTAAGATTTTTTTTAGGAGAGGGAAGATAAAACTTTACTCATTAGATAAAACAAATATGAAAAGATATACATATATATTTCATTTCATGTTGTGGCTCACTAAAGGAAATAGAGGTTGATAGAAACATGTAGAAACAAGGGTGCTTTGGGTTGTAGGCCTCTCATATATCAGTGCCCTTTGAAATTTTGATTAGTGCTCTTAATTGTTTATCCTTGAAATTTCAAAGGTCTGCTGTAATAAGATAGTCTCAGGAGGTAATCATAGGAATAATTATATAAGAATAATTATTCTTTGTACTCTGCTGTCTCTTTGTTCTCTGTTGTCGGAGAAGCCTCACCTTTTTGGAGGTTGTCCCATGACTTCAGAGGATTCATCACTTTTGTGCCAAGCTCTGTGCTGGGTGTTGGGGACACAAGATGACAAATGACACGGCCTCTGTTCTCCAAGAGCTTAAAATAGAATATTAGGCTTAGGGCAAGACCTGTGATGTTGAGTTTCTTTTCATATTTACGTTCCTAATCAAATATCAAGGCATTGCCTTGTGTTAGATGCTGTGGTGGAGAAGAAAGCTATGCTACACAGTATTCAGCCACTATATTGTCTTCTGGAAATAAGGCCGAGACACGTAGTTGGGAAATTCTTTCCATTTTTGTAATTCACTCTGAAGACAGAAATAAAGTGCTGTGAAACCCAAGTGTGCCTGCCATGAATGGAAGTTGGGAAATATCGGGGCAGCTAGGTGGCGCCATAGTGCACAGAATGCCCGGCCTTGAGTCAGGAATACCATTGTTCCCCTAGCTCTGTGACCCTTAGCAAGTCACTTAACCTTTGTTTAAGGCAGTTTTCTTAACTGTAAATTGGGATTAATCATACGATTTAACTCCCAGGGCTGTGAGGATCAAATGAGATAATTGTAAAGGTGCTTAGCACATTGCCTGGCACATAGAAAGTGTTATATAAATGTTAGTTATTTTTATTATTATTCCCCAAGTAAAAAAAAAAAATCTGTTGATTGAATTTTTACCGTAATTGGTTTATTATGCTCTTGGTCTGTCTGTTGTGCTTAGTTGGAGTGCTTGCGTTGGCCATTCTTGCACGTGAAAAGACTGGTATGCTGTGAGCACCATGACCACCTCTTGTGTTCTTGGTGGAGGTCAGCAGCTGCCAGATAATGCTCCTCAAACACTGTTTTTACCCTTCTCAATTCTTTGCCATTTATAACCTCTAAGAATCTTTTCCCAGTTTGCCCCTTCTTTCTTTAGTCATTTCCCCATTCTTCTTTCCCTCCCCACTTGGGTATGTAGTCATGCAGTTGTCTTATTTGGGGTATTGTTTACCCTGCTGTTTTTCATGTCTGTATCTGACATTCTTTAAATAAGGATTAAGCCCTTTGAGCTCAAACACTGCATTTGACTTCTGTTTTCTTGTCATGGAACCTCAGGACAATTAAGTAGCAATTGCGTCTTTCATTTTTATTATTTTGCCAAGTGCTTATCAGGCAGCTCCTTCATGCTGTCTTTGAGGGGTTTGTAGTCTAGTGGTGGGCATAAGATTTACATGTCATAATATGATACCTAGTACTGGATTGTGTGTGTGCTAATAAATACTGCTTTTAACTTAAAGGGACATTTTTTTCCCCTTGTTTTTAATTGTAGAGGCAGAGAAAACCGCACAGGTGGCAAAAATCCGATTTCAGCAAAAGGTGATGGAGAAAGAAACCGAGAAACGCATTTCTGAAATTGAAGGTGTGTTGTTGCAATTGAGGGCTGCCCCTATTTTATGCACTGCCCTTCTTTCTCAGGGAAAGGAGAATTCTTGTCATTTCAGGGCGTAGGGAGAATACATGACCACAACCAGGTCTTCTCTTGACTGGTCACCAGTGCCAGGCAGGCCAGTTATAGGCAGCTCAACTGAAACATCTGGCTATGTTCTCAGTTGTTAGTCTGTGACTGTGGGTAAATTATTTGACCTCAGGCCTTAGTTTGCCCTCCTGAAAACAGGGTTGATGAGCTAGCTGCCTTTTTCTTTTCCTGTATGTTTCTTGTGACTTGATTTTTAACTTTTACTGTAGATTTTCTTCCATAATTGAAGAAACAAATGTTGGGTCCCCTGTAGATGCCAGGGCTCTTTTGATTTGTAAGCTTCTTTCAGTTCCCAAATGTTTTTTGAATATTCATATACTTTTTACTTTTGTACCCTATAATTTTTGTTTCTCCATCTTTGCCTCTAAGTGATTCTGGAGTAATTGTTTCTTCCAGAACTAATTGGCAGGAGATGATGGGATGGGTTAGACAGAATGTAAGGGAATGGAATGTGCCATCAATGTTGATTGATTCAGGCATTCTGTCAGGTGCTCTTGAGGGCACAAAGAACTGTCCCTCTTCTTAAGGCCAGAAATGCCTTTATTGTCCCTCTAGACTGGGCACTTCCTTCAGAGAGAGGGAGAGCAGGAATAACCTTGTTTTTAAAATTTAAATGGGTTATGGGATATGGCATTGCCAACCTTAATATTATTGTAGTGGCTAGGACTACATGACTAGAGAGAGAAAAAGGAGAAGAAAAAGAAAAGAAGAGCTAGAGAGGAAATAGACAAACTTAAAATGAGTAGAGTAATAAGGCTTCTTTTATTGAAAAATGTTTAATCAAATGGCTGATTTTTAAAGCTAAGTCAGTCATCCCTCTTATATACCCTCAGTAATAAGGCTTCTTTTATTGAAAAATGTTTAATCAAATGGCTGATTTTTAAAGCTAAGTCAGTCATCCCTCTTATATACCCTCAGATTCTGGGATGTGCAACTCGTCCTTCCTCAACAGGAAGAGATCTGAAATCTTCCCCAGCTGGGGGATAGTTTAAAAACTTTTATTTTAGTATTCTTTCACTGTGCTTTGCCTACTAGATGCTGCATTCCTGGCCCGAGAGAAGGCAAGAGCAGACGCAGAATACTACACTGCACACAAACATGCCACTTCAAACAAGGTGACTGGCTTTGCCCCCCAAACCTTCTTTTTCTGGTATTCTGGATGTGGGAAGTAGAAGGGTAGGGTTTGGCCTGAAATTTCCTATGGGTAATAATGGGAATGGTGGTAATCTTCTCTAACGTCTAGGGAAAGATGTACTGTGAAGTCTCTGCAGCCAAGTAAGTTGGGGAAAGTCAGCTCTTGGTTGGCCTGGGCAGAGGAAAGGAAGGGGGCGATATAAGACCAGAACTTGAAGTAATCACTGGTGCAGTTGGAATGTAATCAGGATTTCTGCTCCAGGGGAAATACAACCAGCAGCAGCAAGGGAACAGTGCTTAGATCGATCTAAGACTAGACAGAGTCAGAAATTCAGTTTTGGGAAACCAGGATCAGAGAGACGATATCGTGGTCGTCACGTCTGCCACAGCTGTTTAGTCCGTCAAGAAGCCAGGGCACTGGAGCTATGGTGAAGCTGCCTTCTTTGAGGGTCACGATTTGGGCCCTGCTGGAGCTCCTGCTGAGACTTGGGAACATAGGATCTTAGAATGGCCGAAGGTTCTCGGAAATCATCAACTATTAAGAGCTGGCACTAGGAAGCCTTAAAGCACTATAGAAAGTGCTTTGCGCATATTACCTCCTTTGGTCCTCCCCCAAACCCTTTGAAGTTTAGGTACTGTTATTGCCCCCATCTTACAGATGAAGCAACTGAGGCAGATAGAGGTTAAGTGACTTGTCCAGGGTCACATAGCTAATAAGTGTCCAACAAAGGATTCAAACTCAGGTCTTCCTGATTCCAAGTTTAGCACTTGATCCACAATGTAATCCTCCCTACCATTATTCATTTTTGTTGATTCCCTTGAGGACAAATGATGCTGCTAACAGGAATGTAGAAAGCTTCGCTAGGGATGATGATGTGGGTACTGGGCAACAGATGGAAGTTGTTAAGTAGATGTTTGTTTCATCGACGATCCCAGTTTAACTTAAGGGGCTCCAGAAGATAAAGAAATTGGTAAACCAGACAACTAGTGAAGAAGAAAGGACTTCAGATTTGGGTTGGTGGCTTGAGAGATAGGAGTGTTGGGCTCTTAGCCAATACAATCTAGTTAGATGTGTTTTACTAGCTCTAGTTAGAGCTAGTAAAAAATGTGTTTTCCTGGAGATTTATGGATCTGACAGAAGGCATTAAAATTGAAAATGAAGTTGAGGGAGAAAACTCTGTGTGTGTGTGTGTGTGTGTGTGTGTGTGTGTGTGTGTGTGTGTGTCTGTGTGTGTGTGTGTGTGTGTGTGTGTTGAGACAGAGTAGAGTGATACCAGGAGGAAGGGTGGTAATAAAACCCATGGCCTTCGATGTTTACACCCAAAGACACATAACATGAGAAAAATAAGCGAATTAGAGATCTTCATTCGAGGAAGGGTAAACCCAGCCTTGGAATATGTCTAGAATATTGTAGAGAAAGTGGACATCATTGAGGAGTCACAGGTCAGGTAGAAGTGGGGCAGAGGAGCAGCCGTGACTATTAAGAAGATGCACTTATGTAGAAATCCGTGTGTCAGAAGGGTGAAATATACTGGAGATCATTTGAGGGTGGATCAGTGGATTTTTAAAAAATTTTTCACTTTCATTTTTTTTCCTTTTACTCGAGTCTTCTTGAACAAAATGACTAATATGGAAATGTTTTACATAATTGCACATGTATAACTTGTATCTGATTGCTTAACATCTCAGGGAAGGGAGAAGGGAAGGAGAGAAGGAGGGACAGAATTTGGAACTCAAAACTTTAAATAAAAATGTTAAAAAATTGAGAAAAAAAGACAATTCTAATTTTAATGATTCCAGAATCATAGGATCAAGAAAACAATGTATGTTTACAGAATATGCATTCAAAACTTCTTACCTCCAACACATTTATAATATAACAACAATAACAAATGTACTAGCTGTGTGACCTTGGGCAAGTCGCTTAACCCCGATTGCCTCACTAAAAAAAAAAACCAAACGAACAATAACAAAAACTAAAGTATAATAAAAAGCACAAGAACTTGGTACATTGTCAGTTCTCATTGAAGAGAGCAACAATGCTCTGCGATCCCTAGCACTGTCATCTTAACTACTTAAATAACCTTTGGGCCTTGGAATCAGTGGATTTTTTACATCCCAAATTTACATTCTGCTAAGGAAATACAAAGCTGTCTTAGTGGAGGTTGAGGATGGGGAAGAACACTAACATCTGGGGGACCAGGAAGGGCATTTTGTGAGAAGTGGTATCTGAGGTGGGCCTTGTAGAAGAAAACTCTTAAGATTCCCAAAGATGGAGGCAAGAGGGGTAGCTAGGTGGTGCAATGAATAAAGTACCAGCTGTGGAGTCAGGAGGATCTGAGTTCAAATCTGGTCTCAGACACTTGGCATTCACTAGTTGAGTGACTCTGGGCAAGTCACTCGACCCCAATTGCCTCCCTAAAAGGGAGGCAAGGGTGGAGCTCACTCTTGGGTTGAGCGAGGGTCTGGCTGAAATGGAGAGGGCATGAGAACTGTTAGATAAATCTGGAGCTGAATTGTAAAGGACTTGAGATGTCAAAGAAAGGAGTCTGTCTTTTATCCTAGAGACTGGAGGGAGACCCTGAAGCTTCTGGGAAAGAGGAGTGACATGCCCAGTCCTCTGCTTTAAGGAAAATTATTTTGGCAGGTGTGTAACAGATAAGAGAGGAGAGAGTCTGTTGTACTATTTAAGACGAGAAATAATAAAAGCCTTAACTAGAATAATGCCTATGAGGGGAGAGAATGGGACAGATGTGAGAGATGTCGAGAAGAAGAATGGACAAGACTTGGAAAACTGATTGACGAGGCGATGGCCTAGATGTTCTCTGAGGCCTCTTTGAGCTTTACACCTGTGATCCTAAGATCCTCAGAACAAGAGGCCAGCATCAGATGAGATGAGGAGGATGCTCCTGGATTACCAGCTGACTGTCCTCAGTGGCAGGGAGCACCATACTCCACGGGATAAAGTAGGTAGCCTTCCTCAATGTGAGGTGACAAGGATGGAGGAGGCTAGCGCAGTTTGTTTGAATGAACCTCGAAGGAGGTGTAGGCGTTGGAGGGCTGTTAATAAAGGTACTACATGGAACAGAGGTTCTTAACCTGGGGTCCACATCTGTAAATAGATCTCAGGGGTCTGTGAACTTGGATGGGCAAGAAAAATTGCATCCTTATTTTCACTGACATCTGGAATTTATTATTTCTTTCACTTACGAATATTCTGAAAAGGGGTCCATAGGCTTCACCAGATTGCCAAAGGGGCCCATGATCCAAAAGGTGAAGAACCCCTGTAGTCTCCAAGTGGCAGTGGGGAGCAAGGAGGTCCCTTCTCCTTTGAACTTTCTGATCTCAGAGGAGTTGCCACCAGTGGAATGGGCTACCCAGGATAGCAATGTTCTCCAGGGACAGCCACATTTTTGTTGAAGTGAAAAGGTAGAAGCAAATGTGGTTGGGAAACCTGAGGATACGGGGAACTTGGGTCAGTAGATTTGTGGTTCTAAGCAACAGAGTGGAATGGGCTGGGTAATGACTGAAGTGGGCTGGAGGTGTGAGATGGGGGAGGAGTAGGAGTTTTGGGGGTGTGTCTGGCTTGTAGATAGAGGGGAGACTCTGAAGGTCTCTGCTCTGGTGGGGGGGGGATGCCAGGTGTTGCTCAATGGCTTCAGAATTCTTTCTTAGCAGTACTCAGGGGAACAGGGTGGTAAGAGAGAAAGGGTAAATCATTATTTTATAAAAGGAGGGGAGAGTGTCAAGTGTTCTAACAGCATTCCTCTTGTTTGTTCCACGCAGCTCAAACTAACGCCAGAATATCTGGAGCTTAAAAAGTACCAAGCCATTGCTGCAAACAGTAAGATCTACTTTGGCAGCAGCATCCCTAGCATATTCATGGACTCGTCTTGTGCTTTCAAATATCCAGATGCCAGGACTGGGAGAGAAATCTCTCTCCTCTCTAAGGAGGCCCCAGAGCCCTCTGAGAAAAGCCCCATTGGAAACAAAGCAAGCACAGGTTGATGTAAGAGCTGGAAAAACTTGTCTGTATCAAGATATGGCAGTTGGGAGGGTGGGTGGGTGGGGGCAATAATCGGGACAAGGGTTACAATGACTCTGCAAGTTAATTCACAGAAATACTGCTCAGTCTACTCTGCTCTCCTGGGATAGGCCTGGTTTATCCACTGACTGCAGGACACAGATACCCCAGCAGTCAGGTGGTTTTCTTCAACCACAGTTCTTTCAAGCTCTCTCTGTGTGTTCCTTTATAAGCTAGGTACTTGTGAATAAGAAAAAGACTAATGCTAAGACACTGCCTGCACTGGAATGTTAAACACAAAAATATGTATGAGTTACTGCTTTTCTAAGTGGCAATCTGCAAATGTTTACATCAGACCCTGGGGAAAATGTGTTTCCAGGCCAAAGGGACCCAGGTGTATGGTAAGTACAGTAAAAAAAAAAACAAAAAAAAAAAACCGCAACAACAACAACAAAAAACTACAAATGACTGGGTCCTAGGCCTCATTACTTTCCTCTTTGGGGTCTAGACCCAGAATTCACAGAAGTGATTGACATCTAGTCCATTGGGGTTCTTTGGGAAAGGACCTTCTAAGTGAGTGGGTTCTGTTGTCCGCAGCAAAGTTTGTGGCCACGTGCTCCATAGACTCTTGAAGATTTCTTGCTGCCACATCTTAGGTGTGTGTGAAATTGCACATAGGTAAAGAGATTCAGCAGCAACAGACTCAGGGACAGGGTGCTCCTGATTCTAAGGTCATTAAACTAATCTTTTCTTCTGTGAACCTAAGCACTGCTGTTTCTGATTTCCTCTCATCTGGGTGATTGTTGGGTTATATTTCTACCCAGGGAGTTTGTAGCAGGCTGTCTTAAGGCTGACTTGGGTGTTGCTTGTTCTCAGCTCAGCATCTGCCTGAGAATGGGGTAGGGCTTTGCTGTCCACTACACACTTTTATCCTAAGTCAAAGAAGTTTTGTTCTTAAAACTGGATTTGGGGGCGTCTGCATGCTCCAGCACTCTTATTTCTGAGGCCCAGTCCTGTGGCTGCCCTGGTATCTCTGTAGCACAATGGTTCTTGCTACTGTTTGTCAAAAACCCAAATGTAGTAAGAAGTATTGTTTAGTGCACTTTGACGTCCCTTACTTTTTAGGTCCTCCTCACTGGCTAGTTGGTAACTACCTAGTCTTGGGACGCTAAAGTGGGTCAGCTTGTTTGGCCTTCCCGAGCTGTCACAGGCAGGTTGTTATCCTGCCAACGGCACCCAAAAAGGAAGAAGAGTCCTTTTTGGGCAGTGCCACAGAGAGAAAGATTCTGAGTTGACACATGTCCTATAGGTCTGGGAGACATTACCTGGACCTCTGAAGACCCTCCCAAAAGCAACAGTAACTGAGTGTGCAGCTTATGAAGATGTTTCTAGTTGAATAAGAAAACCAGACAAGAAAATAATTTGTCTGCTCTTGTAGGTGGTGGTAGAAGATGCTCCACCTGAGCATCCACAGTGCCAAGAAGGTGAAGCCCAAACCTGAAATAGAACAGTAGTTCTTAAGGTCTGTTTTCTGGGCTATGTACTGTGGTGGCATTGTAATTGGATTTTTCTTTTTATTCTTTGCTTACTTTATAAATTCAGTTTTCAATTCAATTTTGCATCCTCTATGCCTCCCATACCTGTAAAGTTTCTTGGTAAACTGATCAAAATAAACTTGGCAATCCACATGGCTTTATCGTTGTTGCTGATTGCAGTATCTGTTGTGGAAAAATTTGTGTCCTTGACCCTTTGTACTCTTAATCCCAGAGATCCTCCTCTGTTTAATAAGCTGTAGACCTAAAAATCACCCTAAGGTAATAGTGATGGTTTGCTCACCCTACATCTGTCAGGTCTTAGAAATGGGATGCCATTGTGGAAGAAATTTTTTTCAAATTTTAAAGAAAGTACATCCACTTGAACTCCCCAAGAAGCTTGTTTCCCTGCGCTCACTCAGTGGGCTTTTGATTCTGTCCCTTCTTTGGGGATGTGCCTTTTGGTATATATATGCTGTAATCTTGAAGTTGAAATTTATATGCAAAATGTTACTTTTTGAAAAAAAAACTAAATAAAATGATTTTACTATCACTGTTGAGTAGTGTTATCTGTCTTGGAACTTTAAGGAAGTTTCACAAGAGAACCCGACACTCTGGTAATGTATAAAGCCAAGAGCCTCTTACTATAGATGTTTTAAGTCATATAAGGAGGGCTTAAGGCTTAAAATGAAAACACCCTGGTTCAGAAATGTGGGGGAAAAGGAGCAAGAAGGGAAGGCTATAACCAGGCCATGTGCTCAGGACCTTGGGTATGCTAGTCTTCAGGCCATAGCAAAAAGAAGAAGGCTTTAGTGATGGTCTTTTCGAGATGCAGCAGTTCTTCACCTACTGACCTTCACAACCTGGCCCCTTCTTACCTTTTTGGTCATCACACACTTAACTTCGCCAACCCATCTGGGAGACTTGGTGGGCCTGTTTTGGATAGCTTGTGATAATGTGTGATGAAAAGGTCCTCCCCCTAATTCAAAGCATGGACAGGTGTTCTGTGATTATTTCTTGCCTGCTTCATTGTGTAGTGAAGAAAAGCTTTTCAATTGGTCTCCGAGCTAGAGAGTACGCACAAAAGGTTCCCACTGAGACTCTAGCTTTCTCTCTCTGTCTCTCTCTGTCTCTCTCTGTCTCTCTCTGTCTGTCTGTCTCTCTCTCTCTCTCTCTCTCTCTCTCTCTCTCTCTCTCTGTCTGTCTCTCTCTGGTGGCTTTTGAGAAGAAAAAGAACTGCTGTGGGTCTTTGGATGGAAAGAAAGGTAGTCACTTTGTACACTTTCCCACCTAGCTCATGCATGCGGTTGTGAACACATGGTGCCTCTTTGTGTTTGTTCTTACTTTTGGATGAATGAGTATCAATCGGAGTAGACAAGGATAACTTGATAAAATTCAAAAGGTTTGAAGGAGCCACTGGAGGTCCAATGATGGGAGTTAATGGCAAGAAGGGGTTAAGGGTGAAGCTCAAGGAGAGGAGGATGCTGGGAAGGACTCCCTAAGATATCTCACTATGTAAACAGACCCTCTTAAGGTATGGAGGTCAGGGTGGAAGAGGGTCCAAATGCTTTTTCAGAAGGTCATCCTGGGCAGCGTCGTGGCCAAGACGAGGCTTAAGAGAAGTGGGGTTGACTCTTTATAAATTTGAATTGTAGTAGAAAAGTAGAAAAAGAATAACTTGGGTCTTTTGAACTATATAAAAATGGAAGAAGAGGGTCTGGAAGGAAGACATTTATCCCATTTCAACACCTCTTCTCACAAAAAAATGGGATTCCCTATTTAGTCACAGTTCAGGGTTGTTTGGTTTCATCATTGTCAGTTATTGCTGGCTGTACCTTCACAAAAATTGACCATGTATTAGAGCTTAAAAGCCTTACCAAAAAAAGCAGAAATTTATATTTTACTGACCATAATGCAATGAAAATTACATTAAATAAAAGGCCTTTGAAACAAAGTTTACAAATTAATTGGAAGATAACAATTCTAAAGAATGAGAGGGCCAAAGAAGAAACTATAAAAACAGTAAAAAAAAAAAAAAAATCTCATTAAAGATAACAACAGTGAGACAACACACTCAAATTTGTGGGGTGCAGCCAAAGCATTATATAGGGGAAAATTCATATTTCTAAATGCTTACATCAGTAAGAGGGCAGATTAATGAATTGGACATGTAAAAATTAAAAAAAAAACTAGAAAAAAATTTTTTTTAAACTTTGTGACTTGCTTTATTGTGATATTTACTTTATTGTGGTGTTCTGGAATTGAACCCACACTATCTCTGAGGTATGCCTTTACTGTTACACCACAGTAGTTTGCTGATACATACTCTGCCACCGTGAAAGCCCGTAGAACCCCCCACCTCCAATTTAAGAAAGAGGAAAATAAATAAAATTGATTAATATAGCAACTCTGACATCATATGAACTTTTTGCATCTCCACCTTTACACTTAGAAGGTAGTATGTTTCATCATGTTTTCTAGGACAAAGGTTGAGCATTGTATTTAATCTGAGTTTAACTACCTTAAATTTTTTAATGAAATATTAACATTGAACAGAAATACAACCAACTAAATTTGCATTAAATATAACTATTTCAGTTAGTTAACTTCAGCATATACCATATCATACTTTTTTATCCTTTTCCTTTAAGTCATTATCAGGATTCTGTGTACATTGTAATGAACTTTTCTTTACCCCTACCTTTTCTTTACCTCTCCCGTCCAATCAGTTGCCAAATCTTGATGATTTTGCCTTTATAACAACTCTTGAATCTATCCCCTTTTCCCTCTGACATTGGTACTACTCTGGTCCAGGCTCTCATCACCTCAGCCTAGACTGTTGTAATAGCCTGCTGGGCAGTCTTTGCCTTATGTATTTTCTCACATGGTCAAAATTTAATGACTTTTCTTCTATATTTTGAAGGAATTTTGTAGAATGGTTGAACCAATCCATTGGCTTTGTATGTCCTTTTTGCTCCTAACTTGACTAGTTCCATTTCTTGGTGATCTTTGCCAATATGCTTGGCGTGAAGTGATACCTCAGAGCTATTTCAATTTTGATTTCTCCTAGTAGTGATTTGGTAGTACTTTATATGGTTGTTGATTTTTTTTTGCATTTATTCTTTTGAAAACTATTCAAATTCTTTGACTATTTATCTACTTGAGAATGACCCTTAATTTTATATATTTTTTTGTAATTTTCTTGGATATCTTAGCTGTCAGACTTTTGCCAGAGATATTTAATGCAAATATTTTCCCTCTGTTCCGTAGTTTCTCTTCTTATCCCAGTTGTGTTGATTTTGTTAGTATGAAAGCCTTTTCATTTTATATGACCAAATTGTTTATTTTGTCATTTGTCTTCTACCCATTGGTTGATTACCAATTTTTGCCCAATCAGTATTTGGAAAGATATCTTCTTCTGTTCTAATATTTTTATGGCTTAACCATTTATATTTAGATTATTCTATTTGGAGCTGATTGTGGCATATAGTATATGATAGTGGTCTGTTTTTCTACCAAACTGCTTTCCATTTTTCTCAGCAGTTCTTGTTTAATAGGAAGTGACCTATAATATCTGTTCTTGTGTTTACTGAACTCTAGGCTACTGTGTTTAATTGCTTCTTGATATTGCTTTATCCAGTTTGTTCTACTGGTCTTTTCTATTTTTTTTTTTAATGCAGTACCAAATAGTTTTAATCATTACTACTTTAATTTGAGATCTGATAATATAGACTCCCTTACGTCTTTTCTTTTTACAGCATTTCCTCTGAGAACCTGTACTTTTCATTCTTTCCAAATATATTTTATTATTTTGTCTTCTTCTTGAAAATAACTTCATCATCATAACAAACTTGCAAGGAAAAGTCTCTAGCAATTTCTAAAGAGAATCATAGTTATATTAGGGGTTTTGGGGTAGGAATTGAAAAACAAGGAGGTTGGTTAAAGTGTACTAGTGGCCCAGTAAATAGAATGTATTACAGTGTCTTCAATATCATAAACTTTTGCAGGGTAGTGATACTATAAGGGGCACAGGGATGGGTTCTAAGATGTCAGAAAGGAAGGGTTATGTGTTCAGTGATCCTATGTTCTGAATTTTCCAAGACATTCTAATTTCAAGAGAAAAAATGTGCTTTCCTTTGTCAGACCATATGATGTGACTTTTTTTTTCTTTTTTTTCCATTTTAACATGTGTTTTTAAAACTTTGGGTTACAAATTTTCTCCCTTCCTCCCTCCCCACCCACCCTTCCTCATTGAAAAGGCAAGCATCTCGATAAGGTTATAGATGTGTAGTCATGCAAAACACTTCCACAGTAGTCCTGTTGTGAAAAACTAAGTATATTTCCCTTCATCCTATCCTACCCCCCATTTATTCTATTTTCTCTTTTGACCCTGTCCCTCCTCATAATGTTTGCGAAAAACAACAAATTTAAAAATTACAATTAAATACCAAAATGTAAGTGCTGAAAATTAAATGAGAGATTTATTAAATGAGGGTAAAAAAATTTGCTGGCCACTTATCTCTAGATATTATAGCTAACAATAGCTGACATTTTTATAGTGTTTTAGGATTTTTGTATTTTTTTTTCTTTTTGGTGAGGCAATCAGGGTTAAGTGACTTGCTCAGGGTCACACAGCTTGTAAGTGTCAAGTGTTTGAGGCCACATTTGAAGGTCCTCCTGACTCCAAGGCCAGTGCTCTATCCACTGTGCCATCTAGCTGCCCCTGTGCTTTAGGGTTTTGTAAAGTACTTTATATATTTGATTCTCAAGTTTTCTTTGCTACAGATCAATAAAGCTGTCTTTCTCCCTGGTTAGGGTCATAGGTATAGATATTAATTCCTGGGTCTTGGGAGGGGTTGTTAAAGATAGAAAGTTTTGGGGGCTTATATTAACAGCTCTTATTTCATTGTTAAGTTGGAGAAACCAAGCTGGTATTTTTCTGTAAAATACTTGTACTTTGGAGGTATTGTCCTGTCTTTGACTAATTGTGTTCACAGTCTGCCCTTCAGCTGTTCTACCATCCAAATAATTTGACTGATAGGAAATAAAACAAGCCTGGACAAGAGAGGCGTCATCAAAGACTTAGAGAATATCCATTGTGAAGGTGGGAGGTAAATGTGCTGGTCATAGGGAAGGAGAGAAGGTGCCAAGGAGCCTACAAATTGAGACGTACCTTGCAGAATTCATCTACCTAGATGATAACCAAGTTCTGGGATCTGCCCCAGGTCACAGAGTCATGTGCTTTCACTATAGAAGCCTGGGGAGAACTCCTTGCCAACTGATGTTGTAATTTAATGATGTGTACTCTTTGGATTTATTCTTCAGCAAATTTAGCTTTGCTTATTGAATCTTGTACAGACTTAACCACAAATAAGGCAGAAATTCAAGGTCTTAATTCCAAACTTTTAAAATCAATGTGGCATTAAGAGGACCTCTCTTTGTCATGTGTGGTCCCCCAAAAGTGATCTTGGGTTTAAGATACTCTGTGTTGGGGCCAGAACCAAGATGGTGGAGAAAAGGCAGGAGCTCACCAAAGCCCCTCCGAACAACTTTAATGCCTTAAAACAAATTCTGAAGAAGCAGAACCCACAAAAAGGTGAGGTAAAACAATTTTCCAACCCAAGACAACTTAAAGGTTGGCAGGAAAGGTCTGTTGCACAGGGGTGAAGGTGGAGCTTAGTCCAGTGCAGGCTGTGCCCCAGCAAACCAGCAGTAGTCCTTGAGGGTGACTGAATCAGTGGTGGCAGTGTTGGTTGCGGGACCTCTCAGCCCACAGACGGTAAGGGGGTCAGACAGTTAGAAGGAGATTTACAAGGGTCCCTTTGCTGGCACTTGGGACAGGACTCTGTTGCACTGCTTATACTTGGATCTGGGTCACAGTCCCAGGGTGAGGAGGAGCACTAGCACACTAGAGCTTTTGGCCACAGGGGAGCTGGGACCCTGGTCACAGTTCCAGGGTGGGAAAGAGTGCTTGTGGTCACTCCCAGACCAGGGCACAGACCAGGAGAGTACCCTCTCCCTAGATCATACTATCTTGGAAGAACTGAAAACAGGTCCCCAGAATTATCTCAAAACAGCTGCACAAAAAACTTTAAGCTTGGAACAGTGGCCCCTCCACTCTGGAAGCAGAGTCCCACTTTAGCAGAATTAAAAGTCAAGAAATAGGCTGGGAAAATGAGCAAACATCAGAAAAAGATTTTGACTAAAGAATCAAAACAAACTCAGAAAGACAACAAAGTCAAAACTGCTACATCCAAAGCCTCAGAAAAATCTAAATTGGTCTCAAGCCATGGAAGAGCTTAAGAAGAGTTTTTAAAAATCAAATAAGAGAAGTAGAGGAAAAATTGGGAAGAAAAGTGAGAGTGATGCAAGAAAATCATGAAAAAAGAGTCAACAGCTTGGTAAAGGAGGCATAAAAAATACTGAAGAAAATAACATCTTAAAAACCAGAATAAGCCAAATGGTAAAAGGGCTACAAAAATCCAATGAAGAGAAGAATGCCTTGAAAAGTAGCATTGATCAAATGGTAAAGGAGGTACAAAAGCTCACTGAAGAAAATAATTCCTTAAAAATTAGAATTGAGCAAGTGGAAGCTAATGAGACATCAAGAAACAAACAAAATTCAAAAGAATAAAAAAAAATGAAATATCTCATTGGAAAAACAACTAACCTGGAAAATAGATTGAGAAGAGATAATTTAAGAATTATTGGACTATCCAAAAGCCATGATAAAAAAAAACTAGACATCATCTTTCCAGAAATTATGAAGGAAAATTGCCCTGATAGTCTAGAACCAGAGGATAAATAGAAATGGAAAGAATTCATCAATCACTTCCTGAAAGTTATCCCAAAATGAAAGCTCCCAGGAATATTATAGCCAAATTCTGGACCTCCCAGATCAAGGAAAACATATCACAAGCAGCCAAAAAGAAACAATTCAAATATTGTGGAGGCACAATCAGGATAACACAAGATTTACAGTTTCTACATTAAAGGATTGAAGGGCTTGGAATTTGATATTCCAGAGGGCAAAAGAGCTGAGAATACAATCAAGAATCACCTACCCAGCAAAACTAAGTATAATCCCTCTGGGAAAAAATGGATATTCAATGAAATAGAGGTCTTTCAATCATTCCTTATGAAAAGACAAGAGCAGAATAGAAAATTTGACTGGCTCAAGAGAAACATAAAAAAGTAAGCAAGAAAGAGAAATTATAAGGGATTCAATAAGGTTAAACTGTTATGTTCCTACATGGGACAATGATACTTGTAATTTCTAAAAACTTTCTAATTAGGACAGTGAGAAGGAGTATACATAGGAGGCACTGGTGAGTTGAATATGATGGCATAATCATATAAAAAATAAAATTAAGGCATGATAAAGAGCACATTGGGAGAAAGAGAAAAGGAGAGGTAGAATGGGGTAAATTATCTGCATAAAAGAGGTGCAAAAGAGCTTTTATAGTGAAAGGGAAGATGAGGGAGGTGTGGTGTAGTACATTAACCTTCCTCTCATCTGAACTGGCTTAAAGAGGGAATAACACACAAATACTCAGTTGGGTATAGAAATCTATCTCACCATATAGGAAAGTAGGAGGGGAAGAAGATAAGAGAAGTGAGGATGTGTGTGATAGAAGGGAGGGCAGATTAAGGGAGGTAAAAGTCAGAAGCAAAATACTTTTGAGATTGAATAGGGTGAAAGGAGAGAAAGAGTAGGATAAACAGGAAAAATAGGATGGAGGGAAGTATGTAGTAATAATAACTGTGAAAAAAATTTACAGTGAACTTCTCTGATAAAGACCTTATTTCTCAAATATATAGAGAATTGAGGAAAATTTTTAGAAATAAGAGCCACTCAATTGACAAATGGTCAAAGGACATGAACAGGCAGTTTTCAGACAAAGTAATCAAAGCTATCTATGATTATATGAAAAAAACCACTTTAATTCACGATTGATTAGAGAAATGCAAATTAAAACAACTTTGAGCTACCACTCCACATCTATCAGATTGGCTAACATGACAGAAAAGGATAATGACAAATGTTGGAAGGGATATGGGAGAATTGAAACACTAATGCACTGTTCGTGAAGTGGTATGCTGATTCAACCATTCTGTAGAGCAATTTAGAACTGTGCCCAAAAGGCTGTAACACCATGCATAACCTTTGGCCAAGCAATATCACTACTAGGTCTGTATCCCAAAGAGATTAAAAAAAAAAAAAAGGATTTATATGTACAAAAATATAGTAACAGTTTTAGTGGTTGCAAAGAATTGGAAATTAAGGGGCCGTCCATTAACTGGGGAACGGCTGAACAAGTTGTGGTATATGATTGTGATGGAATACTATTGTGCTGTAAGAAATGATGAACCGGCTGACCTCAGGAAAACCTGGAAAGACTTATATGGTCTGATGCTGAGTGAAGTGAGCAGAACCAGGAGAACATTGTACACAGTAACAGCCACGTTGTGCTATGACTAATATGGATAGACTTAACCCTTCTCAGCAATACAAGGATCTAAGACTTCTCCAAAAGTCTCGTGATGGAAAATGCTATCCACATCCAAAAAGAGAACTATGGAGTTTGAATGCAGATCGAAGCATACTATTTGGTATTTTTTTCTTCTGTTATGTTTTGTTTCCTCTTTCTGGTGGTTCCTCTTATTAGTTCTAATTCTTACTTACAACATCACTAATGTGAAAATATGTTTAATAGGAATGTATATGTATAGCCTATGTCAGATTGCATGCCATCTTGAGGAGGGAGGTGGGGAGGGAAGGGGAGAAAAATTTAAGACTCAAAAGCTTATGGAAGTGATTGTTGATAATTCAAAATAAATTAATTTAAAAAAAAAAGAAATGATGAGCAGTATGTTCTTAGAAGAAACCTGGAAAGACTTACATGCACTGATGCAAAGTGAAATGAGCAGAACCAGGAGAACATTGTATACAGTAACAGCAGTATTATATGATGATCAACTGTGAATGCCATAGCTAATCTCAGCAATACAATGATCCAAGACAGTTCCAAAGTACTTATAATGAAAAATGCCATCCATCTCCAGAGAAAGAACTGCTGGGGTCTGAATGCAGCTCGAAACATACTTGTTCTTTATTTTTCTTGTTGTTGGTTTTTTATTTTTTGCCTGTTTTCTTTTACATCAATGATTATCTTGGAAATACGTTTTCCATAACTGCACATGTATAACCTATATCAACTTACTTGCCTTCTCAATGAGGAGTGGGAGGAGAGGGAGCTAGGGAGAGAATTTGGAACTCCCTTTTATTTTTTTTAAAGAATGTTAAAATTTATTTTCACATGTAATTGGAGAATAAATGAAATACGAAATTAAAAAAGATACTCTGTATCCCACCAAAAGAAACCATACCTTGTGGGGGGCAGCTAGGTGGCGCAGTCGATAAGAGCACTGGCCCTGAAGTCAGGAGGACCTGAGTTCAAATACGGACTCAGACCAAACACTTGACACTTACTAGCTGTGTGAACCTGAGCAAGTCACTTAACCCCATTGCCTAGCCAAAAGGGAAAAAAAAAAAAAGAAACCACACCTTGTGAGCCCCCAAAGATATATTTCCTTTTACATGTTGCCCAGAAGAGACAAAGCAAAGATATTCAATATAATATCATAGTAAGAGAAGTGGTAATAAAATATTTTCCACATAAACTTCAGCATACTTTCCTATCAGTACATACACTGTCAATGGAAAGAATGAAAACAGAATGAAAACACCTAAGGTACACTTGTGGAAGTGCACATAAATAGAGAGCATGTGACCAGGACACTTTATTTCCCATGTTGTTGATTTTATGCCCTTTACTTTTTAATCAGATTGGCTAAATGTTTATCAATTTTATTAGTCTTTCAAAGAACTAGCTTTTAACTTTTATTATTTCTATAGTTATTTAAGTTTTTAATTTATTTCTCTTCTAATTTTTAATATCTCCTCCTTGGTGCTTATTTATGTTAATTGGTTGGTTTTTTAATTTAAAAAAATGTACATTCAGTTCATTAATCCTCTCCTTTTCTATTTTGTTAATGTATGTTTGTAGGGTTATGATTTCTACCCTAAGGACCACTTTAGCTGCATCTCCAAAATTTGGGTGTGTTGTTTCATCATTGTTTCTTTTTTTGTTCCCATTTTATTTTATTTTTTTTCTCAATTATAGCCCTCTTAGCTGCCTCATATTACTTTATGGTTAGAGTTATCTAATTCTGAAAGAGGAAAGTTGAGGTCCCCCACAAGTATAGTTTTACAGTCTATTTCCTCCTGTAATTCATTTATTTAACTTTTCCTTTAAGAATTTGTATACTATGCAATTTGGTACATACATGTTTAGTATTGATATTACTTCATTGTCTATTGTACCTTTTAGCAAAATATTGTTTGCCTGCTTGTCTCTTTTAATTAGGTCTGTGAGGGACTGTCTGATGTTGGCAGCTACCAGGTTGGGCGCTGTGGCAAGGGTAA
>NW_020954907.1:1096967-1137895 GCF_900497805.2 Vombatus ursinus | reverse complement strand
CTGTTGCTCTGGCCTTGCTGCTTGGGCTTGCTATGATGGTTTGCTGTGTTGGCCTCTGAATAAAGCTCTGGTGTTGGTGCCTCCCGATGGCTCGTCTCTGTGTGGTGATCCGGCTCAGAACCGAAGACCCAGGCGTGGGTAAGACAATGGTAGTGTACTTCTTTTAAGAGAAGTAGGTACTGGCGCACGACTGGCAGAAGGTCTGCGTGCGGCCCGTATAAGGTCTATTTTTGCTTTTGCTTTGTCTGAAATCATGATTGTCACCTCTATTTTTTCCCCCTCAGTTGAGGCATAGTAGATTCTGCTCCAGCCCCTTACTTTAACTCTCTGTGTCTCTCTGTTTTAGGTATGTTTCTTGTAAAAAAAAAAAAAAAAAAGTATTGTTGGTTTCTGGCTTTTAATCTGTTATCCTATCTGCTTCCATTTTATAGGTGAATTCTTCATATTCACAGTTGTGATTACTATTTTCTTCCATCCTATTTTTCCCATATTTCTTTCTTCTCTCTCTTTTCTCTCTCTCTCTCTCTCTCTCTCTCTCTCTCTCTCTCATTTTTGGAGGCAATTGGGGTTGATTCTCTTTTAATAATTTTCTTGTATCACTCTAATTTCTTTTACCAATTTTTCCTCTACTACTCTTATCTATTTCTTTAACTCTTCCAGGAATTCTTGTTGGGCGTGGGTCCAATTAACATTTTTCTGTGGGACTTTGGTTGTAGCTGTTTTCCCATTAGTGTCTTCTTCTGAGTTTGCCTTTATCTCTTGGTCTTCCCTGCCACTGAAGTAGCTTTTTATGGTCAAGTTCTTTTGTTATCGTTGTTGTTGTTTGCTTATTTTCCCAGCCTATTTCTTGACTTTGGACTTTATGTTAAAGTTGGGCCCTGCTCACCTGGGGGTGGGGAGGCAGTATCTCAACCAAGCTTCAGCCTTTTTCAAGCTGCTGTTTTCAGAAGTAGTTTTGGGGATCTGCATGTTTTCAGTGCTTTCAAGGTGGTGTGATCCAGGGAGAGGTGTGGTCACTGCTCTCTTGGTCTACACTCTGGCCTTTACCGAGGAAGGGCTCCTACTCCCCTGCAGATGCAAGTGCTAGTGCTCCTCTCTGCCTTGGAACTATGCCAAGAGCCCCTGTTCCCTTGTGCTTGATCACAAGTGCTCCTCTCTGCCCTGGACCTATGACCCAGAACTTTATATAAGCAATAGAGTTACTGAGAGTTGCCACCTGAACTCAGTACCAGCAAAGAGTCCCCTGTAATTTCTTCCTGGCTGGTTGTCTAACCCTCTTCCTATTTTTGGGCTGAGAGATACTGGAGCTGCTACTGCTGTTTGTGCTATCATAGTTGCCTCCAAGACCCTCTGTTGTTGCTGCTGCCACCCGTGTTCCAGGCCAGTTCCTCTCCTGCTGACCTCCTAAATTGTCTTAGGCTGGAAAAATTTCTCAAGGTGACATTTTGTTGGTTCTGCCTCTCCAAAATTGGATTTGAGGAGTTATTTTAAAGTTGTTTGGATGGAAATTTTGGGAGAGTTCAGTTGGGTTGCTGCCTGTAATCCACCTCCTTGATTCTACCCTCCACTCTCTGGAGTTATTTAAAATGGAATTTCTCTTTCTATCTCTTCCTGCTGGGTTTTGTTGGTAATGTTCAGAAATGCTGATAATTTTTTGTGGGCTTATTTTATACTCTGCAACTTTGCAGAAATTGTTAATTGTTTTAGTTGACTCTAAGCAAACCTCATTCCTCATTGCCTAATCTTATTCCTTCAGTTTCTTTTTCTTGTCTTATTACCATACCTAGCATTTTTAGTACAATATTGAACAGTAACGAGCTTAATGTACTTTAAGGCAACCCGATTCTCACCGGCTCTCTTCCTTTTACCCTCGAGCTCCTACTCTCCCATTTATTATACTTTCCCCTACTTTTGCCATTTTACTTAATTCATTAATTCTTTTTATCTAATTACCTAATTCTTCCTCTCTTTTTTCTTTCTCAGTTAAGTAAAACCTCTTTTCCTTGCCTCTTTTCAATTTGTTTTGTATTTAAAATTTAATTTTCTGAGCCTTTCTCTAAGTAAGAGTTCTCTCCCTTATTTTCTTCATGATTTATGTTTCCTTTCTGTTTGTTCTCGACTTTTATTCTTCCATTCCTGGCCCTTATACTTATTTAGGCCTCCTTTAGTCTCTGTATTTCTCATGAAATTAAAACTTCCAAGGTCCTAGAACCCCCAGACCTGCCAGAACCACCAGAGTCCCCAGAATCCCTGTCCTAAGTCCTGCAGCACCTGAGCAATGTACTTTGTAGATTTGACGGTGTTGTGGCTAGCATTGATTTTGGAGTCAGGTTACATGAGAAGAGAGGTGGGCCAAGTGGGAAGTGGAGCCTGTCTGTCTCTAGGCAGTGGAGAAGGAGTCTTAGAATGGGAGGGGGAAGGAGGGAGGGGCACAGCTGACACTGGAAAATGGGGTTTTGTATTTTTTTCTCCATTAAAATAAAAATGAAAAGAAACAGGTTTTTTTTTAAAGAATTAACGCTTCCAAGGTACCTAGTTTGGGCTTCCTACTCTAAGCAAGTCTGTATGTTATTGCTTTGTAAATCTGTTGGTCAATAAACATATATTAATCATGTAAGTCAGGCTGTACTAGGTCCTGGGGATACAAAGATCTTGGTCTCTAGCTCCCTTTATTCTATAATGTCCCAGTCTTAGAAATGCCAGTTCCCTGTAGGTGATAGAGAAGATATTGCCCCATAGTAGGGATTTTCCTATGCCTCTGATTGTGTAGTTTATTGCTAACCTTTGCCCTCTTCATTGTAATTTTTTCCCCATTTGGCTTGAAATCTCCTCTCTGGGTCCATGTCCTTCCACTCTTCTGTGTATCAGTTACCTCCAGAATCTCTGATTCCCCTTTTGAGGCAAGATGAGTGTTCTCTCTAAGCACCAGATCCTTGTATATTATATCTATTGTAAAGTTCCCATCTCCTTTTACAGATTATTTCTAGAATATTTCCCATAGGAATATTCATTGGTGGTACCCCATCTCACCACTGAAACAAGACTTCCCCCTTCCCCCACCCCTAGTTCAGTCCCTCCCTTTGCCCCCTCACTTATTTTTCTATAGACTCTTTTTTCTTGAGAGACCATAGGACTTATTTCTCCTTCTGTGTTAGCCTTTGCCTTGATTAAAGTACATCACACATTCTCCTCTATCTTCTTCCTCTCCTTTTATGTGCCCCCTTATTCTATAATTTAGTCCCACAAAAATATTGATTTTCCTGTAGACAGTGTGTCATGAGGCCTAATCCATGATATTTTAGGCCTGTTTCTCCAACATCACTTCTTTTTGACCTTCACTTTCATCCTTCTTCCTTGTGTACTTTTAGAAAGAAATCTCTTAATGGACTCTTGTTATTTTGCTATTGTCCTTATTTGCTCTGTTATCTAAGGTATTTGCAAAGATAATTTCTTCAGATCTGGTTTTCTTTTTAGGAATGCTTCAAATACTTCTTTTACATTGAATGCACATCTTTAAAAAAACATTGAAGGTTAAATTCAGGTTTGTAAGGTGAACACATTATTTCATTCCCTCCTGTGATTTCTGGTGGGTATGGAATAGTCTTATTTGAATTTTCTTTCCTTTGTATTTGAAGGTCTTTTCCCTGATTCCGTGCAGAATCCATTGTTTGTCATTGAAAATGCTAAATTTAACCACTATATGTCCTGGTATTTGTAGCATTAGGGGTTTGTTTGTTTTCCCTGGGGGCAATCTGTGGATTCTTTTGATTGGCATTCCTCTTCCTGTTCCCCTCCCCACCCCATGTTCAGAAGTTCTGGGCAGTTTTCTTGTATTCTTTCTTGGCTTATAATGTTCAGGTTTTTGGACTAGTTGTGCTCCTATCAGAAACCTATAATCCTTAAGTTTCCTCTATAAATCCATGCTCACTGGGTCCGTTACAAGTTCATGTTACAGAATTTCACCTTGGCACTCACTGCAAGGCAATTCTTTTACACCTCCTTAATGGATTCACTGTCCCACTCACTACAGCACCTTTTACTCCTTCCCCAAATCTTCCAAGGATCCCTTCTTGCCAACCACTGCCAGGGGAGCACTTTCCTCTATATTGCCCTCAAAAAAATGAGGCCATTTGAAGAGAACAGCCTTTTCTTCCCTGTTCCTCAACCCACAGCACTCATCTATGCCTTCTACCGCTATCTAATCCTTCATTCATTTCCAAGAAATGCTGACTCTTCTTCTTGCCAAGGCAAATCCCTCTACATGCACAAGCGATCCTGTTTCATCTCACGTTTTTCCAGCAGTTAATCTCCACCCACTCTGCATCATCCCTACTTTCTTACTAATCTGCAATTGCTCCCTGGATATTGCCCTATTGCTTACAAACAAGCCCATGTCTTTTCCATCCTCAAAAAGCCTTCGTTTGCTTTGTTCGTTCTCACTAGCTGTCAAACTCCATCTCTACTCTCTTTTGTGGCTAACCTCCGTGAGAAGCCTGTCTGCAGTAAATGCCTCCTCTTCCTTTTCTCTTACTCTCTTCTTAATTCTTTGCTGTCTGACTTCCAGCCTCATCATTCAGGGAAATTGCTCTCTCCAATGTTATCATTCATCACTTGATTGTCAAATCTTTTTCTCAAACATTATCCTTCTTGACCTCTCTGCAGCTTTTTGACACTCTGCATCACTCTCTTCTCCTTGATGCTATCTTCTCTCTAGGTTTCCATGACACTACTCTATCCTATCTGACCTCTTCTTCTCAATTTCCTTTGCTAGATCTTCATCCAGTTCATGCCGACTAACAGTGGGGGTCCCCCAGAGCTTTGTCCTGGGCTTTCTTCTTTTTTCATTCTATACTATATTGCATGTTGATCTCATCAACTCTCGTGGATTCAATTATCATTTCGGTGCTGATGATTCTTAGATCTTATTCATCCCTAACCTTTCTACTGACCTATAGTCCTGCATCTCCAACTACCTATTGGTCATCTTCAAATGGAAGTTTCATAAACATCTTAAACTCAACATGTCCACAGGGAATTCACTATCTTTCTCCCCAAGCCCTCCCTTCTTCCTAACTTTTCCATTACTATGGAGGTACCATCTTCCTTCCAGTCACCCAAGCTTGCATCCTATGTGTCATCCTAAATTCCTTATTCTCTCGTACTCCGCTCCCTCATTTATTAATTGTCAAATACTGTAGTGTGTAGTTTTGCAAAAACAACTCTGGTTCAGGCCCTCATCACCTCATGTCTAGACTATTGCGATAGCCTGCTAGTGATCTCCCTACCTCAAGTTTTTCCCTATTTTAGTCAATCCTGAAACACAGGTATGACCGTATTTCACATGCACACATGCATACCACCACACAATCAAACTCCAGTGCCTTCTTACTGCCTCCAGGATCAGATATAAAATCCTCTGTTTGGCTTCCACAGCTCTTCATAATCTAGCCCCTTCCTAACCTTTCCAGTCTGGAAAAGTGACACAGGCCTTCTTGCTCTTCCTCACACAACAGACAGTCCGTCTCTTGGCTGAGCATTTTCACAGGCTGTCCCAGCTAAAGTCCAATCTCCTACTTGAAGCCTTTCCTAGTATTCAAAAGAAACAAGATAGATTAAAGGGGATTGTGGGGGGAGAGGTTAAGGAACATGGGTGTGAGGCAATTCAAAAGCCCTAGAAAATTTGTATACATGCCAAAGGAAAGAATTTGTGACAAAGGTTTGAGGTGGAAAGGAATGCCCCCCAAATCCCTGCTGATTTTGTTCTTTTGCCATGTCCCTTTGGTAAAGAAGGGAATCTAAGGGATAGTAACTGACTAAGAGGCTTCAGAACCAGAGAGCACTTCGGTAATTTTTTTCAAGGGCAGCCCCTTAAGTGATTCTGGAGTATCAATCAGAAGTTAAATGGGAGACTAATGGATTTCTAAAGCTAAAATAGAAGCAGGGGATAATGATGATGAGGATCCTCCTGGGAAGAAAGGAAATAGTTCCCAAAATAGACTTAACATTAGCCTGAGGGCACTCTGCCTTTCTTAGACCACTTTTATCAGAGAAATGCTTTTAAGCCACTGCAGCCTCTCAGACTGGAGATGAGATGGCTGTAGGCACCCTGAAGGAATGCAGCCCAGAAACAGTGGAGAAAACCTCAGAAGTCACGAGACCATAGAACAGTAGAACAGTATCCAGCAGTAACCAAGAGTGATCTAACTTGATGCAGTGACTGCACACCTGGAAAGATTATAATTCCATTCAGTCCAGTGGGGAATGGGTCAAACAGGAGCAGCTGAATGACATTCCAAGAAGACATTGATAGTTCTGAACCATCAAAGATGTGATTTGCATTTTCCACGCTCATGCCCTGGTGGTCAACAGAGATGGAGGGCTAGACTCTTTCTCCAAACCTCACTCCCTCTCAAATCTTGTCATAAATAGGAGTTAGTAATTAGTAATAAAATTAGTAATAAAAATTAGTAATAAGAGATAAAACAATTTCAGCTTTCTCCATGATCTGACATCAAGAAACCTAACAAGGTTAAGAAACTGATGAACTAATGGCAAAAAAGCTTAATCCTCAATGTGCTCACTAGTATCCTATCCCCCACCAGCCACTTCATCCTCTGGCTACACAAGCCAACCCACAGATTTATAGTAGAACTCAACTCCACTTGCTCCCTACCCCAAGCCAAAAGCCAGAAGCTTGATCTGACTGGGACATACTGCTCTTAGAAGTAACAATACTTAGGTTACAGAAACAAAGGGAGCTGTGAAAGGAAGTCAGCATCATAAGAGGGGCATGGCCAAGGGACCAAATCCCAATAGTAATTGTTGAGGCATTCCCTCCCACCTCAAACCTTAGTTACAAATTCTTGCCTTTTTTGTGTATATGTGACTTGCAACATCCTACACCATGATCTTTGTCCCCTCCCCAACAATCTCCTTTAATTTATATTGTTTCTTTTGCTTTTGACCATCAGCTCCCTCAATCTGCCTTCCCTTCTATCAGCCCCCTCCCTTTTCTTTCCCCTTTCCCCTCCTACTACCTATAAGGCAAGTTAGATTTCTATACCTAACTGATTGTTATTCCCTCCTTGAGCCAAATCTGATGAGAGTAAAATTCAAACAATGCTCATCTTCCCTCCTTCTTTCTCTCTACTGCAATAGGTCTTTATGCCTCTTCATGTGATGTAATTTACCCTTTTCTGCCTCCTCCTTTCCTCTTCTCCCAGTACAATCCCTTTTCACTACTTAATTAAATTTTTTATCATCGCATCAAAGTCAACTTATCCTCATGCCCTCTATGTACCCCTTCTAAATGTTGTAATGAAGATCAGTTCTAAAGAGTTACAAGTATCATCTTGCCTTGTAAGGATGTAAAGAGTTTGCCCTTGTTGAACAACATTTTTTTTCTTTCCTGTTTACATTTCTATGCTTCTCTTGAGTCTTGTATTTGAAGATCAAATTTTCTGTTGAACTCTGGTCTTTTTGTCACTTTAGCTGTGTCATTGCATCCGGGACCATCTCCAGTTGTCCTGATCTATAGCTTGCCACTGGACCCAGATGGCTCTGAAGGAGAAAGTGAGGCTGGTGACTTTGCATAGCCTTTCACAAGCTTAAAAGATGGGGTCACTTCAGAATGACTCCGCATTAGTGAATGGATTTATACAACCAATACATTAAAAGCACAATTAGAAAGAAGAAAATAATTTCTATTAAAAAGTTTTTTAAAAACCCTCTTTATTAGATCCTTCCATCATCCCTTCAAGTTATAATCTTTTTCGTTGTGAAATTCCTAGAAAGAGGTTTTTGCCCTCACTGCCTCCATGATCTCATCTCCTCACCATTTCTCATCTCATTCACTCTAGCTTCAGAACCCATCACTCTATTGTAATTTCTCTCTAAAGGTTACCAATGATCTTTTAATTGCTAAATCTAATAGCCTTCTCTCAATCTTCATCTGCCTTAACCCCTTTGCAGCTTTTGACAACGTTGACCCTCTTCTTGAGTAACTTAGCAAAGACTAGAAGAGGATCAGTCAATTTTAATGGTAGTAAATATGCTTTGTCCCTGATTTCTGGACTTCAAAACCATGCCTCTTTCTTACCCATCCTGAAACTTCCCTTAGTGTCTGGGGCTTCTCCCTAGAATATCCAATCATCCCTGTGACCTCTTCATTCTGAAATATCTCTCTGAAAATTCTGTTACATTCTCTCCTTGGTTAATTCCTTTTGGGATCTCCATTTTGTAGAAATACTCAGTCTAGGCCATCTTCATTTCCCTCCCAGCTCTGGCCTTGGCTTCTATTCTCTTCACTTCTGCCACTTGGCTTACCTGATTTCCTTCCATAGACCTTTTTCGGCCAACTCCTCCCCTCCCACCAACCTAATGACTCTCCTCTGACATTACCTTCCATTTACACTGTATGTATCTTATATTTATAACTGTTTATATGTTGTCTATCATTAGACTGTGAGTCCTTGAGGACAAAGACTTTGTTTTTACCTTTTTTTGTATCCCTAATTACAGAATAAGTACCTAGTAAATGCTTATTAACTCAATGATTTTATTTACTGGGTTTTGTCTCTGCTGACTTCTCATCACTCAATGAAATTAGCCTTACCAAGGTTGCCAATAATATATTTAAAAAATTTTTATTTTTAAATTCTGAATTGAAACACCAAGAAAAGAAAATGAGCATTTTGATATAAACATCACAACACCAAAAAGGTTATCTATGTAACTGCAAGTCTCCATTTCATACTGCTTGCTTTTTTTTTTTAAATGGAGAATTAATTCTGCACGTTACTTTCAAAACTGCCCTGCTTGTCTATGCTTCCTTTTGAACTTTTCTGTTCTCTTCTGTGAATTTTAAAAAATGTTTCAATGACTCTCTGTCTCTCTCTGTCTCTGTCTCTGTGTCTGTGTCTGTGTCTGTGTCTGTCTCTGTCTTTCTCTTTTGGTCATAACTATTACTAATTCCCCTTTCTTCAACCCTTCTCCCCTCAAATTGAACAGAGAGAGAAAAAAGCACCCATAACAAATAAGCAGAATTTAACAAAGCTAGTCTACACAGTGGCCATGTCCAAAGGTAAACATCTTTCTCTGCACCCCATGTCCAATGTTCTCTGCACCTCTTTGTCAGGAGAGAAACAGGAGGCCTGTGCTTCATTATAGGTCTTTGGGAGACCTGGTTGGTCATTACTGTGATCAGAGTTCTTAAGTTTTTCAAAGGTGTTTTTCTTTGCAATGTTTTTGTCCTTGTATAAATTGTTCTCCTGGAGCTGCTTGCTTCACTCTGCATCAGTTCCTACTTTGATGATTCACAGAAATATCTTGTAATTTCTCACTGTACAATAATATTCTAAAACATGTATATGCCACTATTTCTTCATCCATTCCCTATTGATGAGTACTTCCCCCTTAGATTAGTTCTTTTCTGTCATTTTAATTGACTTTTCAGGATGGAGAAGCTTATTTTGCTTTTGCTTGTTTTCTCCCTAATATTATCCTCCCTTTTAACCCCATTCCCTCTCTCTGCATGTTTCCCATTTGAGTTTTCTGTATTTCTGCACCAGACTCTGTGTGTGTTCAACTCCCCTTTGTTCATTTCAGATGAACAAAGATCCTCGTACCCCTTCCTCTATGTTTATTTATTCCCCTCACACAGCCCGATTATAGGGAAAACCTTCCTTTCTACACTATTCTCTTTGCTCTCTCATTTCTTCTGCCTTTTAAAACTTTCAAAACAAACCAAAGGCTAACAATGAAGCAAAAACGAATCCTATGTTCTTTCAGGAGAAAGAAAGGGAGAAACCTTGATTCATGGGGGAGTGAGAAAGGGGTATCAGTGACAAATGCTCCGATGGGAGAAAAAGAGAGTCTATAAAGGGAGATGGTGACCTTACATTGGATATCATCTGCAGGAACTTAGTGCATAGAGAGACTACTCATCCTTCCTCCAGTAAGGAGGAATCTTGCACTTGGGAGCAACTGATACCCAGAAGAATGGAAAGATATGGATCGAGGGAGGAAATTTCAAGACAAATGGAAAAAATGACAACAAGGAAGGGCAAAGATTAACAACAAACTGCAGAATCATAGGAAAATCCTTACCATGGGGGCAGTATTTAAATCACCTACAGGAATTTGTATTTCTTAGAGTGAGGCACAACAGAAAAAAGGGGTCAGCAGGCAAGATCTGGGTGGCTATTTGGCACAGTGGGTGAGTGCCAACCTGAAGTCAGGTAGATTCATTTTCCCGAGTTCAAATCTGACCTCAGACACTAGTTGTGTCACCCTGGACAAGTCACTTAACCCTGTTTGCCTCAGTTCCTTATCTGTAAAATGAACTGGAGAAGGAATTAGCAAACCACTCTAGTATCTTTGCCAAGAAAACTCCAAATATGGGGTCACAAAGAGTGTGACATGACTGAATAACTACTAAACAACAACAATAACAACAGGCAAGATCTACAAGGCAAAAATATGCAAACTGTTTAGAAGAGGAAACTCAAACTAGTGACCTTGCAAGTACTAATTCCATGAGGAATACAAAGACGAAAAAAGGACTAAGTAAGTAGAAAGGTCATGAATCAAGGAATGAAAGACAAGATTAGAAAGAAAGGGAAGATATAATAATGAAAAGAATAAAAGAAATTCTT
Source organism: Vombatus ursinus (assembly GCF_900497805.2). Classification (NCBI taxonomy): domain Eukaryota; kingdom Metazoa; phylum Chordata; class Mammalia; order Diprotodontia; family Vombatidae; genus Vombatus; species Vombatus ursinus. Next base: position 1,127,240 of record NW_020954907.1, on the reverse strand, counting down.
TTTAGAAAAAGGCACAAAAATAAATTTAAAAACTAACAAGGCAAGTTGAAAGGGAGAAGGAGGGATATTTTTACTTAATTGAGGGAAAAAAGAAGGGAAGAATTTTATAACTAGATAAAAGGAAAAAGGAATCAATAAATTAAGCAAAACTACAAAAGTAGAAGAAAGGGTGACAAATAAGAGAAGACAAGGTCTTGAGGGTAAAAAGGAAAAGAACCAATGAGAATAAGGTTACCTTGAAGTATATTAAGCTAAAATAACTGAAGAGAAAGTGATGTCTTTACAGACAAAGAGGGAAAAATCCTAACTTAGAAAAAAAAGTATTAGAAATAAATGGAGGAAAATATAAACCTAACCCTCATAATTTTAAATGTGAATGAATTAAGCAATACAATAAAATAAAAAAATACCTAACAGATTGGATAAGTAAACAAAACCCCACAATCTGTTGATTAAAAGAAATATACCTAAAAAAACCAGACCTATACAGAATACAAATGGGTGGCTCAAATGAAACTTACTATGTAACAGGTGAATCCAAAAAAGCAGGAAATACAATCATATCAGAAAAAAGGAAACAAACATTCACAAGAGAAAAAGGAATAAACAAAGAAACTACATTTTGCTGAAAGGAACCACAAACAAAACAATATAATACTATATTTATATGCTTCAATGCCTGCATAGAAAACATTCACTGAGATACAAGAACGCATAGTAACAAAATAATGGCAGAAGATTTCAAAGTCCCTCTCTGTTTTCAAAAAGTCTAATGGAAAGATAAACAAAACAGAAAATAGAGAACTGCAAAAATTATTGGAGAAACTAGAGGTAAAAGACTTATGATATCTAAATGAGACTACTAAAGAATATATGTATTTCTCAGAAATTTTTCGCAAAAGTCTTTTACAAAAATTAATCCTGCACCTGGGCACAGGGATATTATAAACAAATGTAAAAAGTCAAAAAAGGTAAATATATCCTTTATAATGCACAAGGCAATAAAAATAGTGATAATTCAGGGAGCATAAACAAAAGACCCAAATGGAGACTTAATAATGGAATCTTAATGAATGTATCAAACAACAATAGAAACAATAAATAATTATGTGAAAGAAAATAATGATGATGAAACAACATATCCAGATTTGGGGGATGCAGCTAAAGCAATCGTTCGAGGGAAAATCATATCCCTACAGACAATATGCAGTTTAAATAATTAGAAAGCAAAAAACCCCAAAACCCCCCAAAACCCCAAATCTAAAATAAACACAGAAGAGAAATGACTAAGAGTTAAAGGAGAAATAAACTGGAAATAGAAAACAACCTACAGAAATAATATTAAAGCTAAAAATTGGTTCTTCGAAATGCCTAAAATTGATAAATGTTGAACAAGTCTAATTTAAAAAGAAAAGAACAGAAAAATAAAATCAATATGATTAAAAATGGGCAAAGTGAAATCATAATAAAACCAGAAGTAAAAAAAATCAGAACCTATTATACAGTTATGTGCTAACAAAATTGAGAACAGAAAAGAAGCTGAAAGTAACAGAAGACCAGAGAGTGATCTTAAATAGCCCAATTTCAGAAAAAGGAAGTAGAACTATATCTAAAGCAACTCCCAAAGAGAGAAAATATTCATGGGAGAATCTATCAAACTTTTGAAGAACAATCAGTACCCATACCACACAGCTATCTATAGTCATATGAAGAAGTGCTCTAAATAACTTTTGATTAGAGAAATGCAAATTAAAACAACTCTGTAGTGTCATCTCACACCTGTCAGATTGGCTAATATGACAAAAAAAGAAAATGATGAATGTTAGAGCAGATGTGGGAATTGGGATACTAATGCATTGTTGGTGCAGGTATGAACCGATTGAACCATTCTGCAGTGAATTAAGGCAAACAAAGGTTAAGTGACTTGCTAGTCACACAGCTAGTAAGTGTTAAGTGTCTGAGGCTGGATTTGAACTCAGGTCCTCAGCTCTATCCACTGCACCACCTAGTTGCCCCTGATTGAACCATTCTGGAAAGCAATTTGGGACTATGCTCAAAGGGCAACAAACCAGATTGATCCAGCAATACCATTACTAGGTCTGTATCCCAAAGAGATCATAAAAAGGGGGAAAGGACACAAAAATATTTATAGCAGCTCTTTTCATGGTGGCAAAATATTGGAAACTGAGGGGATGTCTATCAGTTGGGGAATGGTTAAATAAGTTGTGTATGAATGTAATGGAATACTGTTGTGCAGTAAGAAATGATGAGCAGGCAGATTTTAGAAAAACTTGGAAAGACTTGTATGAAATGATGGAAAGTGAAATTAACAGAACCAGGAAAACATTGTACACAGTAATAGCAACATTGTGGTGAATGACTTAGCCCTTCTCAGCAACATAATGGTCCAAGGCAATTATAAAGGACTCATGATGGAAAATACTATCCACATCCAGATAAAGAGCTGATGGATTCTGAATGCAGATCGAAGTATACTTTTTTCACTTACTTTATTTTTTTTGTGGTTTTTTCCTTTTGGTCTGTTTTTTCTTTTACAACTTTGACTAATATGGAAATATGTTTTACATGATTGCACATATATAACCTATATCAAATTGCTTAGCATTTGTGTAAGAGGAGAGGAGGGAGGGAGAAAAATTTGGAACTCAAAATCTTGTAAAAATGAATGCTAAAAATTGTTTTTACATATAATTGGGGAAAAAATAAAATACTATTTTTAGAAAAGAGAGAGGTAGATCAATGGAAGATACTAGACAGGGAAGAAACAGAAAAAATGAACCTCAATAACCCAGTGCTTGATAATCCAGGAAATAAAAATTACTTAGGAAAGAACTCCATATCTGATAAAAGTTGCAGGAAAAAGCAGATAGCAATTTTGCAGAAATTAGACATAGACCGGCACCTCATACCATATATTTCACGATGCAATACAAGAGGATATGTGACCTTGGTATTAAAGATCATACTATTAAAAATTAGAAGAAAAGCAAATAATAACTCTCTCACAGCTATGGGTAAGTGATGTATACTTAATCAAATAAAGGATAGAAGCAATAACAAAAGATACTTTTATTAGATAACTTTTATTACATGAAACTGAAAAGCTTCTTCACAGACAAAATTAATGTACCCAGGATAAGAAAGGAAGTGGTAGAATGGAGGAAAAATCTTTGTATAAAGTTTCTCTGATAAAGATTTGGTATTCAAGATATATATATATATATATATGATATATATATGTATTATACATACATATATACAACTAATAGATTTCATATATGCATACACACATATGTATTTGTATATATTTATAACCAAAAGTCATTCACCATAGAGAAGTGGTCGAAAGATATGAATAGTTCTCAAAAGAATTGCAAACTATGAACAACCATATGGAAGAATGCTCCAAATAACAAATAATAAGAAACATAAGCCAAACCAAATGTGAGATTTTACCACACATTTTGCAAATTGGCAAAGATGACAAAAGATTGCAGTAATCTATGTTGATGGGGTTGTGGGAAGATAGGAACACTGATTCATTGTTGGTGGAGCTATGAATCAGTGCAACCATTTTGGAAAGCAATTTGGAATTATGACAAAAAAGGGATTAAAATGTCTACATCCTTTGAACTAGAGACTCTATGAGTGGGCTAATACCCTAAGGAAGTAATTGATAAGAAGCGTGTTCCCATATACACCACAGTATTTACAGCAGCACTTTTTGCGATAGCAAAAAATTGGAGACAAAGTAGATGTCTATCGACTGGGAAATGGCTAATCAAGTTGTAGTACGTGAATGTAACAGAATATTACTGTGCTGTAAGAAATTATATATTTGATGATAACTGAAAAGCATGGAAAGATCTACATGAAGTGATACAGAGTGAAGTCAGCAAAACCAAGAAAACAATACATACAACAATAATGTAGCCACAACAATGCAGCTACAACAATGTAGTTACAACAGTATGGTTGTGAGAATGTTAAGTGGAAAGAACAACCACACACATACAAATCGAAAGTGAATGTTGCAAAATTATAAAGAACAAGCAGAGCATAAAAGAAGAGATATAAGAAGATATTCCCACATTAAGATGATCTTAAATGGATACCATCCCTACTTTGGCTACATAGTATAACCATGTATAACATAGTGTAACTATCCCACTATGTCCCATGGCATGGTGGCTTTCAAAATCTGATTGAGTGGACCTAGGCCTGACCCTAGAGCATTTTTTGTGTTCTCAAGCATCTTCAAAGAAAAGCCACAGGAAAGTCTTGAATGCCAAGAATCTAAGCCACTTCTCAGGATAAGAAAGGAGACACCCACTTGTGAATGGCTCCAGAAGGGTTCTGAAGAACCTTGAGTCAGTGGAGGCTGACCCCACATGTGTCATGGCCCAAATGTAGACATAGACTGAAAGGGCATAAGGTCAATTCAACAAACATTTCTTAAGTACCTACTATGGGGCAGGCACTAGGTGTTGCTGGAGAAATGAAGACAAAATGAAGCAGTCCCTATCCACAAGGAGTTAACATTCTATTGAAGGATTTCTCTGTCTCTGTCTCTGTCTCTGTCTCTCTCTCTCTCACACACACACACATGTGAGAGAGAGAGAGAGAGAGAGATACTTTCAACTGAAGGAACCATGAAAGACTTCCTATAAGAGGTGGCACCCAAATTGGATCTTGAAGGAGGCTAAGTATTCTAAGAAGCTGAGGGGAGGAAGGAGTTCATTGTAGGCCTAAGGGTTACCTTGTGAAAAGACTTGGAGGTTGGAGTCGAAACATCCACTCTGAGAAAGCTAGGAAGCTACTTTGGCAAAAACAGTACATGAAGGGGAATTACATAAACTGTCCAGAAAGAGAAGTTAAACTAGATTGTAGACAGCTTTAAATCGAAAACTAAAGTTTGTGTTTTATCCTAAGGACCATGTAGAGTCACTGAAGATTTTTTAGCAGGGGAATAATATGGTCAGACTTGTGCGTAAAGAAAATTCCTTTGGCAGCTATGTGAGGGATGAATTGGAGAGGGCAAAGAATGGAAGAAGGGTTAGCAATTTGAAGGTTAGTACAATGGCCTCAGGAAGCTAGGTGATATAGTGGATAGGGTGCCTTACTGGGAATCAGGAAGATCCATCTTCCTGAGTTTGAATCAAAAACAAGCATTTACTAGCTGTGTGACCCTGGGCAACTCACTTAACCCCGTTTGTCAGTTTCTTCATCTGTAAAATGAGGAGAAGGAAATGGCAAAGCCCTCCAGTATCTTTACCAAGGAAAACCCCAAATAGCATCATGAAGAATGAGACAGGACTGAAACAATAACAACCTCCTAGGTGAAAGATGAAAGTTTGGCAGAGGATAGTATCTTCGTGGGAAGTGTTGAGATGCAAGAGATAGTGTGGAAATACAACTGGCAACACTTGGCAATTGATTGGTTGGGAAGGTGTGGTGGGAGAGAGAAGAGTCTAGGTTCATGAACTTGGGTGACAAAACAAATGTTCCTTCAACAGAAACTCAAGGAAATTCAAAAGAGGAATGAATTTGTCGGGGGTATAATGAATTCTATTTGGGAAATGTTGAGTTTGAGATGCTGGAGGGATATCCAGCTGGATATATGGGACATGGTGAGATAGTTACACTATGTAGCCAGAATAGGGATGGTATCCATTTAAGATCATCTTAGTGTGGGAATATCTTCTTATATCTCTTCTTTCATTCTCTGCTTGTTCTTTATAATTTTGCAATGTTCACTTTTGATTTGTGTATGTATGGTTATTCTTTCCACTTACACTCTCACAACCATATTGTTGTAACTACATCGTTGTAGCTGCATTATTGTTGTATGTATTGTTTTCTTGGTTCTGCTTTCTTCACTCTGCATCACTTGATCTAGATCTTTCCACGCTTTTCTGTCTTCACAATCCTTCTGGATGGTTGGTGATGATGGACTGGGGCTCAGGAAAGAGGAGAGGACTGTACATATAAATTTCAAAGTCTTTGGACATCTCTTTTATGGCCTCACCAACTGCCTCACCATTCAGTAGTAACTTCTGCCCCAATCTCCTAATTGGTGACTATCTCTCTGAGACTACTATGTTAGAAAAAATTCCAGTCACACTTCCAACAAACCACCAGCCTTCCAGCATGACCAGAGATCCGCTAGACAGGTATAAATTGCAAGGCTCTGTATCTGCAAGCAGAGAGACCAGAGGGACTTCATGAAAAAGCTTCACAGATGTCAGAAACCTACAGCAGGACTTTGAAAGCCACTCTGCAGACTGAAATACTCCAGGACTCCAAGGCCACTAACACTCTGTCATGAGACACCATGAAGGGCTCTGAAGATCCAGAGCTCTAAACTTCAAAGATCCAGGAAAATTAACTCAGGGAAGTGGGGATCAGTTTAGAAATTAGAATTAGTCAAAACTACAGGAAGAGGAGAGGGAGACAATTGGTCCTGGCACAGGTCAGACCAATCACTGGAGATAAGATAAAGTCAAAAGAACTAATTCTAGTCTTAGGTACCCATAAAATAGGAATCAAATAATAAGTGCTAATATTTATGTATCATTTTAAGGTCTTCAAAACACTTTACAAATATGATCCCATTGAATCCTCACAACAATCCTGGAAGATTGGTGTTATTAAATAATAAATAAATTATTTTAAAAAAAAACGACTTTAGGGGGCAGCTAGGTGGTGGAGTGGATGGAGCTTTGGCCTTGGAGTTAGGAGAACCTGAGGTCAAATCCGGCCTCAGACACTTGACACTTAACTAACTGTGTGACTTTGGGCAAATCACTTAACCATGATTGCCTCATCAAAAAGCAAAAAACAAAAAAACAAAAAACAAAAAAATGACTTTAATGAAGAATTGTCACAGTGAGGCACAGATGATATCCTTGAGTCCTAATTTAGATAATTCGTGGCAGAAAATCAGTAGTAGCAAGGTCACAGAATTGGAGCAGCAGGCATGTCATAAGCTATGAGGTTATCTCCCTGACCTGATATGATCACATTTCAGTGTGAAGCCTAGAACCTGTATCTCAGGCTTCTTTGACCTGCCTACTCACTGGGCAATCTTTTATTGGTCTGACCTTTGGGTCCCAAGTCTGTCTAGGGTTCAGGGCTTTTCAGAACAAAGGTTGCCACCAACTTCTTTCTGACCCCTCCCAGGTCTAAAAAGAAATACATCTGATCTGCCCGGCCATTGAAGACAAGACAATGGTCAAAAGACTTTATTCTAGTTTCAGAGACTCATAAAACAGGAATCCAAATAATAAATGCTGACATTTATATATTGCTTTCAGGTTTGCAAAACACTTTACATATATTATCTCATTTAAATCTCACAACAATGCTAGGAGGTAGGTACTATTATTCTCCCATTTTGCAGATGAAATAGTTGAAAGTGAGAGGGGGTTAGTGACTTGCCCAGGTTCACAAAGATAGTAAGTAACCAAGGGAGGTTTTGAACTCGTATCTTCCTGACTCCAGGCCTAATGTTCCGTCCACTGTGTCAACAGCTGCCTCATATACCACATTAAGGCATTAATTATTATAACTGAAATCTAATAGCACTTTAAGATTTACAAAGTACTACATAAATTATCTCATTTGAGCCATATAACAACCCTGTGAAATAGGTTCTATGAGTGTTATAATTACATTTCATATGTGGGCAACTAAAGTCTAGATATGTTAGACTATTTGTCCATGGTCACATGGAGGTGGGCTTTAAACAAATTTCTCTCTGAACTCTCTGACCTGTGTCCTTTCCACTAATCAACTTTGTATTTCTTTGTATTTTGGGAGCTTAAATATATGGATATCAAACATGCATCAATATTTCCACAGGAAAATACTGCTGTCCTCTGCTACCTTCTCATTCTTTCTCCCCTTCATCTTTTCCTTCTCTTTTCTCTCTTTCCCAGGTAGAACAATGGATAGAGTCCTGGGCCTGGAATCAAAAATAACTGAGTTCAAATCCAGCCTCAGACACTTACTATATTACCCTAACCTGGTCATTTATCCTCTACCTGCCTTAGTTTCCTCAGGTGTACAGTGGTGATCATAATGGCACCACTCCACAGAATTGTTGTGGGAAGCAAAGGAGATGATATTTGTAAAGTACTTATCTCAGCAATTTGGAACTATGCCCAAAGGGCTATAAAACTGCATATCCTTTGATCAAGCAACACCACTGTTAGTCTATATCCCAAAGACATAAAAAAGGGAAAGGACCTATTTGTACAAAAATATTGATAGCAGCTCTTTTGTGGTGGCTAAGAATTAGAAATCAGAGGAATGCCTATCTGTAGGGGACTGGTTAAACAAGCTGTGGTATATGATTGTAATTGAATATTATTGTGCTATAAGAAATGAGAATCAGGATGATTTCAGAAAAACCTGGAAGGATTTACATGAACTGATGCATAGTGAAGTGAACAGAACCAGGAGAATGTTGTACGCAGTAACAGAAATATTGTTTGATGAAGAACTGTGAATGACTTAACTATTCTCAGCAATACAATGATCCAAGACAATCCCAAAGGATTGATGACGAAACATACTATCCGCCTCCAGAGAAAGAACTGATATTGATTGAATATAAACTGAGACACGCTATTTTCATTTTTCCTTTCATTCTTTTTCTTTTATTTGAGTCTTCTTGTACAAAATGACTGATGTGGAAATGCTTTATAAAATTGCATGTGTATAATCTATATTTGATTGCTTACCATCTCAGGGAGGGAGAAGGAGAAGGAGGGATAGAATTTGGAACTCAAAACTTCAAAAAATGTTAAAAATTGTTTTAACATTTAATTTGGGAGAAATATATGTGTGTGTGTGTGTGTGTATATATATATATATATATACATATATATATGTATATATATATATATATATACCCATGTATATGGAGAGAGAGAGAGAGAGAAGAGAGTACTTAGTATACCTGGCACACAGAAGTCACCTAATAAATGCTTGTGCCCTTCTTCTTCTTCTTCTTCTTCTTCTTCTTCTTCTTCTTCTTCTTCTTCTTCTTCTTCTTCTTCTTCTTCTTCTTCTTCTCCTTCTCTGTCTCTCTGTCTCACCCTTCTTGGTTCCCAAGGCTGCCTGTTCCCCGCCCTCGCCCCCGGATTGATTGACAGATCTCCTTTCAATCCTTTATAACCCATATAGCAACACGACAGATTGTTATACATCCTTTCTCCCCATGAGTGGGTTTAGAAGGCTCTCTAGGTCACTGGAATTCAAAGGGATTAGTTGATAGTCTCCCATGTTGAATGACAAAATAAAGTTTTTGAAATTCAGTCACCATGAATAAAGTCTTGGAAGTCATTCCTTTCAGGTTCCTGCCAAGTTGTTGTCCACAAATTTATTCAAATGTTTCTTGAACCGGTTGTACCGTTTTGAGATAATGAAACTCAAAAATATGTTGCTGGTCAGTAAAATAAAATTCCCTTATCTTTGTTGTTATACTTTTACCATTATTTTTGGTCTTTAACTTCTCTCAGTATTTTTCTTCCACTGATCCTGAAGTATTGGTCATATTTCATTTATAGTAAAATGCCACCAGGTGGCAGTACATTCCTAAATTTATGTTATCTATTAGTTCAAACAATAATGTGCTTGCTTGAATTACAACCACTGAATTTTTTATCGCTTTCCCCTTTTAAATTAAAAAAAACTCAATTTTTATTAAAATAAGTTACTATAGCAAATACGAGAGTAAAGTGGATAATTTTAGAGCAGAGTTTTCCAATTCAATCTAGTCAGTCAATAAACCTTTATTAAGCACATATTATATATGGGGCACTGTGCTAAGTATTGAGGATACAGAGAAAGACAAAAGACAGTCCCTGCTTTCAAGGAGTTCATAATCTAACAGAAGAGACAGTATGTAAACAATTATGTACAAACAAAATATATACAGAATAAACTGGAAACAATCAAAAGAGGGAACTCACTAGAATTAAGAGAGATCATGACTTCTTCCTGTAGAAGGTGGGATTTTAGCTCAACTTTAAGGAAGCCATCAGAATCAGGAGTCCGAGACGAGGAGGGGGAGAATTCCAGGACTGGGGAACAGCCAGTAAAAATGCCTAGAGTCCACAGATGGAATGTCCAATGTCACTGAATCTCAGAGTATGTGGCAGGATGTAAGGTATAAGATTGGAATGGTAGCAGGGAAAGGTTATGAGGGCCTTTGAATGCCAAAAAGAGAATTTTATATTTGATCCTGGAGGTGATAGGGAGCCACTAGCATTTATTGAGTTGGGGACAGGTGGGGGGAGAGTGCTTTATGATGATTACTTTCATAGATTTGTGCTTTAAGATGATTACTTTTATAATTGAATGGAGGATAGATTAGAATGGGGCAAGTCTTGAGAGAGGAAGTCCAGTAGGCTATTACAATATTTCAGGCATGACGACCTGCACCAGGGTGGTGGCAATGTCAGAGGAAAGAAAAGGTCATATTTGAAAGACATTATGAAGGTAAAATCAACAGACTTTGACAATAAGGGGATCAGAGAAAATGAAGAGTCCAAATGACACCTATGTTGTATCTAGGTGACTGGGAGGATGGTAGTACACTCAACTGTAATAGAGAAGGTAGGAAAAGAGGAAGGTTGGGGCAGGGGGAAGATATATGTTGTTTTGGACATGCTGTGTTTAAGATGTCGGTGAGACATCAAATTCAATCTGTCCAATAGGCAGTTGGAGATCCAAGACTGGAGGTCAGCAAAGAGGTTAAGGCTGGATGAGTAGATCTAAGAATCATAAACATAGAGATGATAATGAATCCATGGAAGGATGGATGGATGGATGGATGGATGAATGGATGGATGGAAAGAAACCAGCATTTATTAAGTACTCATTATGTGCCATGGGAGCTAATGAGATCACTAAGTGGAATATTATAGAGAAGAGGGCCCAGGACAGAGCTTTAGAGGATACCCCCCTTTAGTGTCACCTAGATGAAGATCCAGCAAAGGAGACTAAGAAGATAGGTAGGAGAGCTAGAAGAGGAAGATGTCACAAACACCTAGAGAGAGAAAAGTAACAAGAAGAGGGTAATCAGCAGTGTCAAAGGCTGCAAAGAGAGCAAGGAAGATAAGGATTTAGAAAAAGACCCTTGGACTGGCAATTAAGAATTCACTGGTAACTGTCTTAGTTAAATGATGAGGCTGAAAGCCAGGCTGCAGAGTTAAGAAGAATGAGAGGAAAAGAAATGGAGGTATTGATTTTTGCATTCAAAACTTACTTAGAAACACATATTACATCAGTAAGATTCAGCAGTAGATAAAATTATATGATAATATTTTTCTGCTAGCGTATGGTAGGGAATGATGCTAAGGTAGTTTAGATAAGCTATGTATATGAGCTCCGTGAGGTCACAGACTGATTTTTGCCTCTCTGTGTGGGCTGTCACAATGAGTGGTGATTTGTTGCTGTTCACTTGTTTCAGTCATGTCTGACTTTTTCATGCCCCTATTTGGGATTTTCTTGGCAAAGTGCTGGAGTGGTTTGCCATTTCCTTCTCCAGCTCATTTTACAGATGAGGAAACTGGAGCAAACAGTTAAGTGATTTGCCCAGGGATACACAGCTGTTTGACTCTTCATGACCCCATTTGGGGTTTTCACAAAGATACTGGAGTGGCTTACCACTTCCTTCTCCAGCTCATTTTACCGATGAGGAAACTGAGGCAAACAGGTTAAATGACTTGCCCAGGGTTACATAACTAATCAGTGTCTGAGGCCAGATTTGAACTCAGGAAGACAAGTCTGCCTGACTCCAGGTCTGGCACTCTATCCACTGCACCACCTAGCTGCCCTAACCTCAGGGCTGACTTCGGAACCAAGGTGAAAATTCCAAGCTTTTTTTGTAAAAAATAGAAAATTTCTGGCAAAACATGCAACCAGAAGTTATTAGTAGGGCAGTATTACCATGGAAGAGCCCCCACAGGTAAGATGTATGTGTGTGGATTGTCTAAATATATGAATGTGGCTTAAGGGTGACATAGGTAGATATGATCTGAAATCTGGACCATCTTTGCAGAGAGGAAAAAAAGGACCTGGCCTGCACTGCCAGCATCATAGCTAGGGGAAAGTACAGGCAAGGCTGTGGACTACTGAGGCTGGACATCTCTCTTCTAGTCTCCAAGAGGGTTATTGGGCTAGAGCCATATTTATCAGCCAACCGCCATTTATCTATGGTCTAAGGGTGTGACTCTGGGCTCAGAAGAAGAACTGCTTCCCTGATCACTCATAAAGGAGAGGGCACCCCTTAGTTTACATATACAAAGCAAATACAAAGTAATTTTATTTGAAGGGAGGGAAGAACAATAACAAAGGAGGTAAGTAGCAAAGGCCTCATTTGAGGTAAGCTTTGATGGGAGCTAGGGATTCCTAGCCAACAGGCTGATGTGAGGAGGGAGGGCATTGCAACCATTAGGGAGGGTACAGCCTATGCAAAGTCATGGAGATTGGACGTGAAATGTCATATATAGATTGTTGCAAGTAGGCCCCTTTGGTTGGAATGAAGAGTACATGAGGGAGAGTAAGATGGGCTGGAGCCATATTGTAAGGGGCTTTAAATGCTAAAACAGGAGGTTGTGTGTCATCTTGTAGGCCATTAAAGCTTCTGGAGCAGGGGAGTGACATGGTAGGACCCATGCTTTAGATAGACTTATTTGTCAGTTGTAAGTCTTATACAAAAAACTGATAATGTTGGTGGGGGGGATCCTATATGGTATTTTCATTACTACTGCTCAATAAATGTAGAAATGCAGAAGAGAAAGGCAGCAGCTTTGGGAAGTAAACAGATAGCTAAGAAGATGTTATTTTTTTTTTAGTTTTTTTTATTTAATATTTTATTTTCCTTCGATTACATGTAAAACAATTTTAACATTCTTTTTTTTAATTTTGAGTTTCAAGTTCTCTCTCTCCCCCCTCATTGAAAAAGCAAGCAATTTGACATAGGTTATACATATGCAGCATGCAAAACATATTTCCATGAAAGTCATGCTATGAAAGAAAACATAAACAAAAAAACCCAAGAAAAATAAAGTAAAGAAAAAGTATGCTTTGATCTGCATTTAGACTCCATCAGTTCTTTCTCTGGAGATGGATAGCATTTTTCATCATAAGCCCTTTAGAATTGTCTTGGATCATTGTATTGCTGAGAATAGCTAAGTTATATTCACATAGATCATCATACAATATTGCTATTGCTGTATACAATGTTGCTATTGCTGTATACAATGTTCTCCTGGTTCTGTTCATTTCACTTTGCATCATTTCATGTAAGTCTTTCCAGGTTTTTCTCAGGCTTGTCACTGCTGATAGTCCAATAGCATTCCATCACAATCATATACAACAGCTTGTTCAGTCATTCCCCAGTTGATGGACATCCCCTCAATTTTCAATTCTTTGCCACCACTAAAAAAAACTGCTTTAAATAATTTTGTACCTATAGGTCCTTTGCCTTTTTTTTTTTATCTCTTTGGGATACAGACCTAGTAGTGGTATTACATGGTCAAAGGCTATGCATGGTTTTACAACCCTTTGGGCATAGTTCCAAATTGCTCTCCAGAATGGTTGAATCAGTATACCACTTCACCAACAGTACATTAATGTCTCAATTTCCCCACATCCCCTTCAACATTTGTCACTTTCCTTTTCTATCATACTAGTCAATCTGATAGATGTGGAGTGGTAGCTCAGAGTAGTTTTAATTTGCATTTCTCTAATCAATAGTGATTTAGAGTGTTTTTAAAAGACTATTGATAGCTTTGGTTACTTCATCTGAAAACTGCCTATTCATATCCTACAACAATTTATCAATTGAGGAATGCTTCTTATATCTATATATTTGACTCAGTTCTCTATATATTTGAGAAATGAGGTCTTTATCAGAGACACTTGATGTAAAATTTTTTTTTCACAGTAATGATTACTAACTATGTATTTCCCTCCATCCTATTTTCCCCCTACAAAGTGTTATTTGAAAATAGAATTCGGGTTTCTGATTTTCATCAAAACATGTGAATTGTCTATTGTTTGTAAGGGATGGGGTGAACCTAACCAAACTAGTGAAAACATTTGCCTGGAATCTTGTGAATCTAATCAAGAGGGATTCAGTGGGCAGGGGAAAATTGCACACACACACACACACACACACACACACACACACATAGGTATATGTATATGTAAGTATGTGTCTGTCTCTCTGTGCATGTATACACATATATAAGACAGTCTTGGTAGTGTAGAGAGTCACAATTAGTAAGTAAGAGGAAGAACAGTAGAAGAGAGAACCAAAAATTCATGAGAGAATATATTTAAGAATTATAATTAAATTATATTTTATCTGTTTAAATGTTGTGTTCTACACTATAGTTTAAACTCCTTGAGGACAGGTACAGTTTCTCACTTTTGTTTTTCATTCCAAGCTGATAGCAGAGTGCCTTGCTATAGTAGGTGCCCAATAAATGCTCATCGAATCAAATTGAAGAACATAGCCTGCAATGAACCTCATGGCTTCAGATGTCTATAAACCAATGATTGAACTATTGAAAATAAGCAGGGAGGCAAAGAGTTACAGTGGGAAAAACACGAAATCTGTAGTCAGAGGTTCAAATCTCAATCCCAGTTCTACCATTCCGCCCCCCTCCCCCCGCCCAAGTGACCTTAGACAAATCACTTAACCTGACTGGATCTCAGTTTCTTCATTTGTAAAATGAAAGGACTGGTCTAGATAAAATTCAATGTCCATTCTTGCTCTGAATCTATGATTCTATGATAAACTAGGGACCACAATGCTATGGTGCTCATGACTAGAATACAATTTTAGAAGGATATGCTTTTTCAAAAGGAATAGAAAAGTTAAATAGGGAGGGATGCGGTAGCATTGAATAACAAGAGGAAGCACTCATGAGGAAATCTAGGTACATGAGGAAAGAAACATGGTAGAAAGCATTTGGGAAAGAATCAATAGAGATGGAAACAGAAGCAACATTGTTGTAGGAATATACTACAGACTAACTGGACAAAAGAAGGAATGAGATGAGGAGCCTGGGAAGCAAATTACTAATCTATACCAAAATGATAAAGGATTTCAACTATTTAGACATTTTTCAGTTCTCTCTCTCTCTCTGTCTCAGAACAATGGATAATTTTGTGATTTGCCTGAATTATAAGTTCAACTATCACCAGGTAGAGGAAGCGACAAAGAGAACTGCTGCTACTTGGGACCTAATTCTCAAATAATAGATTATTATAGTGATCGACTACTGTGTTTTGCATACCTAACCTATTCCACTGATCCACCACTCTATTTCTCAGCCAGTACCAAGCAGTTTTGATGATTGCTGCTTTATAATACAATTTCAGATCTGGAACAGCTAGGCCACCTTCCCCAGCATTTCTTTTCATTATACTTTGGACCTAACCCTGACAAATGAGGAAAAACTAGTCACTAATGAACTTATAAGAAGCTTTTAGGAAAGTGACCATTGTAGAGTAGAATCTATGACAGAGAAAGAACATGAAGTTTAGCAGTCTGACATGTGCCTCATATTTTAGGAGAGAAGGTTTCTAAGGGCTCAAAGGTAGAATAAGTAGGATTCAATGAGCTAATATTTTGTCAGGGGAAGTAGACCTTAGAGGGATGGAAAGCTGTAAATACATGAGCACTGATGATTCTTCAGAAGAGGAAAAAGGGGAACTGGTTAAAGAGACTGATGTGGATGCCAAGGGAACTAATCAGTAAACTCAGATTTTTAAAAGGCAATGTATAGCTGAGCATGGTAGCTCAGGTATGAAATCCCTGTTACTAGACAGGTCAAAACTAGTAGACTTCTTGAGCTCATGGGTTCTGTGCTGCAGTGCACTGAGCTGATTAGTGTCTGCACTAAATCGAGTACCAATATAATGAATGCTTGAGAGGTGGGGGGAGAGGGTGCCACAAAGTTCCTAAGGAGTGGTGAACCAGCCCAGGTCATAAATTGAGCAGATCAAGGCTCCTAGTCCATCACCAGTAGGATCTGGCTCATGAGTGGTCACTGCTCTTCCAATAGGGAGACCCCGGTCTCAAAAACAAAATCAAAATCAAAAGACATGTATGAAAATGAAAGTGTGAGCAAATAACAGATGATATATACAAAAAGAGTAGCATAGTCCTGGAAAAAAAAATGGTATCAATTTAAATAACCAGAATGGACTGAAGTTGGCAATAAAAGCTAAGGACAACAAAAGGTTGCTTTTTTTTTTTTAAAAAAAGCTATGTTTTGGGGCAGCTAGGTGGCACAGTGGATAGAGCACCGGCCCTGAAGTCAGAAGGACCTGAGTTCAAATCCGGCCTTACACCAAACACTTGACACTTACTAGCTGTATGACCCTGGGCAAGTCACTTAACCCCAATTGCCTTAAAAAAAAAAAGCTATGTTTGGATAAAATAGAGAATCGATGAAATGAAGGCTACTACTTTGGTTGGATGGGATGATGGTAACATTATCTTGAGGTCAGAATCAACTCTTCTGTTTTTTTTTTTTTTAGTTCTGTCTTCCAAGAAGGATTTTTGAGTTTCAGATAGAACAAAAATGGTGAACAGGGTTGGAAAACTAAGATAAGTGAGGGGACTGTCAGTCAACATCTAGGTATAGTGTAACTACATCTGTGGGGTCCCTATTGGGGAAAAGCCATAAAACACAGTAAGAAGTGAATGCCATAGCTTGAACTCTTGAAAGGTGGAAGCCTGGATATGGTGATCTGTTAAAATCATAATTCAGACACTGTGTCATAACTCAGATAATGTGTCCAGTAACAGCCATAACACGAACACAGTGACTGGTTTGTGACCAGTACACAATCCCATGTTTGGGCATTTGCCCAACAACTTTAACTTAATGCCCAAGCTTGGAAATGAGCTCATTACTAAGCAGAAACCCCAAAATATCACCATTCAGTAGCAATATGCTTTATAACTCTATCTCTCTTTATTTGATTTCTATAATTACCACTGGGCTTTCCTGGGATCTTTGCAGGCATCCAACCTGTAATCTGGCTGCTGCCCCAGACTGATAATTTATTCAACTCTTGGCAGGGATCCATCATTCTGCTCCAATGTAAATAATCCAATTGATTAAACTACTATCTATCATCAATATGGAGCCACTGGCCTCTTCCTTCAGTATCAAACTTGTCTCACTGTTTGTAGGGTATGGGGAACCATGAGTATCCTTGTGAAAGGGAATTTTCAGACCCTACAATATCCTAGAGTAAAAATTGGCCCATGTTGCTGAGTCTATCAGTGGTCTTTGAAAAAATTATGGAGAAAGAAAAATCCAAATGCGGTCATCAAGTGTCAGACATGTCTGGACAATAAAGCCTAGAATTAAAGTTCATAACATTAAGGGGGCAGTTAGGTGGCACAGTGGATAGAGCACTGGCTCTGGAGTCAGGAGGACCTGAGTTCAAATCCAGCCTCAGACATATAACACTCACTAGCTGTGTGACTCAGAATTGTCTCACCAAAATAATAATAATAATAATAATAAAAATTGGAGATTAGAAAAGGTATTGTATTCCTGTGGCAGGACAAACATTCCAATTAAAAAAAAAGGAAAGCAAAAGTCTGAAGACCCATGATCTTGACTTGGACTCTTTAAAGAAATTGTAGAACACATTAAAGAGGTGATTTATGAGTACTTAGAAGTGAAAGTAATCGTTAAAAGTCAACATGATTTCATGAAGAACAGGTCATGACTTGTTTCCTTTTGTTGGCATGGTAACTAGGCTCATAGATCAGGGGAATGATACAGACATTTGCATACTTATTTTTCAGGAAGTATTTTAAAAAGTCATGCTACGCTTGTGAATAAGGTAGCTACGTAATAGTATAGTTAGGTGGATTTGGAACTTGCTGAATGACTGGACCCAAGGAGTAATTATTAATGGGTTAATATTAAGTTGGAGAGAGAGCTGTGTTGCAGTTCGTCAGTCACTTGTTCTTGGTTCTGGACTTTTTAACCTTTTTTTTTTAATAAATAACTTGCAAACTTGAAAAAGTATCTTAAAATGTTAAATTCCTAGAACAATAGATTCTTTTCCATTATGATTAACCTGTTATCTCAAAGTAATCCTCACAGAGTAATAAAAATAACTATAGCATTATTTCTTAGTTAATTAGTTAATCACTAAGGAAAACAGTTTTACCTGTGGGAAAAGGAATGAAAATAAAAAGGAGTACATAGCCAAAACAGCACTACAGATAAAAAGTAAAAGTAAAAGTAAGAGAGGACAAGTGAACATAGGGGGAGGGTTTTTGTTTTTTTTAAGATTGTCAGAATCATAGCTAAAGTTTGCCACACATCTGTGAGAAATTGGCTGATTCAGCACTGAGGTGGTGGACAGCACCAATCACGTGACTTTTGAGTTGCAATTCAAGTTCACTTTTGTGTTGCAAACAGGGTTTTCCAGGGGGCATTTGAGGAGGAGGAATGTCTGATAATAAATTTCTGGCAGAAATTGGGCATAGACCAATATCTTATACCATTTACCAAGATAAGATCAAAATGGAAGTATGACTTAGAGAGATGTTACACGAAAATTTGAAGAATGTGAAATATATTATCCATCAGATTTATGGATAGGCAAACAATATATGAATAAATAAGAGACAGAGAGCAGTGTGAAATGTAAAATGGATAATTTTGGTTACATTAAATTCAAAAGGTATTGTACAAATAAAACAAATGTAGCCAGGATCAGAAGGAAAGCAGAAAATTGGGGGAAAAATTTATAGACAAATTGTAAATAATATCAATGATACATGCTGTGAAGGTATGAATTAGTGCATCTCCCTAGCCTTCTGGGTTAACGAGTGGGGTATTTTGTGCCCTAATAACTAGCAGCATGGCATACCTGCAGTGTACCTTGCAATATTAAAGCAAGGTTTTTGTTCCAAGGCAGAATAAAACTGTGCAATAAAATAAAAAGAAAGAAAAAGTTTATAGACAGATTCTCAGATAAAAGTTTCATATGTCAAATACATAAAGAACTTTGTCATACGTATAAGAATACGAGTCATTCCCCAATTGATAAGTGGTCAAAAATATGAACAAGCAGTTTTTCAATGAATAAATCAAAACAGTTTATGGTCACATAAAAATGCTCTAAATCATTATTGATTAGAGAAACACAAATTAAAACAACCTTGAGATATCATTTTATACCTATCAGATTGGATAAAATGATTGAAGGAGAAAGCAACAAATGTTGGGGGGGATCTAGAAAAACTGGGACACTCACTGCTGGTGGAACTGTGAACCGATCCAACTATTTTGTAGAGCAATCTGGAATTATGCCCAAAGAGTTATTAAACTGCTTATACCCTTTGACCCAACAATACCACTACTAGGTCTGTTTCCCAGAATGATTACAGAAGAAGGAAAAGAACCTATATGTTTTAAAATATTTATAGCAACTCTCTTTGTGGTGGCAAAGACTTGAAAATTGTGGGGATGCCTGTCAATTGGTGAAAGGCTGAATAAGTTGTGGTATATGATTGTGATGGAATACTACTGTGCTATAAGAAATTATGAACCCAATAATCTTAGAAAAACACAGATAGACTTGCATGAAATAATGAAGGGCACATGAACAGAACCACAAGAATATTGTATTCAGTAACAACAATATTTTTAAGAACAATTTTGAGTGACTGAATCATTTTGATTATCATTAACACCCAAATTAACTACAAAGGATATATGAAGGAAGATGCCATCTGAATCCAAAGAACTGATAAATAGAAGTATGTATGAAAAGGTTTTACACACACACACATAAACACACACACACACACACACACACTTGTGTCTAATGATAGCCATCCCTAGAGCAGGGGCCAAAAGAAAAAAAGGGAAAAGAGAAAGTTACATGATAACTTTATTATATATTTAAAAAGAATAGCAACTTGTACATAATAGATTTACAGTTTCATCTACAGTCATCATTTTTTCTATTCTCCTATGTTGTGGAAATGCTAGTTTTATTTCTTAAATTCAGAATAAAATAAATAAATATTTAAAAATAAAGAATTACTTAGGCTGGCCCACTTTTGTAGGTTTTGGCTTGTTTGGATGTTTCATAGAGAATTTTTTTTATCAGGGCATCTTATGCTTGGAAATTTGTCAGCCTTGGTTGGTAATACCATGAGGATAAATGGCCGTATGGAAGCCAGGAAGAAAGAATGGACTTGGTTCCAGAAAACACATGTCAAGCCAGTGGGACAGCAGAAAGGCCCTCAGGCCCATATAGCTGTAGGAGTTCAGTTAGACACTGAAGTTCTACACTGAGTGTCAGTACTGGATTTGGCATGCCCTATGCTTCTGATGTTCCTGATCAAAGGGCTCAGTAGTCCCATTGGATTCAGTCTAGGGATTATGGGAGGAAGAACTAAGCCTGGCCAGGAAGAAATCAGCAGAGACCTTAGTCTCCTAGGGTACAGCTGTACTATGCCAATGCTTTCAGTATGGGCCGGTTAGTGAATATCTAGAAAAAGAAGCAATAATTTTCAAGAGCCAACAATCATTTAAGTGACTAATTTGGGAGCTGGGGATACTAAGTCAAAAATGAAACAATCCCTACTCCTTTAAGGAAACAGCTCCTGCTTTTGGAAGGAACAGTCTTACATTTGATCGATTCTGTACTCAGGAAGTCCTCTCTTCAACACTCCTTCAAAAGTGGTCATCTAGACTCTTCTTGACTTTAATGAGAGGTCATTATTTTTATTCTTGTTCAAGTAGAGATTGGCTTAGGTGACCTCTGAGGTCCCTTCCAACTTTGAGGTTTTGATATTCTGATTTACAGATTATAGAATGGTGTGTTTATGAATGAGTTCTATGTTCCCACAACTCTTGGGACCAAGACAGACCTTTGCTTATTGGAGGACATCTTCTGGATTACGTTTTCCAGAAGACAATGCCTGGACCCATAATGCAGTGATGTCTCTCAGTGCAGAACTAATCTCTGATCACTCTCTCTTCCTAGATATTTATTCTCCACTCTGGATTGCTGAAAACAATATAAGTATTGCACCTTTAAAAACTCTCATGTCTTAACACTGAAAAAACTTGGAAACAATTTTCTGAACGCTAGCTGGCTGCTTCTCTTGTAGCTCATGACTACATGATAAGCATGGGCCAGACTAGTATTCTTCAAACTCTTTTGATTACATACCCCATCAGTAAAAAATGTTTGCACATGAACCTTCAATATATGTATATTTACTTATTTGTAAATTATATGCATGTACTGTCATATTAGTAAATATGTACATTAAAACACAAAAAAGAAATAAAAAGGATAAAATATTTTGAAAATAATTTATTTTATAAAAAAATTACAAAACTCTTTTTGCTCTTGCTAAAATTATTATATTTTAGTCAGATCAATGTGATTGAATATGAGTACTGAATTTTCTGAACGTGAAATATTTAGTATGTGAAATTGATTTTTGAAAATTTTGGTTTAACATTTCTTGATATGAGAGGATGGGGCCTTTTACTAAACAGAATCAGTCCTGCTCCCCTCCCTACCCCATAAGATGATCTGGGCACACTAGGATGAGAGTGAAGGATTTTTCCAATAGTGGTTGCAGAACTGCTGTGGGTGCCTAGGTTATAGTATGTTTTGAGGGGCTAATGCTGGTGCAGAAGGGTATAGATTGTGAGTTTGCTCAATTCATGGAGGCTATGAATCTTGGAACAGAGGAGAGATCTCTAATTTCAGTGTTAATAGGAACTGTCTTCTAAAAATGTCTTCTTTTCTCTTTTTAGGAGGTGTGTGTGTATGTGTATGAGAGAGAGGGAAAGAGAGAGAGAGAGAGAGAGAGAGAGAGAGAGAGAGAGAGAGAGACCCACTGCATGTTCTTCCATTGGTTTGCAATGCAGTGGCCAATGCCCTGTCATGTCACTCCTCTGAGCCGCAATGTCCCCAGCTGTAAAATGAGGGGATTGGATTAGTTGAGCTCCAATTTCTCTTCCAGCTCTTAAACCCACGGTGTTAAGATTTGCTCTTGGTTTATCATATCTCTTAGTAGTGTTTATCCCATAAAAACCCTAAAAAACCTGCTCTATGTTTCTTAGTGCTCTCTGCCCATTGAATTCCTTTCCTGCACTTCTCTCAAAGAACTAATTAGTGCTAATGACCATCAAAATTATTTTCGAATATCCTTTTTGTGTTCCTGGAGTTTTGACAATTCTTGCAACTTTTCTTTTTCCCTCCCTAGAGTTGATCTGGCCCACTCATGCCTGCTTACTGTTTGGATGATTTTTCACTTCTGCTCTACAGTCTATTTTAGCTTTCTATTCATAAAAATGTATTGGGAAAGTATTGGGAGACACATAAGATTATAGATCAGAGGGTCGCAGAGTTAGGGCTGGAAGATACCTATGAGATAACTAGTATAATCTCCTCATTTTACAGATGTGAAAACTGAAGGCTGCAGAAGTTATGTGACTTGCCCAAGGTCATACAAGTTGTGAGTGACAAAGATAGGATTTGATCTCAGGTTCTTTGACTCCAAGAGCAGCTCTCCTTCCACTGAAATGTTGCCTCTCAGCCTTTTTTCCTGAAGACTCCCTTTTTTGCTCCTCAGTGAGGAGGCCAACACTCACTTTCCCTTCCTCCTTCCTTTTCTGGAATGGTCAGGCTGATCTCTTCTCTGTTGTGGGCTATTACTAAGCCCTAGTAGATTTAATAGCCAGTGACATATTTGGATGGAGCTAGATCTGCTTCAGGCCAGAGATGAGTGTGTACTCCTCCCCATTCTTTGAAGCCTAGTGAACAATTCAGCAAAGGGCTTTAGGGCTTAATTAGCTCAGTCATCTTCCCAGTACCAACTCCAATTCTCAGAAATGGTCCAGGTTAACTTTGCCTTTGGTACCTGATCTTTCATCTTTAATTATACTCTGAGAAGAGTCCAGTGATCTGTCACAGCTCACCCCTAACACCCTTCTTTCCCCTTTCTTCTGCTACTCCCACCATACTTTGATATATTAGTCTGGTATTGACTTTTGATTCCTTTTATACCACCTGTCTCTCCAAACGATGTGTGCCATAATATTTAATGACACTAAGTCTGTCCTAGACACCACTCCTGGTTTAATACAGTTCACGATGAAAAAGAATGAGTGTGCCTGGTAGTGATTCTTTATATAACTGCCTTTCTTCTCTCTTTGTGTCATTAGAATTTTATTTTCTATAGAAGAGGTTGTTAACTTTTTTTGTGTCATGGACTCCTTTGGAAGTCTTAAGAAGTCTATCAACCCCTTCTCAGAATAATATTTTAAATGAAATATGAAAGAAGTCAATTATATTGAAATACGGTTATCAAAAATGCTTTAAAAAAAACAACAACAACAAGTTCATGAACCCCAGGTTAAGAATCCTTGCTCTAGAGCAGCGATTCTCAAACTTATTTGGCCTACCACCCTCCGCCCTTTCTGTTTGCTAAGCAATGGGGTTAAGTGACTGGCCCAGAGTCATACAGCTAGTAAGTGTCAAGTGTCTGAGGTCAGATTTGAACTCAGGTCCTCCTGACTCCAGGGCCAGTGCTCTATCCACTGCCCCTCTACTACTCACTTTTCAAAGAAAAAATTACTCAGTGCCACCTTGGGAATCTACTTTCTTTAACCCTTTAACTTTTTAAAAAAAATTTGCATCATTTCAAAAAAACATAAATATTAAAAAAAACACATCTTAAGTTTAATAATTTATTGTAAATTTGTGGGTTTTTTCCTGCATTGAAACTTTGATGATGCAATATTGTGTCATGTAACCGTGTAGTATTGAATTGTAAGCAAGTCATCGTACGCACATATTCCTGCCAATGCATGCTGGACTTCCTGACAATGAACAAAAGGCTCGCCTGCTAACACTTGCTCATTAACACTTGTCTGCCTACTTGACCACTGATTGGTTATAATTTGCATTTTGTGTGTTTATTTAGAAAATAATATAATCACTATGACTTTAACTCTGTTACACAACAGATGAAACATGTATGAACGGCTTTTCAAAATTCTCTTCTTTCCTTATGCTTCCACTGACCTCTTATTTTTATTCAACACCTCCCCATTACACCCAAGGATACTACCCCCGTTATTCCAGTGCCCCCCAGGGGACAGTATCATCCACTTTGGGAAATTATGCCTAGAGCTTTTCACTGCTGAAGCTGCATCCCTGTGGAAAATTTTATGCCATGAGTTTCTCCCTAACCTTTGTCTAAATCTTTTAAAATCTGCTATTCCAGAGTTCTTAACCAAGCAAAAAGTGGAGGTGATCATAAAATAGAAATACTTTCTATTACATGGGACTGAAGAGCTTTTGCATAAACAAAATCAATGCAACCAGGATAAGAAAGGTGGCTATTGATTGGGAATGAATGAATGAATGGGAAAAAAGCATGTATTGAACACCTATGCCAGTTGGGACAGCTAGATGGCTCAGAGCATAGAGTGTAGGGCCTGGAGTCAGGAAGACCTGAGCCCAAATCTGGCCTCAGACACTTGCTAACTGTGTAACCCTGGGCAAGTCGTTTAACCTCTGTGTGTCTTAATCCACTAGAGAAGGGAATGACAAACCACTCCAGGATCTTTGCCAAGAAAACTCCTCCATGGATAGTATGGTCCATGGGGTCATGAAGAGTTGGACGTGACTGAACAACAACATTTGCCAGTAACTGTCCTGGGCACTGGGGATACAAATACATGGAGGCAGTAGGTGGTGCTGCTGCACTAAGCCAGTTGAACTGTCAGTCACCCACTGAGCCATTGCTCCCCTTCCCCCTTTTGACAACCTTATCAGGTGTGTGGCTAGCTTTCAAAGTCAAAAACAGGAAAATAAAAAGTAAAGAGATGATGCCCATACCTTGCTCTCTCAAAATCCATTGCTTTTCCCAGCTCAAGATTATTTCTAGGGGTATCTGAATCTTAATCTTGTGGCTTGTACAGTCTGATATTATTCTCCTGTATTGTCCTAACAGCTCCAAATCCTCAGCCAAATTCAGTTGGGGAAAATTTCTTTCTTCTTCAGAAGTGAGAATCTATTCCTCTCTCTTTTCCTCTCTCTATTTGCAGTGACAGATAAGCCTTAAATAAAATATACTCAGTTTAGCATTTCGGCTGGCAAATATGGTTTTATAATAGGTAAGTAAAATATGAATTGAAAGCAACAGATGACAAACAAACAAATGTGCCCATTGGAGAAAGAATCAAGTAGCTTTGGTAGGGGATGGAAAGAGTCTCCACTGAGGAGTTGCTTTGGCTAACACTCACCCCCAGCACTATTGCTCCTGTTGTACTACGATAGTAGTACAGTATCGGCTCATATATTATGATAACCTCCTATGGCTTATCTCTCAGCAACTGCTCACTTCCATTCTAGGTTCTTGAGTCACTTCTTCCTGCTTGCTTGGCACTCATATCCCTGATTTCTTCTGTCTTCTATCCATAACTCTTTTTTCCCCAAAGATGGGAGGGAGATAATCTTGGGTGTCAAAGTCAATTTACCCGGTGGTCATTCCCTCCTTTAAGTCTTCATTTCAAGGGACATTTGTAAGTGAAATGGTCTCTATCCTCAAGTAGCTTATATTCTAGTAGGGGAAAACAACTTATCCAAGGGAGTGGTGGACAGGGAAGAGAATTTTGGTAGTTACATGACTGGTGGTTCATAGAGTAGTCAATTGTCCTAACTCTTCTGAACACAATGGTAGTATTGATTTCATAACTGTTCCCAGAAAGAGGTAGAAACCTGGAGATCAAGGAACATGTGCATTGTGTCAAGGCAAATGACAAAGATGTTCAGGGTAGATAGTCCATGTGAAGCATGGACTTGCTAGATACAGTGGGTTCCTTGACTTAACACTCACTTAGTCAGGGACAAGACAGTCCCAGGGTGGAGATTCATAACTCTTCCAGGAATGAGAGCATGATCTCTGGAGGGTATTATTCCAAGTGGGGAGGTGAGGCAATGGCAGGGAATATAGTAAGATGTTTGGGTAGATGTATATGTGCATGAAGGGCATTTAGGTGACACAGTGGATAAAATGCTAGGCCTGGAGTCAGGAAGACCTGATTTCAAATCCAGCCTCAGATACTTATTAGCTATGTGACCCTGGGCAGGTCATTTAATCCTGTTAGCCTCAGTTTCCTCATCTGTAAAATGAGCTGGAGAAGGAAACAGCAAACCACTCCAGTATCTTTGCCAAGAAAACCCCAAGTGGGGTCCTGAAGAATTGGATACAACTGAAATGACTGAACAACAACAACATACGTGCATAGATTAGGAAAAATATCTGTATCAGATACATCTGATCTTGTATCTAAGATGTACTAGGAATCAACTCAAATGTGATCAAGAGCCATTCCCCACTAGACAAATACTCAAAGGTTACAAGCAAACAGTTCTGAAAAGAATGACAAATTATTAGTAATTGTATGAAAGAATGTTCCAAATTACCAATAATAACAAAAGTGAAAATCAAAATAACTCTGAGGTTTGTCTTCATACCCAGAAAACCAGCAAAGATGGTAAAGGTTAGCAATAGTGTCAGATAGGCTGCTAAAATACCAGCACACTAATACCCTATTGATGGAACTGTGATCCAGCTATTCTAGAGAACAAGTTGGAATTATGCTAAGAAAGTGACTAAAAATGTCCACACCCTTTGACTCAGAAATCCCACTATGAGACATATACGCCAAGAATATCAAAGACAGAAAAGTCCCATACGCCCAAAATGTTCATAGCAACACTTTCTGGTAGCAAAGAATTGGAAGCAAAGTAGATAACCATTAACTGAAGAACGGCTAAACAAATTAAGATTGTGAATGTAATGCACTATTAGAAATGATGAATATGAAGAATTCATAGAAGCCTGGAAAGGCTTATGTGAACTGTTGCAAAATGAAGTAAGCAGAACCAGGAAAATAATATGTACAATAACTACAACAATCGAAATGGAAATAAGAAAAGAAATGAAACTGAAATGTGTCTTGTTAAAATATCCAAACTTGTCCTTGAAGAAGACATGAGAAAATGTTCTTCTTTGGGAAACTATGGGTATAGAACATTGCATATATGATTAGACTTGGTTGATATGTTGGTTAATTTTTCTGAACTGCTTTTTTTCCCTCTTTCTTATTATTTATTTTAATGGTTGCCTTTCTAGGTAGGGAAGGAGAAAAGCTATATTTAGAAATAAAGGTGATATAAAAATAAGATATCAATAAAAGTTTTTTTTTAATTTAAGTACTTTGCTATCACCAAAAAAAAAAATTTGCTCTCCCAAAATCTAGGGTGCATGGCATTTCTCTCTTTTGTAACAAAGTCTAAGATCAAATACAGCTATCTCTTCCACATCAAAGGGGTTTAGGGGCATGGTGCTCCCATGATCTGAAAAATCCACGTAAAATTTTTGGCCTTCCCTTTGTATTAGAGAAGAAGTCTGAATTATTATGGTATTAAAATACAAAATATATTGATATTATATAACACTATACAGATATTTTATAATACTCTACACATATTTTATCCATTTCTGAGTTTCTAAACTTCTTCTGTGTCATCTGCTGATGTCATCTGTGGCTTCCCCCAAAATTCCCATTTAATTTATTATGCCAAACCATGATATATAGAAGCCTTGATGGGGAAAGTTGCAATGTGGAAGGAATAACTATAGTCACTTTCTTGCACAGTTCTTATTTAGATCCAGAATTGCAGCTCCCCTAGTTATTTTCATCATTTTTTGAAGTATGAAATTATCAGTAAGATAACTTGAGGAGATGCCAAGTAAGGAGAGACCTGGACAAAAGTACCTTAGGAAAAATTGAGTAGGAAGAGAAAACTTTGGAAGGATAAGTGAAAGCTTCATGGGGGAAATGGTAAAAGATAAGAGCCTTGAAGGAAGAGAAGGATTCTGAAGGGCATGGATGAGGAAGAAGTACTCTCCAGGAAGTGAGAACAGGCAGAGCAGATGTCATATTGACTTAGGAGAATAATTAATAGCATAGTTGGCATAATATAGTTGGCTGGAAAGGTAAATTGTAGCCAGATTATGAGTTCTTTAAATGCCTGGAAAAGTGTTTGCATTTTGTGCTATCAGAAATAAGGAGTCACGGGGGTGGAGTCAAGATGGCGGAGTGAAAGCAGTGACTAGCTTGAGCTCTCCTCCAAACCCTTCCAAATACCTGTAAAAAAATGACTCTAAACAAATTCTAAAGCAGCAGAACCCACAAAAAAACAGAGTGAAACAATTTCCAGCCCAAGACAACCTGGATGATTGATCGGAAAGGTCTATCACTCTGGGCAGAGAGAGGAGTGCAGTGCGGCATGGGTGCGCAGGCCTCAGCGAACCTGGAGCAGGCCTCAGAGGACTGAATTGTGGGCAGCTATGGCAGTTTCCAGACTTCTCAACCCACGAACACCAAAGACAAATTAGAAGGTTAGTGGGAAAAGTCTGTGACTGTGGTGAGAGAGAAAAGCTAGGTCTCAGTCACAAGTCCTGAGTGTGGCCCAGGGCTGCAGCTGCTTCCTGAGCTTCTGGCCCACAGACAAAGGGGGAATCAAGTGGCTGATCAGAGGGGGATTGCAGGGATCTCTTTGCCAGTGCTGAGGCAGGAATCTCTTGCTTTGCCTGTGCTTGGATCTGGGTCACAGTTCTGAGGGGTGGTCCTGGGGTGAGGAGGAGTACTGGCATGGTGGAGCTTGTTTTGGCGGTGGAGAGGAAATACCTCGCCCCTTATCATACCACCTTGGAAGACCTGAAAATTTACAGGTCCCTAGAAGTACCTCTGAAAACAGCTATACAAACCCCTGAAGCTTGGGACTGTACATTCTTCACATTGGAAGCTGACTCTTACCTTAATAAAGAGTTTAAAACTCAAGTAATTGACTGGGATCATGAGTAAGCAGTGCAAAAAGAGTCAGACTATATTATCTTACTTTGGTGACAAAGAAGATCAAAACATACAACCAGAAGAAGACAACAAAGTCAAAACTCCTACATCCAAAGCCTCCAAGAAAAATATGAATCAGTCCCAGGCCTTGGAAGAGCTCAAAAGGGATTTTGAGAAGCAAGTAAGAGAAGTAGAGGAAAAACTGGGAAAATAAATGAGAGTGATACAAGAAAATCATGAAAAACAAGTCAACAGCTTGCTAAAAGAGGCCCCCAAAAAATACTGAAGAAAATAACACCTTAAAAAATAGCCTAACCCAAATGGCAAAAGAGGTCCAAAAAGCCAATGAGGAGAAGAATGCCCTAAAAAGCAAAATTGGCCAAATGGAAAAGGAATTCCAAAAGATTACTGAAGAAAATACTTCCTTAAAAATTAGAATAGAACCATTGGAAGCTAGTGACTTTACGAGAAATCAAGACACTCTAAAAAAAAATCCAAAAGAATGAAAAATTAGAAAACAGTGTGAAATATCTCATTGGAAAAACAACTGACCTGGAAAATAGATCCAGGAGAGAGAATTTAAAAGTTATTGGACTATCTGAAAGCCATGATCAAAAAAAGAGCCTAGACATCATCTTTCAAGAAATTATCAAGGAAAACTGCCCTGATATTTTAGAACCAGAGGGCAAAATAGAAATTGAAAGAATCCACTGATCTCCTCCTGAAAGAGATCCCCAAAGGAAAACTCCTAGGAATATTGTAGCCAAATTCCAGAGCTCCCAGGTCAAGGAGAAAATATTACAAGCAGCCAGAAAGAAACAATTCAAATATTGTGGAAATATAATCAGGATAACACAAGATTTAGAAGCTTCTACACTAAGGGACTGCAGGGCATGGAATATAATATTCCAGAGGGCAAAGGAGATAGAATTATAACCAAGAATCACCTACCCAGCAAAACTGAATATAATCCTTCAAGGGAAAAAATGGGCATTTAGTGAAATAGAGGACTTTCAAGCATTCTTGCTGAAAAGACCAGAGCTGAATAGAAAATTTGACTTTCAAATATAAGACTCAAGTGGAACATGAAGAGGTAAACAGGAAAGAGAAATCATAAGAGATTTATTAAGGTTGAAATGTTTACATTCCTTCATGGAAAGATGATATTTGTAACTCATGAGACCTTTGTCAGTATTAGGGTAGTTGGAGGGAAAAATTATATGTATATAGATAGATAGATAGATAGATAGATAGATAGATAGATAGATAGATA
>NW_020954907.1:1020537-1096957 GCF_900497805.2 Vombatus ursinus | reverse complement strand
ATAGATAGATAGATAGATAGATAGATAGATAGATAGATAGATAGATAGAGGGCACAGGGTGAGTTGAAAATGAAGAGGTCATATCTGGAGAATAAAATTAAGGAGTGAGAGAGGATTATACTAGGAGAAGGAGAAAGGGTGAGGTAGAACAGGGTAAATTATCTCACAAAATTAAAACAGAAAAGAAAAGGCTCTTACAGTGGAGGAGAAACAGGGGAAGGTGAGAGGGAATGAGTGAATCTTATTTTCATAGGATTTGACTTAAGGAGGGAATAACATACACACTCAATTGGGTATGGAAATCTGTCTTACCCTACAGGAAAATAGGGGGGGAAGGGGACAAGAGAGTAGGGGGATGATACAGAGGAGGGCAGATTGAGAAAGGGGGTAATCAGAAGCAAATACTTCTGAGGAGGGACAGGGCCAAAAGAAAGAATAGAATAAATGGCGGGGCAGGATAGGATTAAGGGAAATAGAGTTAGTTTTTCACAGCATGTCTACTATGGAAGTGTTTTGCATAACTGCATATGTATAACCTATATTGAGTTGCTTACCTTTTCAATGAGGGTGGGTGGGGAGGGAGGAAGGGAGAAAATTTGGAACCCAAAGTTTTAAAAACACATTTAAAAAAATGTTTTCACATTCCAGCCCAACTGGGAAATAAGAAATACAGGAAATGGGGTACATAAATCTATCCTGCCCTACAGGAAAATAGAAGGGGAAAGGGATAAGAGAAGGGGGGGAGAGATAAAAGGGAAGGCAGACTAGGGGAAGGGATATTCAGAATGCATGCCATCTTGGGGTGGGGGAGGGGTGAGATGGGGTGAAAATTTGGAACTCAAAATCTTGTGGAAGTAAATATTGAGAACTAAAAATAAATAAATTTATCAATAAAAAAGGAAAACAAAACAAAACAAAACAAAAAAAGAAATAAGGAATCACTAAATGATATGTGAGCATGGGGGTGACACAATGATTCCGTGCCTAAGTATATTATTTTGTCAGCTGTGTGAAGAATGGATTTGAGAGTTGAGAGAGTGGAGGCATGGATATCGTTTAGGAAACTTATTCAATAGTCCAAGTGAGAGCTGATAAGAGCTTGGACTAGGGTGGTAACTGTGTGATTTGAGAGCAGAGGACAGACAGACGCAAGAGTTTTTTTAGGTGATAGACTTAACAAAACTTGACAACTGATTTGTATTGAGAAATGAGAGAAAGGGTAAACTCAAATATATTTCAGTGATGAAGAAGGATGAAAGTGCTTGTAACAGAAAATAAGAAGTTAGGATGAGGGATAGGTTTAGAAGGGAGATTGATGAGTTCATTTTTGGACACATTGAATTTGAGACGCTGCTGTAACACCTGTGTGATTTCTATCAGGCAATTGAGAGTAAAGCTCAAGGGAGAAATTGGGGCTGGATAGATATTATAACTGAATTCATTGGAGTCAGTGAGGTGGCCAGGGTCAAGAGTTTATTCATTTGTTATTTTTTAAAATATATGTAGTATTTTATTTTTTTCCCAATTACATGTCAAGATAATTTTTAGCATACATTTTTGCAAGATTTTGAGTTCCAAATTTTTCTCCCTCCCTCCCTTCTCCTCTGCTGAAAATGGTAAGCAATTTCATATAGGTTATACATGTGCTATCATGTAAAACATATTTCCAAATTAGTCGCAATTGTGAAAGAAGAAACAGATCAAAACGGAAAAAAAACATGAAAAAGAATAAAGTAAGTGAAAAAAATATACTTCAATCTGCATTCAGAGTTCATCAGTTCTTTATCTGCATGTGGATAGCATTTTCTTTTGTGGGTCTTTTGTACTTGTCTTGGATCATTGTTTTGCTAAGAAAAGCCGAACCATTCATAGTTGATCATCACACAATGTTGCTGGTACTGTGTACAGTGTTCTCCTGGTTCTGCTCATTTCACTTTGTATCGGTTCATACAAGTCTTGCCAGGTTTTTCTCAAATATCATTCCTTATTGCACAATAGTAATCCATTACATTCATATACCACAGCTTGTTCAGCCATTCCCCAATTGATAGGCATCCCCTCAATTTCCAATATTTTGCCACCATGGAAAGGGCTGCTATAAATATTTTTGCACATATAGGCCCTTTTCCCTTTTTTATAATCTCTTTACATAGACCTAGTAGTGGTATTACCAGATCAAAGGGTATGCACAGTTTTATAGCCCTTTGGGTATGTAGTTCAGGGTCAAGAGTTTAGAGAAAGGAAAGGACCTAGTACACGGCCTTGGGGAACATCCACATTTAGGGGGTGGGAGGAAGGTATCAAATCAGTGCAAGAGATTAAGGAGTAGTTAGAGGCATAACAAGAAGATCAGGAGATAGCAGTCGGAGAGGATAAGAGAAGTAAGAACGAAAAGCCAACAGCAGTGGGTGGTTGGTAGTGCCACAGTGGCTCAAAAGTGCAGGAGAATGAGAGACTAAGAAAAGAATTTGCTTATTATTTTAGAAGACACTGATGACCATTGAGAGAGTAATTTTAGCAGAGTGATTGAATCACAGGACCGTAGAACATAAATTGAGAGTCAGAAGGGACCTCACAGACCATCCAGCCTAAGTCCTCATTCTATAGATGAGGAAACTGTGGACAGAACAGGTTAAATGACTTGTCTAAGGTCATACAGGTAGTAAATGGCAGAGAGAGGAGTTATTCCAGGCCTTTTGATGCTGCAACGTATGTTTTGAGGTGCTTATCCCAATTCCTATTCACAACGATGATTTGGGGCCCCAGAGTATGACAACATCCTATCAGGGCTCTAGAGATACCCTAAAGGGTTAGAGGACCCTTTGTCTAATGTATCAGCTCAAGTCTCTGGTCTAATGTGTTCTCCCCTATGTTCACCTCAGGAGATTAGCACCCTAGTTTCATTTAGCCAATTAGCGTCAATAAGCTTTTACAAAGGGATGTTTACTGAGAATATGGAATAAAAGTAAAGAAGGTGAATCGTGGGTATGACCAGGGTTAAGAATTAGCAGGATGTCAGCAGAAAAAAGACAAGGGGCCAAGGGATTCGAGGTTAGATAAATTAGGGCCATTTTCTAGACCAACTGAGTTTGAAGAGTTTAAACATGAGGAAGAGCCTTGATCAGTTACTCCTCCCCATTTCAATTCCTTCAGTTGCTGGCATATGTATGCCTCTCCAAATGAGTGATTAGGTAATAACCCAGTGTAGCCAACACATGACTTACAGATCCAAAAGAGGTTATGCTTCCCAGTTAGCTGTAGGTGGGGATGGTATTGTTGTGGGCCTCCAAATCTGCATCCAGATGAAGGTTATGGTATAGCAGTTCCCCTTTGTGGGGTGCTGTAGCAGTTTTGCTGCTTTTCCGCATACATAGAAAAAAATAATAGCACTCCCCCTGATGTTTCTGGAAAGATTTATTCCCTTAGTAGCTGGCTAGTATTCTGTGAGTGTTCCTTGCTTCTTGCTTTTATCCCAAAAGAGCCAAAAAGGTCTCTCCCTCTTTTCCCAACAAAAACTTCATAGGCATTTTCATCAAGCGTCAGACGGTCCCGTAGCACATGACATCGTCGAGAAGACCCTCCACATCTTCCTTGTTTGCTGACCTTGGGAAAATCAGGGAGCATTCCAATCCCATACACTCTCTCCTCAACCAGTTACAGAGCTCAGAAATCCTAGAGCACAGATGTAGAAGTGGAGGGAGCAAATAACACCTTGCTCCTCATTCAATGGCCATCCTGCAACTCCTGAAAGAGAGGAATCTCTAATCTCTAATCCACAGCAGAGATCGGTAGCGCAGTGGATAAGAGCCCTGGGCCTAGATTCAGAAAACCTAACCCTAAACCTACAGTTCAAATCCAGACATTTACTAGCTGTGTGATCTCGGGCAAGTCACTTCACCTCGGTTTTCTCATCTGTAAAATGGAGATAATAATAGCACCTACCTCCTAGAAATGTTGTAAGATCAAATTAGACAGTATTTATAAAGCTCTGAGTACAGTGCCTAGCACATGACAATACCATATAATTGCTAGCTATTAATAATAGTTTTACTATGGGTCAAGTCAACAATCCTATGAACAAGCATTTATTAAGCACCTTCTGTGTGCTAGGTATTGTGCTAAGACCAAAGAGAGGTTAGAAAGTAAGGGCAGAGCAGGGGAGATTGACTGGGATAACATGGCGAAGATGAGAGTTTAGAAGTGAGGCAATGGGGGCAGCTAGGTGGCGCAGTGGATAGAGCACCGTCCCTGAAGTCAGGAGGACCTGAGTTCAAATGCGGCCTCAGACCAAACACTTGACACTTACCAGCTGTGTGACACTGGACAAGTCACTTAACCCCATTGCCTAGCTGAAAAAAAAAAAAAGAAGTGAGGTAATGGGAGAAAAGCAAGGACAAAAGATTATGATAAAAGCAGGAGGATTTCAGAGTTTAAGACCTTGGAGGTGATAGAGTCTGGGAATGATGAGGAGGCCCAAGGTGTGGAACATCCTTGTGGGAGGCTGAGGTGGAGTTGAGAAAGAGATCTTGAGAGTGGATGGAGTTGGCACCCTAGGAGGCCAGCATGCCCCAAGAGTCATCATTGCAAATACTGAAAACACCAAAGGGGAGGATGAGGGTGGTGGTAGAAGGGATGGGCCAGTTACAGAGCTCCTTGAGCAGGTTAATAGACAATAACCATATGTCTCTGGCTACCGGGGAACTGAATTTGGCAGTGTGAACTTCTAGCCAGCTCAGATTGCAGAGTGATAGTGACAGAGGGAAGGTCTGAAAGTGGTGATGGAGAGTAAGTGGTATCGGAGCTCCTTGCCTTGGTCCTGTGGTCCCCAGGAGTTTGGGCATAAGGGAAAGAGGCCAGCATTGGACAAACAGGGCTCAGTACAGTAGACATGTTTTTAAGTACTGCTTGTCTGCTTGGCTAGCCTATCATCCATCGCTCAGTCTGTCCGTCTGCCTGTTTGCTTGGCTGGCCTTTATGCTACTGTGTCTGTGCAGGCTGTCAGGCTGCCTGCCTTGCTGGTTTATTGAGCTGGTTGCCTGGCTGATCTATCACAAAAGCCTGTCTCTTGAACTGTCTGCCTTCATCAGTAGACACCTGAGCAGGGAGGAAGGAAGGAGCTGCCGATTCTGAAGCATCAGTCTCTGAAGATCAGCTCTGAGACACTTCTACAAGGTAACTAAGTGGCACAAAGGATGGAGCACTGCACTTAGAGACCTGAGTTCAAACTTGGCCTCAGATGTATCCTTTCTGTGTGACCCTGGGCAAGTCACTTAACTTCTGTCTGCCTCCACTTCCTCAGCTGGAAAATGGGGATAATAATAGCATCTACCTCTCAAAGTTGTTGAGGATCAAATGAAATAATATTTGCAAAGTGCTTAGCATGAGTCTGGAACATAGTAGGTGCTTACTAAATGCTTGTTCCTTTCCCTCTCTGAACCTTTATAGAGGATTACCCTATGAGTCTGGCCTCAGGGCCCGTTTTCCCTCTATGGTGTAGGTTCTGCTGTCACCCCTCAGCCTTGAATCAGCCTTCCTGATGTACCATTTCCTCCCTAGGAGCTACATCCAAGTCTGAAGTACCTGCAATCGACTGTGTCTTTGGTAGTGATGATGGTGGTGATGGTGGTGATGCCTCACCAGAGCCTTGGACTTGCCCATGTTCAATCATCCCTCCTAATTGACTCCCCTGCCTGAGACAGAACAGAAATGGGAGACTGAGGCCCAGCCCCTGGAGCATGGATATGAGAAATCCTGGGGTTGGCTATACTACCCTGTATTCCAAGGTGGTCACTAAGCTGGCTATGCTGTGGTTATAGGTGCTCCGTGTCAGAAGGAACAGGCAGAGAGAGGTGAGTCCTCTACTCTCCTCTCCTCTTCTCCCCTTCCCTCCCTTCCCCTTTCCTCCCCTCTGCTCCCCTCCCCTCTCCTCTCTTCTCTTCTTTTTCTCCTCCCTTCCCCTCCCCTCCTCTCCCCTCTCCTCCCCTCTCCTCCCTTCCCCTTTCCTCCCCTTCCCTCCCCTCCCCTCTCCTCCCTTCCCTTTTCCTCCTTCTCCTCCCTTCCCCTCCCCTCCCCTCTCTTCTCCTCCTCCCCTCCCCTCCCCTCTCCTCCCCTCTCCTCTCCTCTCTCCTCCAAGGACACTGTGGACCTAGGGCTTCTACTCCCTCTGTCTGCTCCTCACTATTTGCTTTCCCAGCTGGGTTCTTCCAGTGCTCTCTCCCCACTTTGGATATTTGAGCGGCTGAAGCACTCTAATATGGGAAATAAGCTGCAGTGATGTGGTTTCCTCCAGGGTCAGTTGTCTGTTTTCATCCGATGCTCTTGTCTGTCCACCCCATGCCTCCTCCCCAAATGAACAGGACACCTGTTTTCTACTCGGCTCTGTGTGTCTGTGGGGTTTGGACCTTGCTGCCCTGCAGCTGGGATGGAGGACAGGGAGCCTCGAAAAGAGAGAGCGGCTGGCCTGGATGTGGTGGGAAGGATGGCTGGACAAGGACCCGGCCTTGGGGCTCCCTCAAGTTAGGGCCAGTGCTGGGAGTACGAAGGGCTCGGGACAAAACCAGGCAAGGGGAGGCAGAAGCCTGATCCGGACAGAGCCAGGCCCAGTCTGCAGGCGAGATGCGAGCCTGTTTGGGGGCATTGTGCTGGGCGGGATTGGTTTGCAAAGCCATTGGCTCAGATTTGGATAATACTGGCTCACTTCTTTTGTAGGCGCAGTGTGAGCCCCCCAAAGAAAGTGCTTTCCCAAAGTGGCTTTGAAGCCAAGAGCCC
This sequence comes from Vombatus ursinus, assembly GCF_900497805.2. Taxonomy (NCBI): domain Eukaryota; kingdom Metazoa; phylum Chordata; class Mammalia; order Diprotodontia; family Vombatidae; genus Vombatus; species Vombatus ursinus. Next base: position 1,090,189 of record NW_020954907.1, on the reverse strand, counting down.
ATTGAAGAAAAGAAAGACCCAGAGAGGGGATTAGTTTGTTCAGCAGCTGTGAATTTCAGTGGGAGGTTGATGAACTCCGGAGCCTTTGTTTAAATTAAAGGGGAGGGGGGAGAAAAAACCCCTGCTGGCGGGAGAGCCCCACTCCGGCCGCCGCTGATACAAGGAGGAGTGCGAGCTGAGCCGCGGGGAGCTGGGTCCGCCCTGAGAGGCCGGTTCCCAAACGCCCTGGGGAAAGGTGTCGGGAGCCAGGGAGGGGGCAGTCGCGGATTAGCATGTGAAATGAAGCGTCCTGGCGGCTGGAAGACTGGGGGGGCTGGAGAGGGGAGGAGGTTGGGGAGGAATGGGGGGGGTCGGGGGCCGAGGAGGGGAGGGGGAGGAGTCGGGAGGGGGCAGGCGGATTTAACAGCATCTTGGGCCCCTCTTTTCCCTTCCTGAGCTCCTCGGGGGAGATTGTTTTGCCGGGGCGGCCTTTCTTCCCCCGCCTCCTCTCCCCCAGAGGAGACTCGCCCCTCTGAGAGCCAACGTAAATATTTCTCCTCCTGGAATGCGGGTTAATTAAAAGGAAACCGAGGAGGGGAAGCGTCCAATCCGAGCCTACAATGGTCGTGTCCCCGCTCCCTCCCCGGCCCAGCTGCAGGCTCCTCAGTCTGTCCCTGCTCTGTCCAGGCCTGACCCGAAGGGTCGCAGGGAAGAAGGCCCCCTCTCTAACTGGCCTTATTCCCCTTCACTTCCCCCCTACCAAGTCCTTGCCGCGGCCCAGGGCTCCCCTCTCCACCTCAGGCTAGGCATGTGGAAAGGAGGACAGGGACAAACCTGGGACAGTCAGAAAAGCGATTTGGTGTCCTGGGACTAAAGGTTTGAAACCCGCCTGGATCACCCACTTCCCGTGTGACTCCGGACCAGCAGCTTAATGTCTCTGGGGCTGTTTCCTCATCTATAGAATGATGAGGTTGTATCAGATGAGCTCTAAGGTCCCTTGGCCTTCTATAGCTATGATGCTCTGACCTGGCTTCGAATGCTACCTCTGTGCCTGACATCTACAAGAGTAGGGAAGTTGGTATGAATTGGAGAATAGCTGAATAAATTATGTTACATTGGAAGCCAACGCCCAATGGCTGTGATGGAATACTAGAGTGCCATAAGTAAGGATGAAGGGGATGGTTTCAGAGAAACCTGGGAGGACTTGTATGATCTGAGAGAGGTGAACAGAATCAGACCAATTTACACAATAACTACAACACTGGAATGACAAACAGCTTTAAAAGACAAGAACTCTAGTCATGTCAATGACCAACTATGATTGCAGAGGGCCCATGATGGAGAATTCTACCCATCTCCTTAGAGAAAAGTGATAACTCTGTGCAGATTGAGACGTACATTGGACATGGCCAATGCAGGAATTTGTTTTGTTCGACTGTGCCTATTTGTTACAAGGGTTTCCTTGTTTCCACCCCACCCCCCAAGCTCTCTGCACCTCTAGCAATTCTAAGAGACCGTAAGTTTCAAATAGTTTCCATCTGCCTCCTCCATGGATTAGATCACAGCTTTATGATGCAATATAGGGCTAAAAGATGCTACCTCATGGCACTGTTGTGGCTAGGTGGCACAATGGATAGAACACAGGGCCTGGAGTCAGGAAGACCCGAGTTCAAATCTGGCCTCAGACACCTACTAGCTGTTGTGTCCCTCAGCAAGTCATTCAACTTTGTTTGCCTCAGTTTCTCATCTGTAAAATGAACTGGAGAAAGAAATGGCAAACCGCTCCAGTATCTTTGCCAAGAAAATTCCAGGTGGGGTAATGAAGAATAGGACATGAATGAAACAACTCAACAACATGAAAAAATATGTAAAGCACTTCACAAACCTTAAAATCCTATATAAATACTATTGTTGTTATTGTAGACCCAGAGCTGGTAAGGGACCATCGAGGATGGCTAGTCCAACCTCTTATTTTACAGATGAGAAAACTGAGGCCCAGGGTGTTCAATGGCTTGCCTAAGTTCATATATGTAGTAAATATCAGAGGTGAGATTTGAACCCAGGTCCCTTGCTTCCAGGGCCAATACTTTTTCCACAGCACATTCTGCATCTTTAACATGTAATTCAACAATAATCATGGAGTTTGTTGTAGATACAGGGGACAATGGATGTGAAATGTATATTCTATCAAATACAGTCAACATGTTTAGTTTTTCTGGATTGTTGCTTTTTTCCTTCCGTCTTTTAAGATCTTTGTTACAAGGGATGCCTTGTTGGGGAGAGCTAGTTTTGGAAATGAATGGGATGTGAAAACAAAAGGTATCAATAAAAATAAGATTAAAAATTTAAACTATAATGGAGAGGGAGAGGCCCTCATTAGGGACCTAAAGGGCCTAGACAGGTTCTATCATGACAGATGGGTACCAATCACAAAAGGAGCAAAGGAAAGTCTGTTGAAAGAGTTGGTAAAGAATTAGAAGGTTCTGGGGCAGCTAGGTGATTCAGTGGATAGAGCACTGGCCCTGGATTCAGGAGGACCTGAGTTCAAAGCCAGCCTCAGACACATAACACTTACTAGCTGTGTGACCCTGGGCAAGTCACTTAACCCCATTGCCTAGCCCAAAAAAACAAGAATTAGAAGGTTCTGTTGTAGGGATTGGGCAAAGATGGAGAGGGGAAGGCACTACTTTGTAACAGAGAGTTAGAGAAAGGATCTTATCTTTTCCACTTATCCTTAGTGGAAAGGAATCATTAGCATCAGAGAGCAGATAGGAAGAGTAAAGCAATGTGAAAATCAGTGCAGCTGCTGTGACCCCCTTGCCTGGGGTGACTCTTGACTATTTGTATGCTCTTGGTCTTGGCAAATGTTAAGGCAGAGGAAACCTGTTCCCACTTGCTATTGTTTTCGAGTCCCTGAAATGATGAGTTCAGAACCCTGCCTCTCTTACTACTTCAAAGTAATTGCTTTTCTACATCTGGCATGGGTTTGGGGATGGCTGTTGGTCCCAGAACCTCTTCCCCTCCAAGAGCCCTAATCCTCAGTTTGTATAGCAAGATGGCCCATCTGTTCTGGTCAGGACAGTCCTGGAGACTTCCTTTCCCCTCTTTGACCTAGATTGAGCAAACTCCCACTTTTGCCATGTGGACCGACATTAGAGAGCAACTTCATCATTGGAAAAGCTCTTGGCTACTGTTTTATTGCATTAGCTAGTGGGTTACAGACACCTGGCAGCTTCAGCCATAGGCAAGGGGGCTGAAGTTTGGGAAGGATGTCTGGCATCCAGGCTGTACGACCCGAACAGGAATCCTGGAAGTCATCACTCTCCAGCCCTGGAGAAAAAAAAAGTACATTCTCCAACAGAAGGCAGCAAATGGTTAGGATTGTTAGACACAGATTCCAGTGAATTAAGTTCAAAGTGCTCAACTTCTATTGACCTCAGTCCTTCAGAGAGCCACGATTTTATCCCCTCCCATCCTTGTGGGTGCTCAGTTTTCTATCAGTGTAGTTCATACTGTACTAAGCTGATGGTTGCTTTAACCAGCTGCTAAGGTTGATGAGATCCACCATCTGAGGATGGCCATGCTTCTGGTGAAGAGCTTCTCTGGACCTTGTTTGGTTGGTTCTTGGACAAAAGATACACACAGTCCATTCTTGGTTTTCTGTTCAAAGCCTTTCCATCTTGGTAGGACTGGCCAGAGTTTCGTGCCAGAAAACAATTTCTTATATATAAAATGTAATTAAATAGCTCCATCACACAAAGGAAGAAGGTTCTCAGTCTTTCCTGCCTGGTTCCAGGTCAGAGTTCATCAGTGCGAGTTTAAAGAACAAACAGTCCCACCTGGAGACCCAACTTATATGAACTCTTCCAGGCAAGGAGATGGGATCAGGGGAATGAGGGAGGGCTCTGATTCACTTCTAGTACCTCTCCATGGCCAATGGAGTCAGAACCATGCTCTGTGGCTTCTCTGGTTCTCTGAAGGGTGCCACCTCTGGGTGCTAATGGGGGATACAACTGTCCGGTGGGGTTGGCACCTTGGGCCTCTTGTTCTTCCTTTCCTGTGGAATACAAGCAGGGTTTCCCTTCTGGCCTAACTGTTGCAATCATCCAAACCGGACTCCCCAACTAACCTCCCAAGGCTTCCTCTCCCCAGGAATGGAAGAGCGGGGACTACATGGAGGATTCCTCCTACCTCCAACCTTTGTTGGAGGAAAAAAGGAGTTACTCGGGAAGCGGGCTGCTGTCGCGAAGCAGCAGCTAGTAGAGAAGAGTGGCAATTAGAGACTGGAAGGGAAGGAAAGACCTTATCTGGGTCCCATGAATCTCAAAGTGGCCACACTTTGGAGTTGGAGAGGACGGCTGTGCATAAGACGGTCGCCCTTGACCAGAGCCCACTTAGCTTAAGTAAGGTCAGTGACACAGCGGTTATAGGACAAAAGAAGGTGCTCTCACATTCGGGTGCTAGGCCTCCCAATCTCTACGTAGTTGGGGGAGGAGATAGGCTAAGGGGCCCCGTGAGGGGTTAGGTTTGGGACCCTTAATTCATTGCCAGGGGGCCAGAGATTGTCGGAGGGCACGGGATGAGACGGGGAGGGACGCGATTGCCTTGCCCCGGCCTCTCCGCGGGCTGGCAGCCGGGAGGAGGCCGGGCGGGGAGCTGGGGGTCGCAGGACGCGTCTGGGTGCACTTCCGGAGCTCCGGGGTGAGAAGGGCAGCGCCCCGCCGGGTCCGAGGGCCCCTGCAGTCCTGGGGGGGAGGGGTAGATGGGGTCGGGGCGGGCTGCCCTAGGGCCGCCTCCTGGGACGCAGCCGCTCTCCTCCCGAGCGGCTGCAGAAGTACTTGGTGACGCGGCGGCGGCACTGCTCGCAGCGCACGGCGCAGCACCAGTGAAACTTGCAGTTGCAGCTGGTCACGGTCTCGGCGCGCCGCTGCTCCACGGCCAGCCCGCAGTCCCCGCACAGGCGGCGGCAGCTTCGGCGCTCCCAACGGCCCAGGGCGCGGCCGCGCCGCAGGCACTCGCGGCCCTCGGTGCCCGGCAGGCCGAGCGTCTTGTTCTCCAGGCAGTAGTCTGGCGAGTCTTCCAGGTGCACGAGCTCGCGCGTGGAGATAGCGCGGAAGGTGTCGGCGATGGCTCCCCGGCCCGCCGCGCTGTTGCCTGCGCCCTGCAGCAGCTCCACCTTGAGCGCAGCGTGGTACTTCTCCTTGAGGTGCGCGCCCACCTCGCGAAACTCGGGCAGCTGCAGCCAGCACGTCTGAGTGGTGCAGCTGCCCGACACGCCGTGACATTTGCACGTGCGCTTCATGGTGGCCTTCACCGCCTGGCCGGGGAAGGAGGGGTGAGCGTGGGGTGGGGGGCGGACGGGGAGGGGGCTGGACGAGGCCAGTCCCGCCCCAGCCTTAGTAGTGCTAGAGAACCTTTCCTCCCGAGGCCACCCTTCAGGACCCTGGACACCTCCTGGGAACTGGCTTCCTTCACCCACCCTCAGCCCCAGTCTGAACCGTGGGGCCCCAGGCTGAGCGACTGTCAAGCCTCATCCTTTTTCCCTTTCCCTAACCCCACCAACCTTAAGTACATCTCTGAACCTCTCTCAGGACTCTCCCCAACCTGCACACCATCTCACCTGCCACCGGGGATAACCCTCCCTCCAAGGGCCCTCCTGTCCTGACCCAAAGAGGGGAACTCCAAATAGGCCTGGGAGACAAGGTTTCTGAATTTACTTTTGGGACCTCAAGCCAACTCGGCAGGCTTAGTGCCTCGGTCTCCTCATCTATTAGATGGGCAGAAGAGCAGCCAGAGGGTGAAGGTAGACTAAGTAAAGAAAGGAAAGCCTGCCTTGGGCTTGGGCAGTTGGAGAGGACCTGGAGCCAGCCCCTGCCCCAACCCAGGTCTTGCCAGGGCTCACCTTGCGGCCAGCTTCATTGTTGTGTAAGTTCATGGCAGCCCGGGCATCCTGCCCAGTCTCCAGGGCATCCACAAATTGCTTGGAGATGGCCTCTCCGAAGCCCACGTTGTCACTGCAGCCACCCCATAGCCAGCCCTGTCCCCCTGGGAAGGAATAGAGAGGGAGGAAAGGGCTCTAAAGTCCTGCCATAATTCTCAGGGAGGTGACTCAGCCAGCTCTGGACCTCTAGAGGAGGCACGGTGTGATCTGAGGCTGAGGCCTTTTGCCCAGGGACCTGGGAAATCGTATAACTGTCCCTTAACCAGGGAGAAAAGGGGGCAAGGCCAGCCAGGATTCTGAGTATTTGGAGTCCCTCAAGTCTGGGAGGATTCATCCTTTCTCATTCAACCAGCATTTGTTGAGTGACTACCACAGGCCAAGGACTGTACTAGGCCCTGGGGATACAAAGAAAAAAAAAAGAAATAATCCCTGCCCTTCTACTGAGGAGGCGAATACAACACCTGCGCAGAGAAATAAATACAAAATAATTTATGGGGAGATGGCACTAGCAGCGAGGGGATCAGATAGACCTTGTATAGGAGGCAGCCCATGAGCCAAGCCTTGAGGATGCCAAAGAAAGTTGAGTAGGGTCACTTTCAACCCTGAGCATTAACTCATCCCCAATCTCCTCCAGCTGCGGTCCTCCACCAACCCACTTAGTGGATTTAAGTAATAATAAACAGTGTATGATCTTTAGCAAGAAACAGCTGCCACCCACTCAGCTGATGTTTGAGGGAGTGCCGGAGGTATGGAAAACCTGCTTCTCCTTAGGAATGTTGGGAAGTGGCTTAGTAGGTCCTTGGATAATATGTTATATACCTCCTGTCCCTTCACAATCTCTATGGTCTATATAACCTATTTAAAATTCTTCCTTTTTTAGGGAGAGAAGAGGGGAGGGGAGGGGAGGGGAGAGAGGGAGAAAATTTGTAACTCAAGTTTTTTTTAAATGAATGTTAAAAATTATCTTTACATGTAATTGGAAAAAATCAAATACTATTAAAAAATCTCTATGGTCCAGCCAAATGAGCCTTCTTGCCATTCCTCACTCCTGTCAGGCCATTTTCCCATCTCCATGACTTTGCACAGGCTATTTTCCAGGCCTGGAATGCCCTCCCTCCCCACTTCTTTTCCTAGAATCTGTAGTTTCCATCCAAGCTCAGCTCAAATATCCTCTAAATGAATGAATTGATTCCCCTAGCTGCTACTGCTTTCTTCCCAAATTCCCTTTTATTTATGTATTTACTTTATATATCTGGCATATGTATACAGAGAGGCAGTGTAAGGGAATGGCTGAGTTAGACCTTAAAGCCAAGAAGACATCATTTGAGTCCTGACTCTGATACATGCTGGCTGTGTGAACTTGGACAAGTCACTTAATCTCATAGCATTTTAAGCATAAGGGGCAGATAAGATGCCAACCTGCATTGGTAGAAGGAATTTCCTCACATGGGAGGTCCCTATACCAATGACATCACAATTCCAGTCTCTAGCCTTAGTTTTCATATACTAATCTACGTATGAGGAGTGTGGCCTTGATGGACCAGTGATCCTTGAAAGCAGGGATTTTTTCATTTTTCTCTTTGTAGTCCCAGAGACTGGCACAGTGCCTGGCACGTAGAGAGTACTTAATACATGTTTTTGGATTGATTGATTAGCTGATTCCAGCTTGTAGAAATCCAGGTAGGTTCCTTGAGTGCCTAGGGCTTCTGAGACACCGGGGTATCAAAGTGGGTAGAGTCCTGGACCTGGAGTCAGAAAGACGTGGGTTCAAATCCAGCTCTGGACACTTACTAGCTGTGCAAGTCACTGGACCAGTTTCCTCATCTGTAAAATGGGGATAATAATAGCACCTACCTCCCCAGATTGCTGTGAGGATCAAATGAGATAATATTTGTAAAGTACTTTGCAAACTTTAAAGTTAGTTATTAGTGTTATATCCTTTAAATCCAAGTATTCTTGCTGAAGTGAAGAACTACTCATACCCGTTGACCTGTTGTGCTTCTGAATCTGAGAAGTGTGGGTTGAAAGAGGGGGCTGGATTTCACTTGTGTCACTAGGAGGGGCCATCCTGCCTGTCCAGTATCTAAAATGTATTGGCATGTCACCAGGCCAGTCACCATTTTGGTTGCACTAATCTTCAGGGCCCAGAGAGTCATGAGATCTGGATTTTGGGGTGGGGGAGGGGAGATCGAAAATAAGATCAGTGATCAGGGCCACTGAGACAAGGCTAGTCATTTCTTCTCTTGACCCCTCTGATTCCCTCGATCCTGAAATAGCACACTCGTTGTCCAGAGCATGTGGCCAAGAAACCAAAGTGTGTGTGTGCGGGGTGGGGGGGCCCGGGGGGGTGAATAAAACCAGGGTCCCCCCCAGAGGTGGTGGCAGTGGAGGAATAGGGAGGCCAGCCAACCAAAGACTAAGAATGTCTGTTCTCTGAATCCTAGCAGCTGGTTAGAAACTTGCTCTGGTTTAGAGAGATGAGATTTAGATTACAAAAGGAAAGATCAGATCTTCAGAGTATTTTATTCCCTGAGACACTGAGGAGCCCGGTTAAGGCAGATCTGGGCAGGGCAGGGCCAGGGGGAGGAGCAGGGAAGGTAGAAGGAAGAGGCTGGAAGGGAACTTTGAGGGGCAGGGGGGTAGAAGCCTGAGGAAGAGAAAGGGATTTAGAGCCTAAGGATTTAGGGAACAGTGCACAGGGTTGTAAGGACTGGAGTTGTGGGGATGGGCTTCAGGGGGATGAAAGAGTGTGTGACCTGAGGGAGTCTAGAGGACATGCTCCTAGGACAGACAGTCACAGAAAAAAGAATGAGGAGAATCAGGGAAGAGAAGGGGAGAAGGGTCCCAGGAAGAGAAAAGCAAAGGAAAGAACAGGGAAGGGAACGTTAAAGGGGAATGATGGACAACACATCGAAAAAATTAGTCTTCAAGCTCAAGAGAGAAGGGAGAGCTTGCTCCAAGGGTCTGCTTCCATTGTCTTTTTCTGATGAGAATAATGTGTGGGAAAATGTGCATTCTGGGCTTTTCTCAGCCCCATCTGAGGTCTGAGCTCTCCCAGGTCTGGCTCCATGGGAAGGTCTGAGCTCAGCCTCATGTATCACTTGGGAACAGGTTTCATTGGCTTAGCTCTTTTTCCGTTAGTGGAAAGGGCTCAGTTCTGTGTAGAGCCTCCCCCCTGATACCCACCAAGTTCCCTGCCCCCTTCATATTTTTATTTCTGTCACTGACTCCCACCCCCACCCACCCTCCACACTGGGTACTTACCCAACTGCCCATTTCGGGAATCGTCACATCCACAGTTGTCAAAATCCCCAAGGCTGCAGTTTCGGGTCAACGTGTACATGACCCCAGCAGAGCTGATAGCATGTACAAAGGCTGTCTCTCGATTGGCTGTCAGGAATCAGAATGAGGACATCTAGAGGGGGGTGTAGACTGCCTCCCCTTCAATGTCCCTCTTGCCAACCTCAGAGGCCATCTAGCTGATCCCATACAGGGGAAGCAGGAATCCTCGCTACACAGGTGATCACCCAGGTGACGTTTCAATATCTCCAACCTCAGAGAAGCAGCCCATCCTACTTTTGCTAACTCCAAACGCGCTGAGCTAAAGGTGGGATCCCTGCAACTCTGGGGTCAAGCAAAATACAAATGATCCCTCTTGCCCATGGTCATCAACCAACCAATAAACATTTATTAAGTGCCTAATATGTGCTAAGTGCTTCAGATACTTGAGGACAGCTATGATGTCCCTTCTAAAAATATTCTGGCCTTGGTCAGAAGCCTGATTACATAGGTAGACTCTTCTCCAGGTTAAACATTTCCAGGTTCATCAACCGACTCTTACTTAGTATAGTTCTGAGATACATATATGTACACACATACATATGCACACATATGTGTGTATTATATGTGTTTGTATATCTATATATACATACACATCTATATACACACATACACACATATACACACATACATGTATATTATAGAATAATTAACACATCATACATGATGTACAATAGTATAGTATATCATATCACTCACTCCCTTTCCCCAATCTGCTCTATGCTTCCTTTTCCAAGCTTTCTTTTCATTCATTCCCTCTGTCCTTTAATCAGCTTGTCTGTTCCCTGCTTTCCTCTGGCGCTCTGCCAGCTGTGCCTTCTGGGAATCCAAGAAAAGACCCTTAGCTGAACTGGGGACTGGTAATGGGTCTGGGACAAGACTGAGCCTGAGGGAAATTGGAGAAGAGGATGAGTCTGAGGATCCTGCTGTGGTGACCCTAAGACAAGTTTGCTCCAGAACAGCTGTAGCCAGAGTGAACCAAAGCTCTGCCCTTCAGGAATGATACTCCTCACCTGAACCCCAGGGCTCTTGGCTGAGCCCGCTGGCCAGTGGTATGTATGTATATGTGTGTACATGTGTGCTTGCATGCATATGTTATTTGGAAGTATGATTCCTGCTCAAGCTTTATGCCCATCACCAAGCAAACTAGAGTCAATCCAAGAAATATTTATTAAATGCCTCCCCTGAGCAAAACACTGGGAATACAAATATTAACCCCACATACATCAAGTATCTCCTCCCCTGATAATAATAGGACTTTGCGGGGGCAGAGAACGGGACAGAATAAGGGTGAAGCAGCATTGGACATCAAGGCCCACAGAGTGAAGGCTCTAGGAAGAGGAAAAAGCAATTTTTCTGGGTAGACGAGATTTCAAAGAAGGAGCCAAATGGAGAGAAGAGGCCAGAGCCAGAGACCCCTGAAGGGGTGTGTATATATGTTCAGGGCTGTGCCAGGATATGGGGCTCTAACCTGTGGCCAAGGGGTCCCAGGAGCTGCGGCTGAGGCTTTCCTTACCACTGCGTAGCCCGCCATGACTGGACAGCTGGAGCGCTCTCTCAGGGCAGTTCCATCGGTCCCAGGCAAACTGGTATTTGCATTCTTCAATGCCACTCTGAGCACCAGCGGCCACACTGCTGGAGTAGATAAGATAGGCCTGCAGGGACAAGAGTGTCAGCACGCACAATCACCTGAATCAGTCAGTCACTCAACTAGCGTTTATTAGGTACCTATTATGTGCTGGGCAGTGTTTTAAGCACTGGGGATACAAAGAAGGCAAAAGATACCTCCTGCTCTGAAGGACCTCATGGTTAGAGGGGGAAACAACATGCAAACAGCTACATTCAAGCAGGATATATCCAGGGTAAGATGGGGATAGGTCTTTGAGGATTCAGATTATTCCCATACCTGTCAAACCTAACTCTTCTCCCCACTCCACCAGCATCACCTAATATGTGAACATGGGTCTGCTGACCTCATCATTATTGACGCACAACTCTGCTCAGCATGAGCAGTATCTGGACAGCAAGATCAGGCTGACCCTGGAGGGCAGCAGTCAAAGGGGAGGGGGATGGAAAGGCAGCAGCTGTGGTTAATAGCCCTGAGTCTCTCCCTAATCCTGAGGCAGCCTGCAGCCTACACGTATAACCAAGACAACTCAAGGCTCTCACTGCTGCGTTCAAAACTAATATCATTAGATTTATTTTGAAAAGCCATATGATATTAAAGGAAGAAAAGGGAATATGATAGGATCTCATGACAGGGCAGCCCTACATGGGAGGAGGCCTTTCCTGATCCCCAGTTTCTAGTGCTTTCCCATTACCTTCCACTTATCATATATACATATATATGCGTGTCCCCTGATAGAATATAAGTTCTTTGAGGGCAGGGAATATTTAATTTCTGACTGTGTATCCCTAGTGCCTACCACAGTATCTGGCACAGAGTAGGTACTTAATAAATGCTTGTTGATTGGTTAATTCCTGATTGTCTTTCTACGTATGGATGTAGATCTTCCTTACAGAAGTCATGACCGGGGGTCATTCCACCCAGTTGCTTGAGAACGCCAAAGGAATTAGTTGTGATGAGTCTATGTCATGAGCTCAGTGATAGCCTTGACAATACCTTTTGACTTCTGAGGGAGTTTGCCAGTGGGATGTCCCAAGGATTTGTCCTCTTCCTTATAGCGTCAGGGTTACCCTACTCCTTTATGGCATAGCAAGAACACTAATTTGGAGTCTAAGGATGAATCCCAGTTTTGATATCTTCTACTGATATGACTTTGAACACATCATTTAACCTCTCTGGGCCTCGGTTTCCTTATTTGTAAAATGAGATGATCTCTAAGGGCTACTCTAAATCTACATGAGCCCAGGAAGAAAGGGAGAAGCATCTTGACCTGGAAGTTGAGGCAGTAACCTGGGAGTCGGGACTCCATATTGACTTCCTGGCTTGCCATTCTGCCTTGGGCCAATCATCCTGTCTATGTTTTAGTTTCTCCATCTGTAAAATGGACAATCCTGGTCACTTCCCCATCCTCCAATATGTGGTTAAGTAACATAGATAATATTGTTCTAATTTTGTCTATGTCTCCCCATTCTGCAGAACAGGGTACCTCCCCAGGATCAACCTTCCTTCATTCCCTCTCCCCCAAAAAAGGATATCAGTGTCTCAAACATAGGAGGGAACAATTTTGCCTCATTCTGTCTTGGTCAGATCATATCTGAACTACTAATTTAGTTGAAGGAATTAGAGATGTTTACCCAGGAGAAGAGAAGACTTATATAAGTGGCTGAAGGCCAGGAACTGTTGGATTTTTGTCCTCTCTGGAAGGATCTCCTGAACGAGCAAGGATGCTGATGTGGATACAGATTATTAGGATAAGGAACAGAGTACAAGTTCACAAAAAAGGTTCAAACTAAGTTCATAAAGGAGGTACCAGGGAGAAAGATTCTTTCTCACTGGCTGGAGGTCAGAGAAGGCTTCCTGTGGAAAGTGGTATTTGAGATGAGCCTGAAAGGAAAGACAGGATATGACAAAGGAGAAGAGGTGGGGAGGGCACTGTAGGCAGAGGAATGAATAAAGGCATGGGAGGTGGGAAAATGCAAGAGGTTGTCCTGACTCCCTTGGGAAAAGGTCATAGATAATGGACAATTAACATGGCATCAAGAAGTGGCCAAAGAGCAAAGGTAGGAGACCCCAAAGCGGGAAATCAAAAGTTTCTCTTACCTTTGGACCAGTCATCAGGAAATTATTGACTGACCTAGAATAGATAGAGATCAGAACATGAAAAGAGGAACCAACTGTCCCCTACCCCAAGTAGCTGCTCCTTTCCTATTCACTCCAGATCACTATCCTGTTTTCCTCTACACCTTCAGACTCTGCTCTATCAAGCACTTTGGATACCTGCTTGATCCGTTTGTCTCCCTCCTCTCATCTTGTTCATTCCCACTCTCAGCTTCACCCCCTGTCCTGGCCATCTTAGATCACTCTCCACCTCCCAACTGTTTTCTCCAATTCCATTCGGCACACCTCAGTGTGCAGGGCTCCATCTATCCATTCATCAAACAACAAATATTTATTAAACTCCTACTATGTGCTGAGCACTGTGCTAGGTGCTGGGGATACAAACTCAAAGAACGGAATAATCTCTCCACAAAAAAGGCACAAGGCTCTCAGTGATTTTAAGATGTTCTCTGCCTGCCAACAAACCTCATTAAAAGAAAAAAAAGCCAACTTACACATAATAAGGCTGCAAATCATGAATGTTGTGGCCTCAGAAGAGTACAAATTGTTGATGACCCAAAGGGTAATAGAAAAATGTATGATGAGTATTTTGCCATGAATGACTCACATGCAGCAATTGGTATAAAAGATTTCATAGAGGCTGTATATAATTGGAAAAGGAGGCGAATTGGTAATGTGAGAGGAAAAGATAGTAGGTACGCTGCATTGGTATCCATGAAATACTTTTCTAGCATTTTATTTTTTAATCTTATTTAATATTTTCCCCAATTACATGTAAAAAAACAATTTTAACATTCTTTTTTTCCCCCAAATTTTGAGTTCCAAATTCTTTCCTTCCCTCCCTACCACCCTCATTGAAAAGGCAAGCAATTTGACGTAGATTATACGTGTGTAGTCATGCTAAACACATTTCCATGAAGTCATTGTGTGAAAGAAAACACAGACAAAAACTCCCATGAAAAATAAAGCAAAGAAAAAGTATCTTTGATCTGCATGTAGGCTCTACCAGTTCTTTCTCTGGAGATGGACAGCACCTTTCATCATAAGTCCTACAGAATTGTCTTGGATCATTGTATTGCTGAGAGTAGTTTTAAAAAGTAGTTAGTTTAAAAAGTAGTAGTTAAAGTTATTTGTGGTAGATCATCATACAATATTGCATTTACTGGGTATAATGTTCTCCTGGTTTTGCTCATTTCACTTTTCCTCAATTCATGTAAGTCTTTCCATATTTTTCTGAGAGCATCCTGCTCATCATTTCTTAAATGTATTCCATCACAATCATATACAACAATTTGTTCAGCCATTCTCCAATTGATGGACATCCCCTCAATTTCCAATTCTTTACCACCACTAAAAGAGCTGCTAAAAAATAATAAATAAAAAATAAAAGAGCTACTATAAATCTTTTTGTACACATAGGTCCTTTTCCTTTTTGTTTTCTTTATCTATTTGGGATACAAACTTAGTAGTGGTGGTCAGAGGGTATGCATGGTTTTATAGCCCTTTGGGCATAGTTCCAAATTGCTCTCCAGAATGGTTGAATCAGTATACAACTTTACCAATAGTACATTAGTATTTTAATTTTCCCACATCCCCTCCAACATTTGTCATTTTCCTTTTCTGTCACATTAGCCAATATGACAGGTGTGAGGTAGTAGCTCAGAGTTGTTTTAATTTTCATTTCTCTAATCAATAGTGATTTAGAGCATTTTTTTCATAAGCCTATAGATAGCTTTGATTACTTTGTCTGAAAACTTCCTGTTCATATCCTTTGACCATTTATCAATTGAGAAACAGCTCTTATTTCTATAAATTTGATTCCATTTTCTGTATGTCTGAGAAATGAGAAACTAACTGGAAAATTTTTTTTCACAGTAATGATTACCAACTCCCTCCATCCTATTTCCCCCCAGTTTATCCCACTCTCTTCTTTTACCTTGTTTATTCTCCAAAGTGTTTTGCTTCTGACTTTTGCCTCCCCCAATCTGCCCTCCCTTTTATCAGCTCCCCTCCCTCCCTTCTCCCATCCCCTTCCATTCCTGCTTTCCTGCATGATAAGATAGATTTCTACACCCAACTGAGTGTGTATATTATTCCCTCTTTGAGCCAGTTCTGAGGAAAGTAAGGTCCATGTGCTCCCCTCCCTGCCCCCCTCTGCCATCTTCCCCTCCACTGTAAAGTCTCTTTCAGGTCTTCTTTATGTTAGATAATTTATCCCATTCCACCTCTCCCTTTCCCCTTCTCCAAGGGCATTCTTCTTTTTCATCCCTTAATCTTATTTTTTTTTTAGATAAGCATACCATCACATTCAACTCACACCTCTGCTTTCTGTCTGTCTACTCCTTCTAACTGCCCTAATAATGAGAAAGTTTTTAGGAGTCATAAATATCATTTTCCCATGTAGGATATAAAGTTAATCTTATCAAATCCCCTTATGATTTCTCTTTCCTGTTTACCTTTTTTATGCTTCTTCTTCATCTTGTATTTGAAAGTCAAATTTTCTATTCAGCTCTGGTCTTTTCATCAGGAATGCTTGAAAAGTCTCCATTTTCACTGAACATCCATTTTTACCCCTGAAGGACTATACTCAGTTTTGTGGGTAGGTGATTCTTGGTTATAATCCTAGCTCTTCTGACCTCAGGAATATCATATTCCAAATCCTCTGATCCTTTAATGTAGAAACTGCTAAATCTTGTATTATCCTGACTTTGGCTCCACGGTATTTAAACTGTTTCTTTTTGACTTCTTGCAGTATTTTCTCCTTGATCTGGGGGGGTCTGGAATTTGGCTATAATATTCCTGGGAGTTTTCATTTTGGGATCTCTTTCAGGAGGTGATCAGTGGATTCTTTCAATTTCTATTTTGCCCTCTGATTCTAGAATATCAGGGCAGTTTTCCTAGAGAATTTCTTGAAAGATGGTGTCTAGGCTTTTTTTTTATCATGACTTTCAGGTAGTCCAATAATTCTTAAATTATCTCTCCTGGATCTATTTTCAAGGTCAGTTATTTTTCCAATGAGATATTTCACATTCTTTTCTAATTTTTAATTCTTTTGATTTTGTTTTAGTGTTTCTTGATGTCTCATAAAGTCATTAGCTTCCACTTGCCCAATTCTAACTTTCTTTGTTTTGGGTTTTTTTTTTTTTTTTAGGCAATTGGGGTTAAGTGACTTGCCCAGGGTCACACAGCTAGTTAAGCATCAAGTGTTTGGTCTGAGGCTGGATTTGAACTCAGGTTCTCCTGACTCAGGTTCTCCTGATTTCTATCCATTGCGCCACCTATCTGCCCCTCAATTCTAACTTTTAAGGAATTATTCTCTTCAGTGAGCTTTTGTACCTACTTTTCTATCTGGCCAATTCTACTTTTTAAGGAGTTCTTCTCTTCAGTGAATTTTTGTGTAACTTTTTTTTTATTTGGCCAATTCTGCTTTTCAAGGCATTCTTCCCTTCATTGGATTTTTGTGCCTCTTTTGCCATTTGGCCTATTCTGTCTTTTAGGGTGTTATTTACTTCAACATTTTGTGTGCCTCCTTTACCAAGCCATTGATTCCTTTTTCATTATTTTCTTGCATCACTCTCATTTCTCTTACCAATTTTTCCTCTACCTCTCTTACTTAATTTTTAAAATTCTTTTTGAGCTCTTCCATGGCCTGAGACCAATTCACATTTTTCTTTGAGACTTTGGATGCAGGAATTTTGGCTTTGTTGTCTTCCTCTGAGTGTGTGCTTTGATCTTCCTTGTCACCATAGTAACTTTCTATGGTTGGAATTTTTTTCTGTTGTTCACTCATTTCCCAGCCTATTTCTTGACTTTTAACTCTATGCTAAAGTGGGGCTCTGCTTCCCAAAAGGAGGGGGCATTGTCCCAAGCTTCAGCTTTTTTGTGCAGCTGTTTTCTGTTTGTTTGGTTTTTTTTTTTTTGTTTATTTTTTAGGCAATTGGGGTTAAGTGACTTGCCCAGGGTCACACAGCTAGTAAGTGTCAAGTGTTTGGTCTGAGGCTGGATTTGAACTCAGGTCCTCCTGACTTCAGGGCCAGTGCTTTATCCACTGTGCCACCTAGCTGCCCCCGTGCAGCTGTTTTCAGAGGTAATTCTGTGGACCTGTAGATTTTTGGCTCTTCCAGGGTGTTACGATCTAAAGAGAGGTGTGTTCGCAACTCTCCTGTATATGCACTGGTTTGTGAGTGACCACAACCACTGGAACTGTTACCAAGGTCCCTGCTCCCCTGCAGCCAAAAACTCTAGTGTGCTAGTGTTCCTCCTCACTCTGGGATTGCGACCCAGGACTGTAACCCAGATCTAAGTAGAGGCAATGCAACAGAGTCCTGCCCCTGGTGCCAGCAAATCTCCTTCTGACGCTTGTCCAATCCCCTTACCTTCGGTGGGCAGATAAGTCTAGAAATGTTCACTGCTGCTGATGATTCAGTCACCTTTGAGACCTGCTCCTGGTTTGTTGGGACCCGGTCTGTGCTGGTGTGGCCTGTGCTGGAATGCGCTCCTCTCTCACTCAGGTGCAACAGACCTTTCCTACCAACCTTCTAAATTGACTTGAAGTGGAAAATTGTTTCACTCCATCTTTCTGTTGGTTCTGCTTCTCTAGAATTTGTCATTATTTAATGGTATTTGGAAGACTTTGGGGGAGAGCTCAGGCAAGTCTCTGCCTTTATTCTGCCATCTTGGCTCCACCTCTTCTCCATGAAATTTTAAAAGAAAAAAGAGAAATGCCTTCCATGTCTGTTGGGTTAATCCTTGATGGAGGATTTATGGAAAGACACAACACTGATCACATGAAATGAGAAAGCATGTTTGGATTGTGCTCAGCATCCAGAGGGGGTATACACTCATCATAGATCCATAAAAGGATGCGTGTTTGTTTGAGACAGAGTGAATGCCAGCATAGCCTAATGGATAGAACTAGCTAAAGAAGAGAGTTAACATGCGCGCACACACACACACACATACACACACACACACATATATCACATGTACTATATGCCAGGCACTATGCTAAGTGCCTTACAAATATCTCATTTGCTCATCACAACTCTTGAAGGTAGGTGCTATTATTTTACAAATGAGGAAACTGAGGTAAACAGAGGTTAAGTGACTTGGTGCACCACTTTGTTGCCTCAGAGATAAGAAGACATGGGTTGGAGTCCTATCTCTCACACAGGAGCTATGTGATCCTGGGGCAAGTCACTTAAGCCTCTCAGTGCCCTAAGATCCTCTCCAGGATCTGTAAGTCACAGACCAGTTGCTTGTTGACATTTGTGGAAGTAGTTTGCTCTCCAGGAGCTCCCTACATCAATGAAATTGCAGGTCTGGGGAACAACAGAAACAGGCAGAGTATTGTAAGAGGTGCTAGGGGCAAAAAGATAAAAGCACAATCATAGATCTAGAGAAGACCTTAGGAGTCACTGATTCTTAATTAAGCTCTTAATTTTACAAAGAAGGAAACTGAGGCCCAAAGAGGTTCAGTGAGTTGTCCAAGATCAGAAAGGTTATAAATAGTAGGGTTGGGATTCAAACCCAGTTCCATTAATTCCAAATGCAGCATCCCTTCCATTGTACCATGTTGCCTGCCCTCAAGGAAGCTTCCAGTTTGAGTGTTTGGGGAAGGAGTGAGACAGTGGGCATGAACAATGCATAGGAATATGTTGTACAAGTGAGAATATGATTAAATGAACAGGAGAGGTTAGGTCGGGCTGAGAGATTCAATGAGGGAGGACTCACTTCTAATTGGGACTTTAGAAGACTTTGCTGTAGAGGAAGAATTTTAGCTGTTCCTTGAAAAGAAAGAATTTCAACAAGCAGAGAGATGATGGGGGTCTCTCTGACCATGGAATCCTAGAATCTCAGAATTGCAAAAAATCTTCAAGATCATCTAGTCCAAGTTTTGACCAAAATTCCCTTCTATACATTCACAACAGAGGGACAATCAGCCACTGCTTAAAGAATTTCGTCAAGGACAGCCTATGACCTCTGGAGACAACCCATTCCACTCTTGGATTAATTGTCAAGAAGTTTTTATTTCTTTTGAGCTGAAACCTACCCACTGGCTCTGGTTCTGCCTCTGGGACCAAGCAGGATAGATCTAATCTTTCTTCCCCATTACAGCCCTTCAGATAAAATAAAATAATAACAATACTTAACATTTATGTAGTTACTATACAGTATATACTATGTTCCAGGTTCTGTGCTAAGCACTTTACAAATATTATCTCATTTAGTCCTTACAATAACTTTGAGAGACAGGTGTTATTATTATCCCTATTTTATAGTTGAGGAAATGGAAGCAGACAGAAATTAAGTACTTTGCCCAGGGTCATACAGCTAGTGAGTGAAGCTGGATTTGAACTCAGGTCTTCCTGACTCTGGGCCTGCCACTCTATCCACTATGCCATATAGTTGCCTAAATTAAATTAAATTAATTTAAACAAATTAGATTTAACAAACATTTATTTTTATCTTTTAATAATATTTTATTTTCCCCAATAATATGTAAAGAAAAATGTTAACATTCATTTTTAAAAATTTTGAGTTTCCAAATTCTCTCCCTCCCTCCCCTTTTCCCTCCCTGAGATGGTAAGTCATTTGATATGGTAGCAACCATTTATGAAGCAACTATGTACCAGGCACTGTGCTGGAGATGCAAAGAGCTCAATGAATCATCTCAGGTTCCCTCAACTTAATCACTCTCCCAGATAAGATCTGGTTGGGGAAGAGCTTGGTGAGACTGTCCTCTCTTATGTTTGTAAGGTCAGAAGAGACCTCAGGCATCATCAGATCCAACTCCCTCATTTTACAGGTAAGGAAACTGAGGCCTGGAGAAATAAGTGACTTGTCTAGGGTCACACAGAAAGTCAGTGTCAGAGATGGGGACTCAGACCCAGGTCTTCTCAACTCCAAATCTTGCACCCTCTTCACTATGCCACATTGTTCTAAATGCCATTCCTGTTTTTTAGCTTTTATGATGATTGAATTTTCAGCCCACTAGAACCCCTAGATATATTGTCCTATATGTTGTTGCCTGACTCTCATGCAACAGTTCATTTTTAACTCTAATGTAGAATTTCACATGTATTCCGCTACAATTCCCTCTTTTTTTTTTTGTTTAGCCCATTGCTTTTTTTGGATCATGACTATCACTGTCCTGCTCCATATTATGTCATCTGCTGATTGGGTAGATGTGGAACCTTCTTTTTCATCCAGGTAATTGATTAACATTTTGAAAAGCACAGAGCCAAGAAAAGATCCCCAAGGCATCCCACTAAAGGCCTTCTGCCAAGGCCAGAACATAAGTTAGATGTCTCTGTGGTACCCACACTCCACACTGGCATAAATCCATTAACACAACTTCTCTCTGACTCTTCCAACCAGTTCTGAATCTAGCCCATGTTGTGCACAAGGATTTTGTCAAATGATTTGCTAAAATCCAGAGATATTACATCTGTGGCATCCACCAGCCTGGTAGCCCTGTTATATGTAATAGGGACGGGTATTGTCTGCCCGCTGCATATTTATGGGTAAAATGCTTCTGGAAATTTATGGTAATGTGCAATGGAGGAAGTCTGACCCTAATTCAGAGAGTATGCATGTATTTTGTGACTATTTACTGTCTTCTTACTTTGTGATTAAGAAAAAGCCTTCTAGTTGACTACTGAGCCAGCCAGAACTGAATGTGCATATAAAAGCCATGAACAGTTACCCTTAAAAGGAAATCAGCTATTTCTGGCATTATCTGCTCTCGATGGTCCCATGCTGCCTCTTGATGGCGACCACTTCCCTTTCTCACAAACTATCCCTTTAATCATGAATTCTAGAATTTTGTCAGCAATCCAAGTCAATTTAACCAGATTAGAGTCTGGAAACTCTACCCTCTTTGCCTTTTTGAAAATCAGGACAAAATTTGCCCTTGTCCAATTCTTCCCCTCCTCTCCCACGCTCCATGAAATCTCAAAGTTCACCAGCAGCAATTGGACAATTACATATCTGCCAGTTCTCTCAGTACCCTGGGACTTAGGTTGTTTGGTCCTGATGACTTGAACCCTCTGAGAGCATCAAGGTGCTTATTTATCTTGGATTTCAACTCTGTATTAATCATTTTTGTTCTATCCTTTCCAATGCAAAGGTCATTTTCCTTGGTAGACAAACAGATGCAAAATGAGTTGAACAATTCTACTTTATTTCTGTTTTCTGTTATCATTATTCCATCTACCTCAAATAGAGGCTCTATCTCCCGTTAAAAAATCTTCCTTGGGTCCCCCAACATGGCAAAAAGGGGCATTTTTGTGGTTGTTAGTTTGCATAACCAAAATCAGCTTGCCCATGGAAGCCTACCTAGTCATTCTCTTTAACTCTGAAACCTACTCAGCCAAAATCTAGTCTTTGAGAGGCAGAATTAACAGGACTTGGCTATTGGATTAGCAGAGTGAAAGAGAAAGGAATCAAAGATAACGCCAAGATTTAATCCTATTAGAAACTGTTGCCTGGACCTGGTTGAAGGGTCCCTCTTAAAGATCTAGGGTGAAAAGAATGCGCAGAGAATTTGTCCTCTTACTTATAGCTAGTGAACCTTCACAGCATCCAGCACCTTTCCTAGAAAGGAGAAGCCACGCTCTTCTTGTGGTAACAAAGATCTGGAAACAAAGGGCATGCCCCTCGATTGGGAAATGGCTGGACAAATTATGGCAAATAAATATGAAAGAATGTTTTTGTGCTGTATGAAGTGAAGAAAGAAATAATTTCTGAGAAAGCTGGAAAGACGGCATGAACTAATGCAGAATGAAGTAATAGGATCAGGAGAATAATATATACTGTAACATCTGTATGGTAAAATTGGACAATTTTGAAAGACTTGAGAAATCTGATCAATGCAGTGATCAACCTCACGACAGAGTACTGACAAGGAGTACTTGTTGTCTCCTGACTGAAAATCAAATGCACCTTTTTAGACTTAGCCAATATGGAAATGTATTTTGCTTGAGTAAGCTTACTTGTTATAAAGGTTTTCTTTCATTTTTTCAGTGCAGAGTGGAATGTTAAGAGGAAAAAAACTGTAAAATAAAGGGGATGGTTTCCAAGGTCTCTTCTAGGCCTAAATCTATGGGTTTTGATACTTGAATATGTCTTATCAGGCATTTATTATCAGAATATCCAGGACTTATCCTAATTTTATGGTTGAGGAGAAAGGTTAAGTAACTTGCCTCACATAGCTGGTAAGTGTCTGAGGCTGGATTTGAACTCATATCTCCCTGATTTCAGGTCCAGTATTCCATCCTCTGCCTATTCCCTGTGTGACCTTGAGTAAGTCACTCAAACTCTCTGGACTTCAGTGCCAACATTTAGAAAATGTAGGAGTTGGGCTCCATGACCTCTGAGGGTCCTTATAACTCTAAATCTGTGATTCTATAACCTCATGGGTTTGTTTTTTTTTTATGGAACCACCAATTCTTAGAGTACAGGTATCATTTAGTTCACTTTCCAGCCAAAGCAGAAATTCTGTCCACAACCTCCTAAACAAGAGGTCAAAACACAAAAGTATACTCTAATTAAGTCGCCACATAACTGAAGGCATATCATGTCCTGAGTTACTGGAGGAGGGATTCTTAACCTCTTTGTGAGTGTCATGGACACCCCCTGGAAATCTGGTGAAGCCAATGGACCCCTTCTTTGAATAAGGTCACTAAATGCATAAAATAAATCCATGTGAATACAAAGGAAGCCAATTATATTGAAATAACAGCATTTAACACACACATATATAAATTGTATATAGGTTATATTATATATAATCTATATGTTTGTATAGCATACAACACATGTGTATATATGTATATATGTATGTGTTCATATCTGAGATTAGGAATTCCTTAGAATGTAGGCTCCAGGAGAATAAGAAATTTACCTTACCTAAAATCTTTCTCATGCCTAGCATAGGGCACTGCATACAGCAGGTGCTTAATAAATTTTTTCAAGGTAAGATAAATAAAGACAGATAAAGGAATAAAGGGAGGGAATAAGGGTGTAAGCATTTATTAAGCACTCACTGTGTGCCAGGCACTGTGCTAAGTGCTTTACAAATATTATCTCATTTGAGCTTAATAAATGAATATTTCTCTATGTAGAGAACTGTAGGAAAGGGGATCCCCCATGAATCTGGTCTTACTCAAAATTCTGATACATGATCAGGAACAAGGAATCCTCAGTGAACTCTCTGTGTTTGTGGGGAAATGCCAGGGAGGTAGACTGAGGATGATCTGACGAGATTATAGAGGGCAGAAAAGTAGCAGGTATGTGCCATTGTGGGGGAGTAAAAGTCAACTAACAAGTCTTTATTGAGGATGTAATTGAAATGATAGGCTTCTATCTGTTCATTACTGAGGCAGGCAGACAGCTCAGTGAATAGAGCACTGGGCCTGGAGTCAGGAAGACCTGAGTTCAAATCCAGCCTCAGACACTGTGTGACCCTGAGTAAGTCACTTAACCTCTGTTTGCCTCAATCCACTGGAGAAGGAAATGGCAAACCACTCTTGTGTCTTTCCCAAAAAAACCCCATGGACAGCACTGGCATGCTGTGGTCCATGGGATCACTAAGAGTCGAGCACCACTGAATAAATCTATTCATTATGGGCCAGGAGACGGTGGAGTCATAGTAGTCTGTTTCTACGAGACACTCACTCAGTATGGCTCTCTCCTGCCAGAAAGTCTTCAAACAGTGAGTGACACCTTGTCATATGTATTGTAGACGCATTCTAGTTGGAATAGATGGTCCATCAGATTCTCTTCCAACTCTCATTGGATTGCTATGGACTGTTCTGGCCAGAGACCAGGAAGCAAAATGAGGCTTGTCTTTCTTCTATGCAAATGAACCTTGGGGTAACAGCAGCCCAGGTCCAGGGTGTTGTGCTGGTGTTAGAGCTGTTGGGAATGTTTCAGAGAAGGGTGTCTAAATGCTCTAATGTCTAAATGAGATTTTTTTTTAGGCGGGAAGGAAGGTAGTGTTGCTACATGAGGACAGACTAAAGATGTTAGTGACATTTTTAGGCAGCAGAAGGAGATCTTAGAGTGCCAGACTTGAAGACCTGAGTTTAAATCCCACCTCTGATACTTGCTAACTGTGTGAGCATAGGCAAATGACTTAACCTCTCTAAGTCTCAGTTTACCTATTTGTCAAATGAAGATAATACCTGTAGTATGTACCTTGGAAGGTTGCGGCGGAGTTCAAATGAAAGACAGTATTTGCAGCTGTTTGCAAACTCTAAAGCATGTGAAGGCCAGTCACTATTTTATAGAGAGGAGGTCTGTGGGGTAGAGAAATTCCAGCATGGTCTAAAATAAAACCCAGGAAGCACCTCTAGGAATCAGAAGGATAAGTAACTAGAACAAAGTCACATCAGCACACATTTATTTGCTGTTGCTCAGCCATTTCGGTTGTGTCTGACTTTTTGTGGCCCCATTTGTGGTTTTCTTAGCAAAGATTCTGATGTGATTTGCCATTTCCTTCTCCAGCTCATTTTACAGATAAGGAAACTGAGGCAAATGGGAATAAGTGACTTGCCTAGGGTCACATAGCTAGTGAATGTCTAAAGCTGGATTTGAACTTAGGTCTTCCTTACTCCAGACCTAGCACTCTATCCACTTAGCCATCTAGCTACCATGAATTTATTAAGTACCTACTATGTGCCAGGCACTGTGCTTCAAATGCTTCAGCATCTTAGAAAATGGCAAGAACTTGAGATTCCAGTTAAGAGACCCATTTCTGGTTCTGGCTTAATTATTCCTTGGCTATATCTGGGGAATGAGTGACCTCACACATGTGACTGCCTTTCTCTCGGTCTTATGCTCTGGTCCTCACTGGTAAAAATGAGGTAGTGAGCTGGTAGGTAGTGTGACGGAGCACCAGGGTTTAAACCCTGGCTCTTACTTGTTACTTCTTTGTATGGCCTTGGGCAAGTCACTTAATAGGCATGGGTCTCAGTTTCCTCATTTGTTAAATCAAAGGGTGGCACTCAATGGCAGCCTTTCTAACATACCTTCTGGTCCTAAGCCCTAGGATGCTGTAAGTCTATAATGAGAATGTGATTGATAGGGTCTACCCCTAGGTGTTTGGCAGGAAGGATTGGTACATCTTTTGGAGCCACTACCAGAGATAGATGGATGAATACCCAGGCCAGGACTGCACCAAAGTATTGATTCTTCCTTCTGAACATCTTCCCAGGATGCCTAGGCCAGAGCAGTCAGGGAGAATTCCTGCCCATAAAACCAACATGAAGTGCAACTGAGGGTCTTAGACAGGGAGGAGATGACAAGGATGCTTCACCTGAGCCCCGAGGTCTGGAATCCGAAGGTTAGCCAGAGATGTGGGAGAGCCCCTATTTCCTTCAGAATGCCAAAGAGTTTTCTTAGAACAGCCTACACCTCCCTCTTACTCAATCAGGGATTTAAGGTGTGCTTAACCTGTGCCAGGCCTGGTGGTCGGTGATTGGGTGACACTCCACTGACTATAGCTTACTAAGTGACCCTAAGGCTCTTCCTTTCCCTCGGTTTTAATTTCTCTCTATGATGTCAGGGAATTGGGGGTGTGAGGATTAATGTTTAACAACCTCTGGGAAAAAGATGCAGGTAGGACCTACTATGCGTTCTAATATATGTGATGAACATTTTGTTCATCACTTTCTTAAGTCCAGACAATCAACAAAACAATTTAAACCAAATTCTGAGGTGTAATAAATGCTTACCTGCTCCAGTACACCTCTGGGTGCCGTTTGATCTGCTTTTTCATTCCTACTTTCATTCCCTCAATAAATATTTCTCAAGGACCTACTGTGTGCCCTGACCTGTTCAAGGTGCTAAAAAGGACTTAGAGTCGGGGGAGAGACCTTCGATTCCACCAGTGTAGGGAGCTCCCAGTCTGGAGCACCCTTTCATCAATAAGGATTGGCCACTTAACGGTCACTTAATGTCTCGGAGAGTTGTCAGAGGCTCTTTGCAACATTGCAGCAGACATGCCCAGGCTTAGAGAGCCAGTATATGTGTGGGGGAGAACTTGAAATACCCCTTTCTGAATCTACAGCCAACCTCCTATCCACTACAGAACCCTGCCTTTCACATGAGGGATATGGAGGCAGAAGGGTGGAGTAGATGAAATGTAAACGTCCCTGGCTTAGGAGGTGGGAGGTGGCCAAAGGCCTGGGTGACTTTAGTGGCTAGGTGCTGTGGTAGACATATGCTTAACCTTTCTGGGTCACTTCTTCTGAAATGCTTAAGATAAAGCTTAAAATGAAAGAGTCAAATTAGCTGGGCTCAATAGTCTTCTCTAGTTCCATGGCCTGGTGTTCTCGAAAGACAGAGTTCCCAATTAGCTGCTTAGCTACCAGTGAGCTTGCCCACTCCAATCTCTGATGCCTCTTTGTTTGACTCCTCCTACGTACCTACCCACAAGCTCACTTCAGTATCATTATCTGTGTACGTGTCCTATCCCTTTCTCCCTGCCAAAAAAACCCAGCAAAACCTAGTTGGATGCTCACTAAGGACAGGGAATGTCTTATTTTTTATCCTTATATTCCCATCAGAGGCACCACTTGTGCAGTAGATAGGGCTCTAGCTTTATAATCAGGAAGACCTGGGTTCATATCCTGCCTCTGATACCCCGAGAAAATCTGGTAACCTCCTTGCCTGTTCCCCAGGCAATCTTCTATGACTATAGGCTGCAGAGGAGATGGGTGAAGGCCTGAAGGTGAATCAGATTATCTATCATTTGCTTCTAGCCAGAGGTGATGGACTTAGAATCCAGAATGTGAGCTGAGTATGTGGACATCGGCCAATGTGGGAATTTTTCTTGCTGGACTGTGAGTATTTATTGTGAGGGATTTAAAAAAAAATTCTGTAGGGAACAGTGGGAGGAGAGATGATAAATGCTAGTGAATAAAATTTAAAAATAAACTTAAGAGATTATAAGTTGCAGAAAGGGAGAGGGAGTAAACCCACCAGGAGGTTTCTACAGAGTTGAAATCACAGGTCTGAGCCAAGCCCTATGCAATAATCCCTCCCCCCAAAAAAACCCACCCACCCAACTGAACAACAAACAAAACAGTAGCTCTGAGCACATTGCAGGGCCTTAATGTTTGTTGTGTTAAATTGAATATGTAAGCAAATGCATGAGATCAGATACCATTTCTGTACTCACAAGACTTCATAATTAAAAGTAGGAAGGAAATAAGCATTTCTTGAGCACCTACTATGTGCTAGGCACTGGGCTAAGCACTTTATAAACATTTCATTTCATCCTCACAACAACCCTGAAGGAAAGTAAGTGCTATTATTACCCCCATTTTACCGTTGAGGAAACTGAGGCAGACAGAAGTTAAGTGCCTTGCCTAGGGTCACTCAGTTAGCAAGGTTCTGAGAACAGATCTGAACTCAGATCTTCCTGACTCCAGGCTCTATCCTTTCCACCACCTTGTTGTTGTTCAGTCATTTTCAGCCTTGTCCTATCATTTGTGATCCCATTTGGGGTTTTCTTGGCCAAGATACTGGAGTGGTCTGCCATTTCCTTCTCCAGTGAATCCATTTTGTCAGGCAATCAAAGATTAAATGACGTGCCCAGGGTCATATAGCTAGAAAGTGTCTGAGGCCAAATTTGAACTCAGGTCTTTCTGACTCCAGGTCTGGAGCTCTATCTTTTGAGCCACCAGGTGCTTCCATGGCAGTCATATCAACACCACCTAGCTCAGAAGAGCTTTGGGGCTAGTATCAGTTTAGGGGGAGGAGGGAGAGGAGGGGGAGGCTGGATTACATAGATTTTTGTTAAGGAGGAGAGAGGGTAGAGGGGTTGAGAAAAGGCACAGATTTGAGAAAGTGTACGGGAGAAATCCGATCAAACCAGTGAGAAAAACACCAAAGTGGGAATTTGGAGACCAGAATTCAGGACTCAGCTCTATCACCGAGGTGCCCTGAGCAAATCATTCGTAAGACTAGAAAAGGAAAATGAGATCAGTAAATGGAAGATATTGTTTGCAGGTTGAGAAATGTGGACCAGATCATATAGGCACGGGTCTGAGCATGTTACAAAGCCCTGGTTCTCCAGCTCCCACTTTCAGAATGAAGTTCCCTGACTAATCCTCATACAAGACGGGACATTTTCATTGGCCTCTCCCATCCCTGGAACTCTCTTTCCTTCCTCCTCAATGCTCTAGCTTCCTTCAAGTCCCAGCTAAAACCCACCTTCTAGAAGAAGGCTTTCCTGATTCTCCCTAATGCTAGTGCCTTCCCTCTGGTGGTCGTCTCTAAGCTATCTTGTATCTATCTTGTTTGTTACGTAGCTTTTTGCATGTTGCCTCCATCCTCTGTCTTTTGCCTTTCTTTGTAACCCTAGTGCTTAGCATTGTTCCTGGCATATAAAGGGAGCTTAATAAATGTTTGTCGACTGACTTCGCATTTAATCTTGCGTCTTTGTATCACAGGATTCCCCCTCACATATTCTATGCTACAATCAAATTGGAGACGGCTCTGGAGGAGAAAGTGAGGCTGGTGACTTTGCACAGCCCTCCCTCACTTAAATCCAATTCATTTGCATGTCCTGGCATCACCTCCCTGATGTCATGGTCCTCTTTGAGAACGAAGGACAAATGAGAACATCAACTCCCCGTCTGCTATCTACAACTCATTTTCTCTACCCATTATACTTTTAACATGAAAATTTGTCTTGTGTCATGTTTTTATGACCTGTTCCTTCAGATCTCACATAACTGTTTTATAATTCTGATACATGTATAAACTGTATGATAGTCTGAGAAGCAGCATGGTGTGGAGACTAGGGGCTGAACCTGGGCCTAGGAAGACCTGGATTCAAATCCTAACTCAGATATTTACTAGCTGTGCGATCCTGGGTAAGTCACTTCATCTTTCTTGCCTCAGTTTCCTTATCTGCAAAGTGAAGGGTTGGGCTCAGCGGCCTTCAAGTTTCCTTCTAGCTCTAAATCTCTGCTCCTATGATCTGTGTTTGTGACAATACACAGATGTACTGTGTCTGAGAGCAGGGACTATGTCAAAAAAATCAAGGGAGTCCAATCTATTTTAATAACAGCACTTAAATTTTAAAAACCCACCCTGCCTCAAAGTCACACGGGCATCCTGGTCAAAGCTGTCGGAGAGCTGGACAGCAAGATGGCCTTATCGGTCAATCAGGACACAAGGCACCTCATTAAGTGACAGGGATGCAAAGAAGAAAACAGAAAGGGCCAGCAAGGACCTTTCTCCTGAGCCCTTTGCGATGTCCCAAGGCATGTTCTGGTTTAAGGGGATGCCTTCTCCATCCTGATTTTTTTCCTTCTCATGGTGCTGCTGGATTTTGCTCAATTCTGCTGAAAAGTGCTAAGCTCCACACTTAGCATTTAAATGAAGGCCCCTGACAATATTGGGGGAGCAGTCTGCCCTCCCTTCCTTCGAGGGCCTCTGTGTGAGAGGAGGGGTAGGACACAGAGGGTTTGCGGGAAGCCACCTTCCCAGAGAGCCCAGGAAAGCCTCTGCCAGGACTCTAATAGAGTCAGGACATTTTTCCTCCCTTGCTGCTCTTGTCAGCTGGGCTCCATGCCACCCTTGGCCATATCACTTAATCTCTGAGCCTCTATTTTCTTGTCTGTAAAATAAGGGGTGGGAACAAATGATCTCTCAAGTCCCTTTCAGGGGAGACCCCTGGCACATTAATAGTCTTGTTTGCAAGCGGACCAGCCTTGGTGCCACTTTCTCCTAGAACATCAGGTCAGAAAGATGTTAACTAAATAAATGCCTCCATGAATGCTGCTCAGTTGCAATTGAATTCAGACAACTGAGCGTTCACACACAACACTGCATCTTGCATCTCCACACCTTTGCCCGACCCCCATGCCTGCCATGTGCTTCTTTCTCACCTGGGTTTCATAGAATCCCTCTCTTCCTTAAAGATTCAGCTCATATTCCATCTTCTAGATGCAGCTTTTCCTGATTCTCTCAACTACATGTGCCCCTTCCAAAAAAACCCCGAAGGGTATTTAACCAGCATGTATTTACTCTGTATATGCTTAAGACATCTACCATATTCTTTCCTAATATGTAGCTTGTAGGGACCACTTCATTTATGGTTTTTTTTTTTTTTAATCCCTAGTGCCTGTCACAATGCCTGACACATAGCGGTTGCTTAATACAATGCTGTTGATTGATTTTTCTCACACTTTACTCCTCTCCATGAATCCTGTGATCCAGTAACTCTGGCTTCCTTGCTCTTCCTTGTGCAGGACACTCTATCTCTTGGCTCTAGGCATTTTCTCTGATTGTCCCCCACGCTCACAACACTCTCTCTCTTCATCTCTACCTCCTGGCTTCCCTGATTCCTACACATCTCACTGAACTCCCACCTTCTCCAGGAAGCCTTTCCTGATTGATCCCTCTTAATGCTAGTGCTTTCCCTTTGTTGATTTTCTCCAATTTTACCTATTTGTAACTTGTCTGGACATAGTTGATTACATGTTATTCCCCCATTAGACTAGAAGTTCCTTGAAGGCAGGAACTATTTTCACCTTTCCTTGGTTCCCCAGCACTTAGCACAGGGCCCAGCATGCAGTAAGTGCTTAATACATGCTGGTTTTCTGAACTTAAAAAATGAATGTCAAAAATATTTTACATGTAATTAGGAAAAGCTTAATGAAAAAATAAAAATATTGAAAAAACAAATGCTTGTTGACTGACTAAGAGGGAAAAAATGATGGTTTCTGCCTTCAGGGAATTTGGGGAAAGGAACAGGGAGAGAATGAGGTAAGAGATAGATATATAAATAAACGTCACACAAGTAAGAATGTGATGATGGTCCAGAAGTCAAATAGAGTGGCCTGAGAGGTTCAGTGAGCTAGGAATCATTTTAGCTGGGAAGATATGGATTTCATGGAAGAGAAAGCAGTGAGGTATTGAAGGAAGAGAAAAGTTTCAGTGGGGAGAGATGGTTGGGACAGGGGCACCTTCTATGCATAGGGAATGGCTGGAATAAATGCTCAGAGGTGGAAGAGTGCAGGGAGAGATCGCAGAAGCGTAAGTAGATGAAGGTTGTTTGGAACTTCCAGTGTATATAAAGGTAGGACATGAGATGTGGCTAGAAAGGTAAGCTGGAACCAGTGGGATGGCTTCCTAGGGTAGCTTAATTCAATTCCATAAATATTCATTAAGCAAATTACCTTCCACCCACTCTTTATATATCTTATATGGACCTAGTTATTTTCCTCTTGTCTCCCCCATTAGAATGTTAGCTCATGGAGAGCAGGGACTGTTTTTGCCTTTCTTGGTATTCTCCGTGCTTAGGATCATGCCTGACACATAGCAAATGCTTAATAAGTGATTGTTGACTTGACATTGATACAGCTCGTATATATTCTTCACAACAAAAACAAGGGTCATGCCATTATTATCTCCATTTTACAGATGAGGAAACTGAGGCTGAGTGAGATTAGGTGCCTTGCCTAGATTCTTCCTCACTAAGCCCTTGCATACAATGTACAAGAATCTATACTAGACACTGGGGATATAAAAATAGTTCCTGTCACATAGTAAAAACCTAATAAATATTTATTGCTGGACCAAAACAAAAAAACAAAAAAAACCATCCTTGCCCTCAAGGAATTAATATTGAGTAGGAGGAGGAGGAGATTCATGTTTACAAATTAGTAAATTTAAAGTATATAAAAATAATTTCAAGAGAGAGAGTGCTAATAACTGTATTTTGCCCCAAAGGCAGGGGGAAGTCATTGAAGTTGTTTTTTTTTTTTTTTTGAGGGGAGTAACACGGCCAGACCTATGCATGAGGAAGTTTCTTTTGTTAGTTGTATGGAGGATGGGGCAGAGAGGGGAGAGACTGGACACAGGGAGACAGATTAGGAAGGGATCACACTAGGCCAGGACTGTTTTAGTAAATGCCTGGCTGAGGGTAGCTGCAATGGGAATGGAAAGGAAGGGATGGATGTAAGAGGTATTACAGAGGTAAAAACTGTTTTTAATTAAATTAAATTTTTTTAATTGGCAAAAAATCTATTTTACCAATCTCCTACCCCCAAGTCCACTGGAAAAAAAAAACCAGAACCTTTGTAGCAAATAGGCCAAGTCAAGCAAAACGTATCCCAAATTGCCCATATCAAAAAATGTCTCATTTTGCACCCCAAGTCCATCATTTCTCTGTCCAAAAGTGGGTATTATGTCTTAACTGGGGAATAAAATGGATGAAGTGTGGTGACTAATTGGATGTAGAGGGTAAGATGAGGGAAGGGCCCTTTTTTTAAAGTTCTTAGTTCCGAATTCTCTCCCTTCCACCTCTTCTCCATCCCCGTTGAGAAAGCAAGAAAAAGAAAACTCATTACAAATATGTACAGTTAATCAAAACAAATTTTCCCATTAGTCATATCCCAAAAAAATTACTCTTCAATCTGCATTCTGAGTGCATCAAGGTGAAGGAATAGGTGAACCTGTTTCTATCCCCTTAACTGAGCTGTGGGAAAGCTCCAACGTTAATTTTTTTTTTCTTTTCATACTGGGTGGCCAGGATGATGTCCTCCAATACGATGACCTTGGCTTGACTGTGAGTTTAAAATATCCCTTTTAGGTCTGGGTCTGTCTTGGTGTGGGAGAAGGCAAACCAGTCCGGAAGGTTTGTATCAGAACGACAGGAAATTCAGGCCATCTACCTACCTACCTGCACTGCAGGCTAGGCCTTTGCTCTGGGGCTTGACACCCCCTTATGTGTAGATAATAGGGAATGTTATCAGTTGTGTTGGCCAAGCACAAAGTCCCCCCCCCACATTGGTTCAGCTTCCATCCTAGAACTAGCAAAAAGTAATATATTGTATGAATAAACCAAGCCACATCCTGGGATGGGGATGGGGATTGTTTCCCTCATTCTGTACTCCATGGGAACCAATCAGCGTTTTGGATGAGAATAGAGAAGAGTAAAGGGAACATGTCTGCCATCCTGGTCCTCAGAAGAAGGTTACCCAAAGTGCTAGACTTTGTGGATATCTTAGAAGAATTTTGATTGGAGTGGGTGAAAGTGTGAGACTTGAGATTTCTGGGTCAGAAAGTGCCTCAGGCTGGCATTTTATCCATATAAGAAGCTTGAAGGCTGATCAGAAGGCAGTGTGAAGGAGTAGAAAAGAGGATAGATAATGGAGTTAGATATGGGGTTCGAATCACTAACTACCCACGTAACCTTGTATAAGTCACTTGACTTCTATGAATCTGTTTTCTCATCTGTAAAATGGAATGACTTTTAATGTCCCCTCCAAGTTGAAATCTTACAGTGCTAAGCATCCAGATGAATAAAATGAGGGTGAGAGAAGTTAAAGGACCCATCCAATGTTACACAGTTAATAAGTATCAGAACTGAGATGTGAACTTGGGTCTTTTGATGTCAAGGGCAGATAGGTGGTATAGTGAACAGAGCACTGGGCCTGGAGTCAGGAAGACTCATCTTCCTGAGTTCAAATCTGGTCTCAGACACTTACTAGCTGTATGACCTTGGGCAAGTCACTTAACCCACTTTGCCTCTGTTTCCTCATCTGTAAAATGAGCTGGAGAAGTAAATGGCAGACTACTTCAGTATCTCTGCCAAGAAAATCCCAAATGCAGTCATGAACAACAACCACTCTTCTGACACCAAGGTCCCATAACTAGCTTCTTTG
This sequence comes from Vombatus ursinus, assembly GCF_900497805.2. Classification (NCBI taxonomy): domain Eukaryota; kingdom Metazoa; phylum Chordata; class Mammalia; order Diprotodontia; family Vombatidae; genus Vombatus; species Vombatus ursinus. Next base: position 1,056,492 of record NW_020954907.1, on the reverse strand, counting down.
TAAGAGTCTTAGAGAGGAGGTCCTGAGAGGTCCAATAAATCACCAGGGGCTACACAGCTAGCATGTGTCTGACCTGAATGCCAAAGATGGCATTCTCCTTCCTTTATGCCATTCTTCCTTTTAATGGGGTAAATCTCATGATATGCCAGCTTTTCACATCATGTCCCAGGTGCTGGGGAAGCCATAAGGGGCTTTCATGGTGGTAGGTAAGGCAGGGACATCTCAGATGAATCTTGGAAAAGAAAGAATGAAAAAAGACTGGAATGGAAAACTTTTTGCCCCGCTCGTTTCTGTAACATCTTACCAAGAGTACCCCTTCTTTATGCCATGTTAATGGTGATTCTCAGGTATCCTCCTTTTCCCCCTCCCTCCAGGCATTGAAACCTGAACAAATTCATAACAACACAAATAAAAAATGTAAGAAGAAAGAATCCGGGTCTTGAGGGTGCAGAGCAAATAATAAAGATGGAGAGATCATAGCTCCCAGCTTTATACCAGTGTTGGACAGGGTGGAGGTGGGAGGAAATTTGACAGTGGCATCGAGAACAGGACCTTTAAGTCATCCAGAGACTTGGAGAAAGCACTTAGGAATGAAGGAGGGATCACAGAGGGTAGAATCCTAGAACTTAGAGTTGGAAGGATCCCTGAGATCACCAATGAGGAATGATATAATGAAGAGAATTCTAAACGTGCCCTCCAGAAGATGACTTCAAACTCTGCCTCTGATACTCTCTATATGAACATTAACTATGTCTGAGCCTCAATTTTCTGTAAAAGGGAGAATGGTACTTCCCAGGATTATTATGAGGATCAAATGAGTTAATGTATGTAAAGTGCTTGGCAAACTTGGAATCACTGTATAAAGGTCAGTTACTATTATCTAATCCAACTCCTCCATTATACACATGAGGAAACTGAGGGCCAGAGAAGGAACTTACCCAAGATCATAGAGCTGGTTAGTAGCAGAGCCAAGACTGGCACCCATGTCCCCTGAATCCTAATCCCACCAATGCCCTTTGCTTTAAGTCTCTCAAGCCTTGGTCACATCTCCGAACATCCCAGAGAAGTAGCTGGGTGGGAAGTGAAAAACCAGAGGTCTGAGGTTCACCTCCCTGGCCAATACCAGTATTCTTCAAGCGCGAGAGATAGACGAGTTGTATATCACCACTGTGAGGGTTGTCGGACGGTGTGTCCCCCACACTACCCCCCAAGGACTGGCTGCTTTGGAGTTCATTTTCTATGAGCCTGGCACCATCGTACCTACTAAAAGTGCCGGCTAGTGCTATCCACCCGCCCCGCTCTCCCCTGGGCATCTGCTCCCTCCTCTCTCCCCGAGCCTTTCAGGCAGGGCTACAAGTCAGGCAGAAGTTGGAGCTGCCAGTTTGCTAAGTGCTCCTGGGTTGCATTGATAAAAGGAACAGACAGTGCCTTCATTAAGATGTTCACAAAGGCTGGAGTTGGTCAAGCGTCTCTCGCTAGTACAAGAGCAGACCGCCCACAATCGCTCCCTGGTTTTTTGTTCTTTTGCTTTTTCACAAGAAGAGCTAACAGGCAGAGCCAAGTAATCAGAAGCAGGAGAACTTACACAGTGGAGAATAATTTAAAGGAAAACAACCCTTGAAAGCCAGCCAAACTCTGACCCATGCAGTGACTCCTCTTCGCTTCCGAGAGGGCTGGTGGGGAAACAGACCTCCCTCCTTTCCTTTCTGCAGAAAGGTGGCAGTCTATGGGTGTGGAATGAGGCGTAGGTGGTGAGACATGCCCGATGTGTTAGTAATTCTGCTTCATAACACATGGGTTCTTTTTGGGTGAGAGAGAGGAGAGAGTCATAGAGTGATGTAAAAAGACAGCATCGATTCGATAGTTATTTGGCTCCCAGACTTTAGGCTAAATGGCATTTATTTTTGAGAGCTGCAAAGATTCCTTACCTGCTGCCCCAAATTGCAGAACTTAATTCAGGTCGCAGCTTGTGGCAAAGAGCAATTAAAATACAATGAGTCAGCAGAAGGCATCTGCATGCTGTTCACTCAAAATCAGGCCAGGAAAGTGGGGGAAAGGGGATTTTTTTTTTCAAAACGTTGTCTAATGAGCACTTGCTTTCCCATCTCTTTCTTTTCCCCCTTCTTTTTGAATCCAAACATTTGGATTGGGACAGACAAGCCTCCTAGTCACCTTTCTGTCTGGCTGTGTCAGTGTCAAAAGGAGACAAGCGTGGGCCCCTCCCCAGCAGGGCAGGGGCCAGGAGCTTGTAGCCAGGGCCCTTCTCAAACAGTTATTCTTCCCAGACTGGTGGAGGGGGAGAGAAACCTTGGGTCGCTCCCGGCAGACTCGGAAGGCAGGGGAATTCCTGCTGCCGTGTCACTCGGAATGCTCCCAGGGGACAGGCTTGGGGTGATGCTGCTGTCCCCCTGGGTTTTGTGTGTGTGCAGGAGGGGGGAAACAAAGAAAGGCCTGGTGAAGTTGGAAGGGTTTAATTAAGTGCCCTCCACTGGTTTTCTATTTGAGCAATTACTTGGTGGGCCACCTTGTAATCCCAAGCACTCAAACTGCCAGGCTCCATGTCCAGCTGACATTATTCTGAGCTTCTTTCTAATCTGATTGAGATGGAAATGATCTCCTGGGAGGGGGGAGACAGAGAGTGGGAAATACATTCACTTAGCATAGGAGTGTGACCTCAGGAAGTGTCCTGGACAAGAAGGTCCCCTCTCCTTCTGCTTGAGAAGTGAGAGAGGCTCCTGCGACTCATCCCATACAGTGGAAGCTCAGACTGAGGTCTGGGACGAAAGAGGGTTCAGATTGAGAAAGCTCCAACATTACCCAGTTCCTGGGTCTCTGAACCTTCCTTACCTTACCCTCCTAGTTTTCTTCTTAACATTAGCGTGCAATGAGAAAATGAGAGGCAGAGGGTTGCAGGGGAGAGAGCAGGGGTTCTTAAACCTTCTTTGAGCCATCGAACCCTTTGCCAGTCTGGTGAAGCCTATGGACTCTTCGGAATGTTTTTAAATCCATGGGATTATAAAAGAAATTAATTAAATTGAAATATAGTTTTCAAAATATTAAAAACAAACAAGTTCAAGGATCCTAGGCTAAGGACCTCTTGGATAGAAGGCTAGTCTCTGATTTAAGAAGATTGGGTTCAAATCTTGCTTTTGAAACACAGTACAGAGAGAAGATTATTGGCTCTGGAGTCAGAGAACCTGGGCTCAAATCGCTCCTTTAATGCTTTGCATCTGTGTGACCTTGGGTAAATCAAAACCTCTCTGGGCTTCAGTTCTTTCATCTGTACAATGCCATCTAGGACTAGATGGTCTGAGTTTCTCTTCCACCTCTAGAACTATGACTATGAGCTAACATATTGCTATGTGACCATAGGTAAGTTACTTAACCTCTCAGGGCCTTAGATAACTCTTTAATACTTTAAATCACACAGGAGTTGGCTATCTGTGTCTGTGAAGGGAAATGCCAACACCAGGATTGCCCTTCCCAAACCAGTGAAATCACATATCTACACCCTATTAACCTTCCCTCAAATATGGAAAGGATAACCGAGATATTCACATGGAATATTTTCCCAAAGGAAAATGTTCAAAAGTGGTTGAGAGAGATGTACACAATTGTCACTGAAATGGAAGCCTGCTGAAGAGTTCAGACTTTTCATATCTATACTTCATTTCAAACATGCTTATAAGTTCCAAACCCAGGCACAGTGGCCCACCAGAAACTCTTGATCTCTAGAAAAAAGTGCTATAGAGCAGTTCTTTAGAGGTGTCCCATGAAATTTAAAGGCAGGTAAGGAAGCGAACTAAAATTCAGATTTTCACCTCCAAGCATCATCTCACACCTTTTCCAAATGGTCAACACTAATGCTAGGACCGGATAAAAAAGACACTTACTGACTGGTCTGCCATCTACCTTATTTTGAGTCGGTGGGAATACTATTATAAGGGGAAAACATCTCAGCTTCAACATTTCTTTCCCCACATATACAATGAAAACTAAGTTGTCATTTAGGTTAATGAGTCCTACCCCTACAAGGATGGAAAAGTTTATACAAGAAGTGGGGTCCAAGGCTGGGAAGAGAAGAGGGCTTTCCTCCAGGAGAGAAAGACCTCTGCCTGTCCAAAGTCCTAAGCAGATGACCAGGTCACTTACCAGGTGTGGCTGAGCTGGAGGACACAAGTGAAAAGGAAGATACAGGCTGGGGGCTCCATGAGAAACAGTCCCAGGATGAAGACTTGCGATCCAGGGAGCAGAGATGAGCTCCTCAGCGAGAGGGGGATGGAATTTTCCCCCAACCCCAACTTTCTTGGTGGATAAATGAACCCAAGTAGAGAGCGAAGGGGAAATGAAATGGAGTGGTCAAACTTCCTAAGAAGAGATTATCTACTTAATTAAAGTTTTTTTTTTCCTCTAAGCCCTTCAGCCAATCAGAATTCAAGTGCCAGAGAGAGATTGGGTTGATCAAAAGAACACCCCAGGATCCTCCCAGACAAATGCAGAAGGGGACACGGAACAAGAGGACAAAGAGGGACACGGGAAAGAAGACAAAGAGAGAAAGGGGAGAAAAAGAGACACAGCAAATCCCCTCCACATAATCGGGGCATGTGCCCCCCCAGTGCCTCACCCTCCCCTCCCCACAGGTCCCCAGAGGGGATTTAGATGGAGTTGTATTTTCTGATCCTTTCTCCTCTAGGCTTTGAGTTTTCATTACACCCAGGGCACCTTTCTTTAGAGGAAATGCACCACTCTGCCAGGAGCCAGATCCAGGAGGGAGGGATGGAGAGAAGGGGGTGAGAAGACACAACCTCTGACCCAATTTCCTTCTAATCTTCCTAGCTGACTTCTTCCCTTTATCTTTGTAGTCAAACAGCAAATATTGATGATGAAGCATCCACTGTATGCTCAGCCCTATGCTAGGCACTGTGGGGGAATTACAAAAGACATACATTTCAATTCAGTTCAAACCAATAATTACTTATTAAGTATCTGCTATGTACCAAATATTGTGCTTGGTGCTAGGGACATAAAGATAAAAATGTCAACCTCAAGGAGTGTCTTCAAGGAGCCTACATTCTACGGGCAGGTGAGGACTCTGGACTCCAGGACATTATTGGAGCCTGTTAATTCCTAGACAGGAAATGACAAATCATATGAAATAACATCTAATTCGGTGCTACTGTAACCAGCACCCCAGTCTCTGAACTTACATGAACTAAATCCAATCTTGGGGATAGTCACCCCCAAATCATATCTCTTTGGTATGTTTAACCTTGACTCAGAGGTCCCTCTGGAAAATCTCTGAATACAGCTCAAGGATAACTTGTATCTATGTCTCCAGAGATGTAAGTGAAAGGGTCCCCAGATTCCGTGAAAACATTCAGGGTAACTATACAGATTGGGTATAGGATTGTCTATTTCACCTCACAGAAAGTGAAGAAAATATATAAAGGACTAAAAAAACTTTCTAACCAGATCTGAGATTTTAATCAGTGTAGGGAGCTCTTAGTGAGAAACTTACATATTTATAACGTATAGCCTTAGAGAGTTATCTGAGAGCACGGGAGAGATTAAGTGATTTGCCCAGGGTCACACAGCTAGGATATCAGAGTTAAAACTCAAACCTAGACTTTCTAACTCCCAGACTAGTTCTCTAACCCCTCTGCCTCTCAGTCCAAATAATATAATTACATTCTCTCTGGTGAGTCTCATCTTTACCCAGAATCCTATGCAGTTCTTTAAACTCATAACATTACCATACAATTTGAACTACTGTATGAACTGGGGGTTGTTAGTGAAGCAGGACCCTCCCATTGGATCCATAAGATATGAAAAATGGATGGTAACAGATGAGGGCAAAGTCTAGATCCTCTGCTCTTAGTTTTTTCTGTTCCTCTGGATATAAGGCCATGTGTTTTATCTTCTCCTCAAAGAGGCTGATGATGCCCAGGAACTCCCTTCTTCTCTTAAGTTGAGTCAAGTCAACAAGCATTTATTAAGTGCCTGCTGTGTGCCAAGCACTGAGGACACAAAGAAAGGTAAAAAACCATTCCATGATCTTGGGGAACTCAGAGTCTAATGGGAGGGGGAGGGAAGACAGCATATAAACAACTCTGAACAAACAAAATACAGGCAGGCTTAATTGGAGATAGTCTCAGAGAGAAGGCAGTAACATTAAGGGGAACCAGGAAAGCTTTTAAAAGGTGGGATTTTAGCTGGAACTTGAAGGAGGCCTGGAAGCCAGAAAGTGAGAAGGGAGGGAATTCTAGGCATGAGAGACAGCCAGTCAAAATGCCTAGAGTCAGGAGAGGAAGCATCTTGTACAAGGAACACAGAGGGGGCCTGTGTTACTCTATCACGGAGTGCATGGTGAGAGTAAGTTTGTAAAAACACTGGAAAGGTAGGAAGGGTCCAGGTTAAAAGGGGATTTAAAAGCCAAACTCAAAAATTTTAGATTTGATCCTATAGACTCGATGTACTAGAGAACCTTCTGAAGAATGTGGCCCTTCTCCTTGCCAAGGCAAACCTCTTTATATGCTCAAGTGACCCTATTCCATCCAGTCTTCTCCAGCAGATAGTCCTTTCTTTCATCTGTCCTTTCTCACTAATCTTCAATCCCTCCCTTTCTGCTGGCAGCTTCCCTACTGCCTATACACATGCTCACCCCTCCTCCATCCTCCAAAAACCTTCATTTGATTCATCTATCCCCAATACCTCTAGTCCCACATCTCTTCTCCCTTTCATTGCCGAATACCTTGAGATCACCAGCAGTAGGTGGTTCCACTTCCTTTCCTCTCGCTCTCTTCTTAACTCTCTCTCCAACCATCTTTCCAATCATTCTACTGGAAATGCTCTTTCGCAAGTTACTAACAATCTCTTAATTGCCTTATCTAATGTCTTTACCCAATCTTCAGCCATATTGACCTCTCTCTAGCTTTTGACCCTATCACCCTCTTCTCCTTGATACTCTCTTCTTCTGAGGTTTCCATGACATGGACCTTGATCTCCTCCTACCTACCTGACCATTCTTTCTCAGTTTCCTTTCCTAGATCTTCATTATGGTCACATTCGCTGATTATGGGTGTCCCACAGGGCTCTGTCCTGGATTTCCTGGATATCTTATATTTGCTTATCCCTCCCCATCCCCTCATAATAATTTGCTCATCCCTCCCCATCCCCTAATAATAAATTCCTTGAGGGCAAAAACTATTATCCTCAGTGCCTGGCACATAGTAGGTGCTTAATAAATGCTTGTAGATTTATTGTTGAAAACATTTATATGTTGTCTTACACCCAGAATACTAGGGTTTGCAATGAATGTTAAAAGCAATAAACTACATGGATGGGAAGAGGGTGATCAAAGAACTTGGAAAATTGCATATGTTGGATGGGATAATGGCAAATGGACAGCACAGAAATGACTGAATTATTCAATTCGAATTTTGCTTCTTTTTCCCTCCCCTACTAAACGGAATGATTTTTAGGTTGGGGAATACAAGATCAAAATGGTTAGCAGAAAAGCGAAACCCAAAGAAAAATTTTAAAAAGCACCTAGATGCTTCTGACAAGTTTAAGTCACCAAGCCCTCACAGATAAAATGTTCTAAAAGAATGAATACTATAAATGTGACTATTAAAATGCTTTCAATGGAGGCAGCAAATGGATAAAGGGCTGGAGCTGGAGTCAGAAAGACCTGAATTTAAATCCAGCCACAGACATTTGGTAGCTGTGTGACTCTGGGCAAGTCACTTAATCTCTGCCTGCCTCAGTTTCCTCAACCGTAAAATGGGGATAACAATAGTGATGAGGCTGACTTTTGCCCAGCAACGATGAGGGCCTCCTCTAAATCTGCCCAGTAACAGGAAGCTCTGTCAAATAAAAAAAAATCTTGCTTCCTTAGCCCATACTCTGTATATTAGTCCCCTCATACTGGGACGAATGTTGCAGGCTAAGTTCCTTATTCTATGATCACAGCCTTGAACTGTTTTGGCAGCACACCTGCTTCTCTTTCCTGCCTCTCTCTTTCCCTGTGATTAACTACTCACTTGGCTGAATGGCCAAAAAATTGTGCATAAAAACAAACCCCTGTCTTCCTTCAAACTGCTAGCACTACCAGCACCCCTCGTTCCCAGGGCTAGCCCACTGCTTTTACATCAATAAAGCTCTCTTGACTAAGAAAAAAAAAGAAAAGTATGTTGCACGATGGGCCCACCTGACTCAGTCGACTCCTGCTGCTCCTGTCATGAAGGCATAGGTACCCACCTCCTCCAGACCATCAGGACTGCTACAGCAAACATTGAGGCTGGGGGACTGGGAGCTGAAACAAGGAGCAAGACCAGATAGAGAACATTCTACTCACTTGCATTCATCAAAGGAGTTCTTCCAATCTCCTGTTACTCTGACTGGACTCATTACTTATTTAGAATAAAGTCTTATTCCTTATTCTCTCCATTCCTATGATATTGAATCCCAAACTATATAAAACCCCTTTCTTCAATCCATGTGACCTGTTTTCTCATTTCCATACACCTTGACCCTACCCCCACCTCCATGTTACATTTCACATCTGTCTGTCCCTACTACTGTAACTCCCATTCTTTTTGAAAAACATTTTGTTTGTTTTAATCAGTCAAGATTTGCCTTCTAACCCTCCCAACCCCAACCCTAACTCCCAAGTGAGAATTCAAGAAACATCAAACCCATTACAAACATGTATATTCAATCAAAACAAATTTCCACATTGGCCGTGACCAAAAAAAAAAATTGGTCTCATTTTGCACTCTGAGTCCTTCACCTCTCTGTCATGAAGCAGGTAATATGTTTCATCATTATTCCTCTGAAATTGTAGTTGGTCATTATGCTGATAGGTGATCAGCACATAGTATTCCATCACATTTATATAACATAACTTGTCATCTATTCCCCAATTCATGAGCACCCCTTCAGATTCCTATCTTTGCCACAAAAGAGCTATACATATTTTTGGGCAACTTAGAGTTTGTTTTACTTACTGTTAATCCCTCCCTTAATTTACCCTCCCTCAAATTATCCCTTCCCTCTTCCTTTTTTCCCCCTATTTTTTCTGTTGAGTAAACTGTATTTCTGCCCCCAGCTCTGTGTATGTGTGTGTATTCTTCTTTCTTTTGAGTTCAAATGAGACTGAGATTCAGGTGTTAGTTGCCGCCTTTGTTTGTATAGATATATACTTGTGCACCCTCTATATTTGAGATAGTTCCCCTTAACCTTCCTTTTCCTTCCTCTCCGTGCAGTGTACTCTTTCTTTCTCTTTCCACTTTTTTCTTGAGATCATTAAGACATAACAGAATGACTCCCAGGCCTTGTCTAATTGGATTCTCTCTATGAATCCTGATAATGATAGGGCTCAGAGGAGCAATTTATCCACTTATCATTGTTCATTCATGTTTGCCTTTTTATGTTTCTTTTCACTTCTGTGTTTGAACTGCAAATTTTTTCTGTAGCTCTGGTCTTTTCATCAGGAATGCTTGGAAGTCCTCTCTATCATTAAAGATCCATTTTTTTTTTTTTGCTATTATGTTTCATTTTCTTTGGGAAGGTATTCTTGGCCATTAGCTGAAATCCTTTGCCTTCTGGAATATCATATTCTAAGTTCTCTGCTCCTGTAAAGTGGCGGCTGCTAAATTGTATGTGATCCCGACTGTAGCTCCCTGATACTTGGATTCTTTTTTTCTGGCTTCTTGCAGTATTTTTTTCTTTGACTTAAAAGTTCTGGATTTTGGCTGATGATGTTCCTGAGAGTTTTCATTTTTGGTTTCTTTCAAGAGGTGATTGGTGGATTCTTTCTATTTCCATTTTGCCCTCCAGTTCTAAGAGATCTAGGCAATTTTCTTTCTTCTTTTTTTCTGTTTTTCAAGATATGAAAAGTTGTGGGGCAGCTAGGTGGCTCAGTGGATAGAGTACCGGCCCTGGATTCAGGAGGACCTGAGTTCAAATCCGGACTCAGACACATAACACTTACTAGCTGTGTGACCCTGGGCAAGTCACTTAACCCCATTACCTAGCCAAAAAAAAAAAGATATAAAAAGTTGTAAGATTTATTGTATGTATTTCCTTAAATATATTTTATTTAATTAAATATTTCCCAATTACATGTAAAATTTTTAACATTTTTTTTAAGCAATTGGGGTTATGTGACTTGCCCAGGGTCACACAGCTAGTAAGTGTCAAGTGTTTGGTCTGAGGGCGGATTTGAACTCAGGTCCTCCTGACTTCAGGGCCGGTGCTCTATCCACTGTGCCATCAAGCTGCCCCATTTTTAAAAAATTTGATTTCCAAATTCTCTCCTCCTTGAGAAGGCAAGCAATTTTGTAGCATTTATACGTGTGAAGTCATGCAAAACACATTTCCATATTAACTATGTTGCAAAAGAAAACATAGACAAAAAAGGCAAGAAAAAAATAGAAATTTTTTTAAAATATGCTTGAATTTGCACTCAGACTTCATCAGTTTTTTCTCTGCAGGAAGACATCATTTTTTGTCATGGGTCTTTTGGAATTGTCTTGGATCATTGTCTTGATCATAGTAGCCAAATCTTTCACAGTTGACTATCTTTACAATATTGCTGTTACTGTGTACTATATGTTCTTCTGTTCTGCTCACTTTGCTTTGCATGAGTTCATATAAGTCTTCCCATGTTTTTTGGAAACCATCCTGCTTATCATTATCGCACAATAGTATTCCATCACAATCATACACTACAATTTGTTCAGACATCCTCCAAGTGATGAGCATCCCCTCAATTTCCAATCCTCGGCCACCACAAAAAGAGTTGCTATAAATATTTTTGTATATGTGGGTCCTTTTCCCATTTTTATGATCTCTTTGGGATACAGACCTTGTAGTGGTATTGCTGGGTCAAAAGGAATGTACAATTTTATAGCCCTTTGGGCAGAGTTCCTAATTGTTCTCCAGGATGGTTGGACCAGTTCATAAGTCCACCAACAGTACATTTGTGTCCCAATTTTTCCACATTCTCTCCAGCATTTGTCATTTTCCTTTTCTGTCATGTTAGCCAATCAGAGAGGTATGAGGTGGAACATCAAAGTTATTTTAATTTCCATTTCTTTAATTGGTAGTGATTTAGAGCATTTTTTCATATGACTATTGATAGCTTTGAATTCTTCTGAAAAATTGCCTGTTTATGTCCTTTGACCATATATCATTAGGAGAATGGTTCTTATTTTTATAAATTTAACTCAGTTCCTTATGTATTTGAGAAATGAGGCCTTTATCAGAGAAATTTGCTGTAAAATTACACACACACACACAAAGTTTCCTGTTTTCCTTCTAATTCTGGCTGTATTGGTTTGGTTTGTGCAAAAGATTTTTAATTTCATATAATCAAAATTATCCATTTCACTTCCCATATTCTCTGTCTCTTGTTTGGTCATAAATTCTTCCCTTATCCATAGATCTGACAAGTACATTTTCTGTGCTCCCCTAATTTACTTATGATATCACCTTTTATGCCTAAATCACATACCCATTTTGACCTTATCTTGATATATGGTGTGTGTATGTGTCTGTGTGTGTGTGTGTGTGTGTGTGTATGTGTGTTGTTCTATACCTAGTGTCTTCCAAACTGCTTTCCAATTTTCCCAACAATTTTTGTTGAATGGTGAGTTCTTACCCCAAAAGCTCAGATCTTTAGGTTTATCAAACATAAAATTACTATGGTCATTTCCTACCATATACTGTGTGCCTTAGCCAATATCAGATCGTTTTGATGATTACCACTGTAATATAGTTTGAAGTCTGGTACTGCTAGGCCTCCTTCCTTCATGTATTTTTCCCCTGATTCCCTTCATATTCTTGACCTTTTTTCTCCCAGATGAATTTTGTTATGATTTTCCTAGTTATATAAAATAATTCTTTGGTAGTTCCATTGTAAACTAACTCAGGGAGAATTGTCATTTTTTATTTTATTGGCTCAGTCTTCCCATGAACAATTCATGTTTCTCCAATTATTTAGATCTATCTTTGTGTGAAAAGTGTTTTATAGTTGTGTTCATATAGTCCCTGGATTTGTCTTGGCAGATAGACTCTTAAGTATTTTATATTGTCTGCAGGGTTTTTTTTTGAAAATAGTATTTTATTTTTTCCAACCACATGTAAAAATAGTTTTCAACATTTATTTTTTTATAAGGTTTTGAGTTCTAAATTTTTCTCCCTCCCTCTCCCCCTCCCCTAAGATGACAAGCAATCTGATATAAGTTATACAAGTGCAATCATGTTAAACATATTTCCACATTAGTCATGTTATGAAAGAAGAAACAGAACTAAAGGGGAAAACTGCAAAAAACAAAACAGAACAAAACAAAAAAAAAGTGAAAATAGTAAGCTTCAATCTGCATTCAAACTTCATAGCTCTTTCTCTAGATGTGAATATCTGCAGTTATTTTCAATGGAATTTCTTTTTCTACCTCTTGCTGTTGGGTTTTGTTGGTAGTATACAGAAATGTTGATGATTTATGTGGGTTTATTTTATATCCTGCAGCTTTGTTAAATTTGTTAATTGTTTCGACTAGTTTTTTTGTTGATTCTCTAGAGTTCTCTAAGCATACCATCATATCATCTGCAAAGAGCTTTGTTTCCTTATTGCCTATTTACATTCCTTAATTTCTTTTTCTTGTCTTATTGCTATGGTTAGCATTTCTAGTACAATATTGAATAATAGTGGTGATAATAGACATCCCTGCTTCACCCCTGGTCGTATTGGGAAAGCTTCAGTTTTATTCCTGTTACAGAAAATGCTTTCTCTTGGTTTCAGATAGATACTATTTATTTCAAGAAAGGTTCCATTTATTCCTATGCTTTCTAGTGTTTTTAATAGGAATGAGTATTGTATTTTGTCAAAGGCACCTGGAGGCCAGGCTCTTCTTTTGGAGGAAAACAAAGATATAATATCCAAGATTCTGAGAACTAAAAGATTTTCCCATGGGGAGGAAAGGAGTTAATGTTCTTTTCCTAAACTTATTGGGTAAGTGAGGGCCTTGTCATTTTTCTTTTCTAAATTAAATGTCATTATTTTCAGTGATCAAACATTTTTTTTAAACCTTCCACCTTCCCGCAACACTGAAAAAAAATAAACAAAAATAAAATCCTATCTCAGAGATCATAAAAAAGGTGAAAGGACCCACATGTACAAAAATATTTATAGCAGCTCTTTTTGTGGTGTCAAAGAATTGGAAATTGAGGGGATGCCCATCAATTGGGGAATGGCTGAACAAGTTATGGTATATGAATGTAATAGAATACTATTGTTCCATAAGAAATGATGAGCAGGCAGATTTCAGGAAAACCTGGAAAGACCTACAAGAACTGATGCTGAGTGAAATGAGACTTAACTCTTCTCAGCGGTGCAATGATCTAAGACAATTTCAGGAGACCAATGATGGAAAATGCTATCTACAACCAGAGAAAGAACTGTGTAGTCTGAATGTAGATCAAAAGCATACTATTTTCTCTTTTTTTGTTTGTTTTTTCTTTCTCGTGATTTTTCCCTTTTGTTCTGATTTTTCTTTCACAGCATGACTAATGTGGAAATATATTTAATATGATTATACATGTATAGCCTATATCAGATTGCATGCTCTCTTGGGGAGGGGGGAGGAGAGAGAAGGGAGAAATTTCAGAATTCAAAATCTTATAAAAGTAAATGTTGAAAACTAAAAATAAATAAATTAAATAATCTTAAAAAGACCCCAAAATCCTTATAACACATAAACAAAACAAATCAAAACACTGGTCACATCCCAAAAAATGTGTGTCTCTTTCTTCGTGTTAGCCTATTAGCTCTGTGTAAGGAGGTGAGCCACATTCTTCACCATTGGTCATCTGGAATCAAGATTGGTCATTGCATTGATCAGAGTTCTTATGTCTTAAAATTGTTTGTTTTTACAATGTTGAAGTTATAGTATAAAATGTCCCCCTGGTTCTACTCATTTCACTTTGCATCACTTCATACTAGTCTTTTCATGTTTCTCTTGGGGGTATAAGCCTAGTAATGGAATTACTGAATGAAAGTTTGTGCAAAGATTAGTAACTTTTGGGAGTTTCAAATTGCTTTTCAGAATGACTGGGGCAATTAATTCACAGGTCTATCAACAATGCATAAATGTGTCTGTTTTCTTTCAGCCCATCTAACATTTGTCATTTTCCATTTTTGGTTAATTTTAACAATCTGATGATTGTGAGGTAGAACTCAAAGTTGCTTTAATTTTCACTTCTCTAATTATTTTTGAGCATTTTATTTATATGGCTAGAGATAGATTGGTTTCTTCCCTTAAGAATTGCCTGTTCATGTCCTTTGACTATTTTATCAATTGGGAATGATTCTTATACTTATAAATTTGAATCATTTTCTTATGTATCTTGGAAACAAGACCTTTGTCAGGTGAACTTGTGGCAAAGATTTTTCTCAGTTAATGGTTCCTTTTAAATCTTATTTGCATTGAATTTGTGCAAAATCTTTTAAAATTTTTACATATTTCCCTCCATTCTATTTTCTTATGCTTTTCCCTCTCTTTGTTTCCTGCCCCATCGTTACATAGAAGAAGAAGGACATGGAACCAGATTGTATTTAATATCAAAGATCTATGTTAGATGGAAACAATTTCTATTATTTTGACTCTTTTCTCTCTCCCTTACTAAAACCCCAGTCATAGGTTCTTTCCCTTTCTTTCTTTCCTTTTAAACCCCTTTTCATGACTGGTGGAGTCTTTCTATTTCTACTTTACCTTCTGCTTGTAAGAGATCTGGGCCGTTTTCTCTCATGATTTCTTGAATATAATTTCTTGGGCCCTGTTTTAGTCCTGGCTTTCAGGTAATTCAATAATTCTTAAATTATCTCTTCTTGATCTGTTTTCCAGGCCAGTGTTTTGTTTTTGTTTTTGTTTCTGTTTTTGTTTTTTTGCTATGAGATACTGTACATTTTGGTCTATTTTTAAAAGCCTTTTGACTTTGTTTTATTATTTTTTATTGTCTCATTAAATCCTTAACTTCTATTTGGTACATTCTAATTTTCAAAGACTATGTTATTTGGGCAAGATGTATCTCTTATATGCTAAGCTGTTAATTATTTTCCTAAGTCTTTCCTCCATAACTCTCATTTTTCCCCCCAATTGTTTCCTCTAGTACTCTCATCTCATTCATACTATCATCTTAAACACTCTTTTTTTTTAAAGAACTCACGTATCATTTCTTTGGGAAATTCTAAATGCTCTCGTAAGAAGCTATGGATTTTTTGTTTTGTTTGTTTGTTTTGTTGCTATTTTGAAATTATCTTCCTCCTGGGTTTGTATCCTGAACATTTCTGACATTGGAATAACTTGATCTTTTTTTTTAATTAATCATTCTTCCAGCTATCTTTTCTGGGCAAGCTGGCCTTGCTGGTCTACCTGGGAGACCTAGGGGAAGAATTTTTGTAAAAACAATTTTAACACTCATTTCTAAAACTTTGAGTTCCAAATTCTCTCCTTTCTTCCCTCCCTGCACCCTCCCCATTGAGAAGGTAAGCAATGTGTGGACAAGAAAAAACTCAAGAAAAATAAAGAAAGTAAAAAAAAAAAAAAGTATGCTTCAATCTGTATTCAGACGCCATCAGTTCTTTCCCTGGGGATGGAGAGCATTTTTCATTACGAGTCCTTCAGAGTTGTCTTGGATTATTGTGTTTCTGAGAATAGCTAAGCCATTCATAGCCGATCATCTTACAATACTGCTATCACTTTGTATACAGTACATTTCACTTTGTATCAGCTCATGTAAGTCTTTCCAGGTTTTTCTGAGAGCATCCTGCTCATCATTTCTTATAGAATAGTAGTACTCCATCATCATTACACACCGCAGCTTGTTCAGCCATTCCCCAATTGATGTGCATCTCTTCAACTTCTAATTCTTTACCCCCAGAAAAGAGCTGCTATAAGTATTTTTGTACATATAGATCCTTTTTCTTTTTTTTTTTTAATCTCTTTTGGGATACAAACCTAGTAGTGGTATTGCTAGGTCAAAAGGTCTGTGCGTGACGTTATAGCCCTTTGGGCATAGTCCCAAATCACTCTACAGAATGGTTGAATCAGTACACAACTCCACCAACAGTGCAATAAAGTCTCGCTTTCCCCACGTTCCCTCCAACATTTGTCATTTACCTTTTCTGTCCTAATAGCCAATCTAATAGGTATGAGGTAGTCTGGGGGATGAATTTTTAATCCTGGTTATTCTGAAGACTTGCAACCCCAAAGTTGTTGTGTGGTGCTGGGTGGGGTGGATGGGGGAAAGTTTGAATCTACAATCTATTCTAGGTAATGGACTCCACACTGCTGAATCGGGCTTGGAGATAAGCCCACCATCAGCTCTGGCCATCCATTTGCTGCTTGCCTGGCCCCTCTGGGATACCTCGTACTGCTGGTTTGTGCCAAGGGCTGAGTCCATGATTGGCTCTTGGTGTCCTTTCTCTCCTGACCTATTTTGGAGCTCTGGATGCTAAGTCTCTGTTCCTGGCCCATGCTTGCTCTCCAGTTCCTTGCCTGGTCACTTCCCTGTAGGTCAAATTTGTTATGTTGGCTAGAAAGATGGCCACTATAGTTTCTCCTATGCAATGAGAGCCTTGGACTAGATGACCGCTGAAACTCCGAGGCCAGATTCTTTGGTTTCATGACCTCACCTGGTAAGCTCCTTGTGCTTGTCCAAGTGACCAGAGAGGGGCCACCTAGACCTCAAGTGCCTGGATACCTTTTGTCTTTATATTTACCTCTCTGGACACAGGGCAAAGGCCAGGATTGTGAGAATAAACTTTCTAGTCTTAGAGATGGCAGCAGCTAGTGTGAATTGTGCTCGTATAAATCATTAATGATACTGGGGTGGAGTATCAAATTGTAATCACTTATGGGTTTTTCCTTTTGTATTTTCAGTGGGGTCAGGTAAGGGCTTTCTTCCACCTGGTGTGCATTTGCTCCCTTGAGGGCTTATACTGGATCTGGAAACCTCATTACCCAAATTTGTGAAAAGTAAGACACAAACTATATTGGAGATTTATCAGAGCAAATTCTAGGTGGAAGTATAATAATTAAAAGAGACTAAGATCCTTTTTTTAAAAAATCATCCGCTAGCCCAGAATCTGACCCAGTTCACGTGTGTCCAAACTTTGGAAGGCCCTGAGCCATGAGTTACACTATCAACCATGACCACATACCTGGGCAGAGGCTATAAGCCAGCCAAGACCAGAAACAATGTGATAATATTGCCGCAAGGCCTAGGAAGTCCTGCTGCATTGGAGCCATGAATTGCCCCTCTCTATACATGCCCTTGATACATGTATTTCCTATTTACCTATTTGACCCTTCACAAGTGCACCCTGGGCCCATGAATATGTGTGCCTCATTCACATGTGCATCCTGGCCCTATATGTGCCCTATGTATGCACTGCTCAATATATGTGCTCTAGCCGCTATGCCCAAAGGCTATAAAACTGTGCATACCCTTTGAGCCAGCAATACCACTGTTAGGGCTATATCTCAAAGAGATCACAAAAAGGGAAAAGGACCATATAAACAAAAATATTCATAGCAGATCTTTCTGTGGTAGCAAAGAACTGGAAATTGAGAGGATGTCCATCAACTGGGGAATGGCTGAACAAGTTGTGGTATATGAATGTAATGGAATACTATTGTGCTATAAGAAATGATGAGCAGGTGGACTTCAGAAAAACCTGGAAAGACTTACATGAACTGATGCTGAGTGAAGTGAGCAGAACCAGGAGAACATTGTACACAGTAACAATACTGTATGACAATCAACTGTGAATGATTTAGCTCTTCTCAGCAACACAATGATCCAAGACAATTTCAAAAGACTGGTGATGGGAAATGCTAAGCACATCCAGAGAAAGAACTGTGGAGTTTGAATGCAGATCGAAGCATATCATTTTCACTTTTTTTTCTTTCTTGTGGTTTTTCCCTTTTGTTCTGATTCTTCTTTCACAACACGACTGATGTGGAAATATGTTTAACGTGATTGTATATGAATAACCTATATCAGATTGCATGCTGTCTTAGGGAAGGAAGGAGGAAGGGAGGGAGAGAGAAAAATCTGGACCTCAAAATTGTACAAAAATAAACGTTGACTATATGTGCTCCAGTCACATGGGCTCCTTACATATGTGCTACGTCCCTCTCCATACATATTGTCTTCTCATTGATGATGCCTGTTTTTGTGGGAGAGTGTGTCTCAGGTTGGGGGAGGAAATGTTTGAAAGATAGTTTTCTTAGCGCACAATTTCACTAAATGTCCTTGTTTGGAATTGTTTCTTCTGGTTGTCTAGTAAAAACAAACCCATTTTTGAAAGCACGTGAGCTGCAAATTGTGAGTGGGTACAAACCCACAGAGTATCCTGAACCTGTAGTAGAATCTAGGGGAATACACATATGATTTGGAATGTAGGTGTTATACTATGATCAGGGGTGTGCTGGTAAATGTTTAACCACCAGCTCTCTGAAAATGTAGGATATACTTTTAAGTTCCAACTGCATTTTTAACATTTTCTCTACCACTTTTTAAAGTCTAGACCAGGTGTGGGGAACCTGTGGCCTTCCAGGTCCTTGGGTGTGGCCTTTTGACTAAGTCCAAATTTTATAGAACAAATCTTTTTATTAAGGGGTTTTATTCTGTAAAGTTTGGATTCAGTCAAAGGACCGCACTTGAGGACCTAGAGGCCACATGTGGCCGTAAGGCTGCAGGTTCCCCACCCCTGGCTAAACAATCAAACAATAAATCAAGTCCTGATTTGTAGTTTGACAATTTCTGAGGAGTAAATGTTCACACTGAAAATTTAACAACTGGCTCTCTTAAGCCTACAGAGCTAGCTCTAGTACACTTCTAATATGATCCTGAGAAAGAGAAGGAATTCCCTGTTTTAGAGAGGAGACATTTGGTTCAGGCATCTGCTGAATCTGGAGGTTCAGAATTATACATTTCAAAGAGATGAGAGTTTATGAGAATGTTTGTTTGTTTTTAGGCAATCGGGGTCAAGTGACGTGCCCAGGGTCACACAGCTAGTAAGTATCTGAGGCCAGATTTGAATTCAGGTCTGCCTGACTCCAGGGCTGGTGCTCTATCCACTGCACCACCTAGCTGCCCCTATCAGAGTGTTTTTAATGGAAGTCCTGAAAGAAAGAAAAGCAGCCATATCACCAGGAAGGTATCCCTGGTAAACATGAACCAGTCCGGCCCTCCAAATCAGCAAACCAGGTCTGGTTTTCTTCTTTTCCCTTGCATGCAGAAAGCAACAGCCTTGAAAGAAAGGGAGACCACACCCGAATCTGTTGCTAGGGAAGCTCTGGAATGTAGCAGGTAGAGTGAATACTCCAGATACATACCATCAGAGTTTTGGACACCACATTTTAGGAAAGGCAAGGTGGAGAGCGTCTAGAAGAGACTGATCAGGTGTGGTCCAGAGGTAACAACAGCTTGGCTTTCCTTGCTCTCCAGTGACACCTGGTGGTTATAAAGATATACTTGTTGAATTCAAATATCAACTAGACACAATATTCCAGGTGTATTCTTGGTAAGACAGAGTGCAGAAGGATTATTACCTCTCGACACTAAATTTCTCAATGCAATAGGGAGGAGATTCGATACTGAATTCATGTTTCTTCCTTTCCTTTCCTTTTTTTTTTAAAAGCAGTTGTTCCAGACTGTTGACATACTGAGTTTGTGATAGGTCCAGTAAGAACCCCATGTTTTTAGCAACAAAATTGCTAGAGCATGAGCAAGTAGTTTTTTTTACTCATGCCTCAGTTTACCTTTGTTTCTTATGGAACATGACCAAGATGAGAGGTCTGAGCTTTTTCAAATAAGATTACCTTTTACAGAGACCAAACTTGAGGCGACTGAAATGTCATTAAATACTGTGGATCATGTTACAAGTATCTTGTCTTCACTGAGACTAGATGTGTTTCCACAGAAAGCAAGCCTGTAGAACTGTAATGTTCTCAGAGTATGTGCCTCCAACCACAAATATCTTGTTCTCTGAGCATTATTTAGTTGTGCTGACATTTTTTCCCCGCCCCTTCCCTGGAGGTGAGAGGTCCACGGGTGTTAACGTGTTTTCTGAATACATTGATCAATCGGACTGACTTTTTTCCCTCTCCCTAATACATCCCAATGCACCACAGGAAGGATTGGGGGGGGGTAGGTCAGGTGAGAGGAGAGAGATGGGAAAGGTGACACAGGTGAGGGGAGAGGAAAGGAAGGGAAAGAAGGGAGAGGCGGGCAGACCTTGAACTACTGATGGTCCTCTCCCCTGACTGTGGGCAATGGGGAGCTTGAATAAGTAGTTTTCAAAGGAAGAAACCCATGCTATCAACAACCATATGAGGAGCAGCTAGGTGGCGCAGTGGATAGAGTACCGGATAGAGTACTCAGGAGGACCTGAGTTCAAATCCCACCTCAGACACATAACAATTACTAGCTGTGTGACCCGGGCAAGTCACTTAACCCCATTGCCTAGCCAACAAAACAAAACAAAACAACAAAAATAAACAAACAAACAAAAAACAACAAAAAACAACCATATGAGCAAATGCTCCAAATTACTAATAATAAGAGAAATGAAAATTAGAGCAACTCAGGTTTCACCTCGCATCCATAAGATTGGCAAGGATGACAAAAAAGAAAAATAGGTGTTGGAAGAGGTGTGGGAAAATAGACTCACATGTACTGTTGGTGGAACTAGGAAATGGTAGAGTCAGAAAGCAATTTGGAATTATGCCTCTAATGACCAAGAAATCATATTATTAAAAGAATGTTAAAAATGTTTTTACATGTAATTGAGGGAAAAGTAAAACATTACTTTTAAAAAAGAAATACCATTACTAGGCGTATATAGCCCTAATGGATCAAAGAAAGAGGGAAAGAATCCATTTATGCAAAAATATTTATGCAGCTTTCTTTGTTACAGCAAAGAACTGAAAGTTAAGGGGATATCTATCAATTGGGGCATAGCTGAACAAATGATGTCACATAAATATAATAGTGCAAGAAACAGCAAAAAGCACGGTTTTGAAGAAACCTGGAAAGACTTATAATACAAAGTGCTACAGAGTGAAACAAGTATTACCAGAGCAATTTCCGCAATAACAACAACAATAGTGTGAAGGCAAACAACTTTGGAAGACTTAAGAACTCTGATTAATGGGATAAGCAACTGTGATTCCGGAGGACTAATGCTGAAACAGCTACCCACCTCCTGTCAAAGAGGGGATGAACTCAAGATAAACAATGAGACCCTGCATCTTCAGTTACAACCCAAGTAGGAATTTGTTTTGCTTGACCATGCATATTTGTTACAAAAGCTTTGTTTTTCTTTTTTCTCAAGGGAAAGAGGGAGTGGGAAGAGAGAAGGAGAGGGGAACTAGGGATAGGGCTGACAGAAAAAAAAGAGGGAAAAAAACCCAAGTTTTTCAAATGCATTGAAGAGAATAAGAGACAGACCAGAGGCAGCACAACCAGAGCAGTATTAAAAGTCACTGTACAGAATAGAGATTTTTTTTCAATTTCATATACAATCTGGTTTTTTATTCTGTTCTATGTATATGAAAGGAGTCATTTTTAATCGATATTTGTTAAGTTCAGAATGTTTTAAAATGGGGAAAGACAAATCCTGTTTTTTCAGCTTACTTCATGTGTGACCTTAGTCAAGTTTTGCAACCTTTCTAGGCCTTGTTTTCTTCATCTGCAAAATAAGAGGGTTGGGCTCGATGACCCCTAAGGTCATCATGCTCCATTCCATGATCCTATGTCCGGGTGACCTCTGAAATCCCTTCCAGTTCTGACTTGTTGCAGCCCTCCTCGTTTCCAGCAAGAGGCCGTATCTTTCCCCAACAGAGAAGCTCCCCACCCCCTTCCTTTCTTTCAGTCCTCTGTTATTTGTAGTTTTGTAATGTGGAAAACAGGTTGGACTTTAGCTGCTTGTCACCAAAGAGCAGAACTTGGAGCAGGGCTGGAAGCTGAGAAGAAGCACATTTAGTAGTGATAATTACAGTTGCTCCAAAGGGGAGTGGGTTGCCTTAGGAATTACTCATCACCAGAAATCTTCAGCAGAAGCTGCATGACAGCTTGTCCAAGATTTTGTACACAGATATGGATTGTTGAGGGGCCGCTAAGGGGAACCATAGTGCATAGGAAGAACTCATCTTCCCAAGTTCAAATCTGGTCTCAAACACTTGTGCTGGGGCATGGGTTCAGGAAGACCTGAATTCAAATCTGACCTCAGACACTGACTAGCTGTGTAACCCTGGGCAAGTCAATTAACTCTGTTTGTCTCAGTTTGCTCATCTGTAAAATGAGCTGGAGAAGGAAATGGCAAATCACTCCAGTATCTACCAAGAAAACCCCAAATGGAGTCATGGAGAGTCAGACATGACTGAACAACAAATAGATTGTTGAAGATGACCTTTGAGGGCCTTTCCAACTCTGTGATTCTGGCTTGGATGCTCAAGACTCAGCTAAGCAGTTATGCTTAGGGTATAACTGTGCCCCAGCAGAGCAGAGGAGCTAGTCCCAGGCAGGGATCAGAGAGGACCTTCGGGGGCTGGAGAAATCTAGGGTGAGGCTGCACAGTGTTGTCAGAAGCAGACCTCAGAGACTCGTTTGTCCTAGAATAAATCCACACATAATACAGACTGCGAGCAGAGAGGTGAGCATGAAGGGCTGCGCTTCCTGAGGCCAGATAGGGGAATGAATGGCCCCAGAAATCAAAAAGCAGGGGGGAGTTCTGCAGCAGAGGGAGGGGAGGGTGTCCCTTCCTTCAAAAGCTTGCATAGCCCTGTGCTATAAATACGGGTGGGAGGGGGGAGGGTATATGCCAGGCATACCACACACACACACACACACACACACACACACACACACACACACATGCTTGCACCTTCTGGACATCTACATACACACATAGGTGCTAAAATACACAAGACACCTCCTACATACAGACACAGGTGCATGCAAATACAGACATCCCCTACATACAACATACACAAGTACATATACATACAGACATTACACACACACACACACACACACACACACACACAGGCGCATATGAGATATTTCCATACATAGGTGCATGCAAATACAGACATCCCCTACATACAAACATACACGCAGGTGCATATACACACAGACATTCCATACACGCGCATACACACACACACACACAGGTGCTCGCATCCATATGTACACACAGACCTCAGGGTCTGAGTAGAGTGCAGTTACCAGTTTTGTCTGCAGAGGGAGCCTCAGCCCCACCATTGGCAGCACCACTGGTCAGCTCCATCAGAGAGCCTCTATTAAGCAGAACCTATAGCAGGCCAGGTTGGGAGCGTGGGTAGGGCCAACAGTGAAGACCACCCTCCTACAGAAGCAGGACAAGCTACCACTCTTGGTCTCTGTCCCTCTCTCGGACCCTCATTGGTGGCCCTCCTGTCTTAGGACTCTCAGTTCATGTTGCAAAGGAGTCAAGGAGAAAGCCCCCTATTCCACCTCCTTCCAAGGGTATCAACAAAGGTACAGAGGGAGGGAGAGGGGAGTTTTCCCCTTGGGTGGAGTATTATTTGAGTTACTAATTAGCTAAGGGTTGTCCAAAGGCTTCTGTGAGAGTCACCTCAAAGCAGTGGAAAGAATCTGAATTTGTCATCTGGAGTTCCCTGAATCCCAGAATTTGAAAGTTGCAACCCAGAGACAATCTAACACAAGGATAATCTAGGACAGGGGTGGGTAACCTTCAGCCTCGATAGGTCCTTGGGTGTTAAGTTTTACAGAACAAATCCTTTTATTAATGATTGTTGTTTATTTATTTTGTTATTCATTAAGGATGTTGGGTTATCATCATTTCTGGAGAGTGAGCTCAATTCACTGTTAAGCTATTCTGTTTTAGAATAAATTCCTCTCAGGCCAAGACACTAGACCAGACTTAATTAGGTATTCCCCTTCACTCCTACCCCCAAGCTTAATTAGTTAACAATTCCTTTCTTCTATCACTGCCCTTCACACCCTACCTTGCTCCCCTATTTCTTTATCTGGGAGTCCAAAGATATGGATTCTAACCTCAATTCTACCTTTAACTTACTACTTGGCCTTGAGTGTATTCCTTTCTGCCTGGGCCTTGGTCATATCAACGTGCTACATAAGCTGCCCTTTGCCAGGGCAGCTTTATCTCCCAACAACTGGCACTGGTCATGGTAGTAACCGGATCCTTGTTTCAGTGGCCTGATTTCTTTGCTTCTCAGTTCCACTTACACCACCAGGAGAGGAGTTTCTAACAGTATTCACACCCACCTGGTATCTTCTCACCTTTCTCTGGCAATAGCTGGCCATGAAGAGTGTAGGGAGAAAGGTCTCTGAAATCCTGGGAAAGGTGCATAAATTTTATCAGTGGGTGCATTCTTCATTACTCCCCCTCTGACTGTCAGCAGTACTCAATTAAGCCTGGAATAATCCTCTAATTTTTCAGTGTGTCTTGGGATTCTCTAGTGTCTGCTCCAGACTGTGAAATCCTCAAAGTTGGATCTGCTTCTTCTCTGTCTCCCCCAAACTGTGACTTATCTGCATACCATGACTTTAAATCATCAGGCCCAGAGGACTAATGAACATATCAGAATATTAATAGAAGTAGTCAGCATGTTTGCTGGGTTACTGTCAATGATTCTTGAAAAGCTGAATATAATTCAATTTAACAGGGGAAAATTTAAAGTCTTATCAGGGTTAAGGACTGGACTTGGGATTCCATTGGTATAAGGAGCTACAGGATGAGGAAACTCCCTCTGCCAATATATATTGGCACCTTCATAGCAATATATAGCTGTAGAGAATTGTTTATATCAATGAGAGGTAAGTGACTTGCCCAGGGTGACATGAAAAAATATGTCAAAGATAGGACGCCATTTTCTATCTGCTATATCACACTGACTTTCTAAGATAATATAAAATCTTATATTTGAATTTTAAAAATCAACATCACAAATTCAAAGTGGGTGAGGCATTAAGGTAGGCATTGGTTCACCTGAAAAAGGCAGATTTTTGGCAGAGCCCACCTGAAAAATGAATGTGATCTTAAGGCCTAATTAAGAGGAGGCTTAGTGTCCAGAACATGATGGTGATAGTCTCACTATACCTTGCCCTAGTCAGATTTGAGCGTCCTATTTAAAGGAGGACATTGTCCAAAGGCTGCTGTGAGAGTCACCTCAAAGCTAGTGTCTGAAGGAGGACAACCAGGATGGTCAAGGACCTCCAGAGAAGGTCATATGAGGTTGGATTGAAAGACCTGGGTTGCTTAGCCAGGAGAAGAAAAGGTTTAGTGGGGGCATGAGAGCTGTCAAGGATCTGATGGCTTCTCATGTGGGAGATTTGTTATGCTTGGCTCCAGAAGAAAAAACTAGGGAAAATGGGTAGGAATTGCTATGAGGCTGATTTAAGCTTGAGGTCATGAAAAACTTCCTAAAAGTCAGAATTGTCCAAAAGTAGCATGGGTTACCTTGAGAAGCAGTGGAGCTGAAGCAGAAGTTCCATGATCATTTGCAGATATATTGTAGAGAGGATCATTGTTCATGTATGGGTGGGACCACATAACCTCTGAGGTGTCTGCCATTTCTGAAAATCTCTGACACCATGATTCTATGACAGCAATCAGAGAAGGAAATTGAGGGAAAGTGATCGAGAAGGAAATCTATTGCCAATGGAGGAGACTTGGATGGGCAACAGTGTCCACTGTTACTGGGAGGTCAAGAAAGATTAACAAAGAAAAAAAGCCCTTTGGATCTGGCAGAAGTAGGGTTGCTAAAACGTCTCCTTCCAGGGACATTTGAGGGAACAATTTCAATAGGGGGGTAGGGATGGAACCCTGATTTCAAAAAATTGAGAAGTAATGCACTGGGTGGAACACTGGGCCTTTAGTCAGGAAGATCTGAGTTCAAATCCAGCTTCAGACACTTACTGGTTGTGTGACCTTGAGCAACTCATTTAACCTCTATTTGCCTCACTCAACTGTAAAATGAAGATAATAATAGCGCCTACTACCCAGGATGGTTGTGAGGATAAAATAATATAATATTCATAAAGTGCTTAGCATAGTGCCTGGCAGATAGAAGGTGTTATATAATGCTATCATTATTATTATTGTTGTTGTTGTTATTGTTGTGAGGTGCTGAAGAAGTAGAGATAACAGTTGCAGACTTTTTAAAAAGAAGATTGACAGTGAATATTGTCATTGAACATTCTCGAATCAGAACATCATGATTTCCCCAAAATTAAAATTATGGCTGACCTAAAGGCTGAAGAGCAGTTCCATAGGAGCTATGACTAGGTTATAGTATTTCACCAATACTGACTTATATGCAGGAATAGGCATGATACTATCAAGGAGGCAGATGATCAGAAGAGAGTGTTGGCCAGTCATATGGCAAGAGTGAGTGATAACATGCGGACATGTCAGTTGTATCTCTGGTACCTGAGAAGTGGTAAAAGATCAGGAAAAGGACTCTAGAACACCAAGAGATTCATAGATCCATCAATCAATTAACAAGCATTTATTAAATGATTCCTTTGCACCAGACACTACTCTAAGTTCTGGGGATCCGTAGAAAAAGCAACAGCAATCATTGAGAAGTCTGATGGGAAAGACAATATGTGCATGTATAAGATATATACAAACAAAATACAAAGTTACCTGAGAGGGGAAAGCCCTAGCAGCTGGGAAGACTGGAAAAGGCCTCTGGCAAAAAGTGTAATTTGACTCTTTTCCTTCCTTTTTTGTAAATGGATTTTTAATTACAAGAAGTTCAAGTAACAGGTATCTTTTTTGTCGATGTTGTTGTTAATCTCTTCCTTTCATTATCTACCATCAAACAACTATTAAAAACAAAAAACACATCCTTTGATATATATGTCCATAGTCCAACAAAACAACTTTCCACCTTATCCGTGTTTGGAAATGCATGCTTTTTTGCATTTCTGTAATTCAGTTTTTGTACCTCTCCGGAGGTGACTGGCATTTTCATCTTCATTATTTTAGACTCAGAATCATTACACTGATCAGAATTCTAAAGTCTCTCATAGTTATTTTTCTCTATGATGTTATTATCATTGTATAAATCATTCTTCTAGAATCGCTCGCCTTGCTCTGTGTTATTTCATAAAGATCTTCCCAGTTTCCTCTGAAACTGTTGTGATCCATCATTTCTTATAGTACAATACTATACCATTAAATTCATATGCTATGATGTGTTTTACTATTCCCCAATAGGATACCCCTCTAATTTCCAATTTTTGGCTCCCATGAAAAAGTTGCTGTTAATATTTTGTACACATGAGTCCTATCCCTCTTCCTTTGATTTTTTTGAGCATAATAGTGGTACAACTGAAGCAAAAGGTATACTCAGTTTAATTTCTTTCTGGTCACAATTCCAAATTGCTTACCAGAATGGCTCAACCAGGTCATGGCTCTACCAACAGTGAACTAGTGTTCCACAGCCCCTCCAGCATGTCATTTTCCTCTTCTCTTGTCTATACCAGTCTGATAGTTGTGAGGTGGAACCTTGAAGTCGCTTTAATTTGCATTTCTCTAATTATTAGTGATTTAGAATATTTTTTCATATGATTAGTTATAGCTTAGATTTCTTCCTTTGAAAACTACACATTTGAGGTCCACAAGTATTGTCCATCGTACCTATTTTCAGAGTCCTTGTTTTCTGTCTAGCCCATTACAATTTTCAGGGCATCCACTTCTTGAGTAAAATTTCCACTAGCTTTCTAAGGCAGCAGATTTCCTTGCCATTTTTCTCTCTCTCTAGTTTTTCCATTCTGTATCTTGTTTCATTTCTTCTAGGTATGAGGTGTTGCTAGGGATTTTTTTTTCTTCTGAGACTTTACCTGGACTTGCTGTAAGTTCTCTGGTCTCTAGAAGTTTTGAGGTTTATCCCTTAGACTTTCTCAAGCCAAGGCATTTCACAAATCAGGGTATTTCCTCATGCTGGTCAGAATTTTCCTTGGTTTCCTCATGGGGGGCTAGAAAGTGGCTATATTTTTCCTAGAAGCTTTCTCCCAGAGCTGAGCAGCTGTCACTGGTGCCTAGCTGGAACCTGTCTGGAAGGCTTTGAGGCTGCTCTCTTCACTAGGCCAAGATTGGGTCAGACCCACTCCTGACTCTGTTTCTGTGCTGTGATGGATCCATGGGAAAGCCAAAAGATGGCTCTTGAAGTGAACTGAATTTAGGCCTTCAGCTATGGGCTTGGGGAAAGTTCAGGCCTTTACCAGCTTTGGGCAGGGAGAACTTTGTTGGATCCACCCAGAACATCACTAAGTCAATCTGCTATAGCCAAGGGCCTTGGGAAGTTTGCAGCTGGCTGTAATGGGCCTGGGCGCTAAGGAATTCAGGCAGAGAATGTTGGAACTGCCCCCAAAGGCTCCAGGAGTGGCCGCCTGCACTCTGCCCTCTGCCCTCTGCCCTCGGCTCTCTGCTTGCCTCTGCAATTTGTCTCTCCTAGGATCTTTGCAGGATTCCGCTGTGCGTTCTCCTCAACCCCTACCTCCTGGATCTCTGGGTTGGGGGGAAGAATCTAGAGGTGATTCCCTTCATGGACTAATGAAGCCTCAGCTAGATGCTTGCTGGGCATCTGGGATCTTCTGTGTCTTAGCATGCTTCTATTTTTCCACTGAACTGAGCTGGAGGTAAGAAGGGAGAATATTCTGGACAACCATCAATTGATAAACATTTATTAAGTGCCTACTATGTGCCTGCAAGCACATAGTAGGGATACAAAAAAAGAGGCAAAAGATAGTCCCTGCCCTCAAGAAGCTTATAATCTAATGGGATAGACAATAGGAAAACAAATGTACACAAAACAAGCTATCTATAGGATAAATATGAAATAATTACCAGAGGGAAGCTATCGTGGAATAGGGAATAGGCCAGTATAGCTGGATTTCAGTTATAGAGCTGGGTAACATATGAGACAACAGGACAGGTAGAAAGGGACCAGACTGTGAAGAGATTTCAATGCCAAACAGAGTTTATATTTAACCACAGAGGTGATAGAAAGCCAAGATTAAGTGGTGGGGTGACATAATAAAGTGAGCACTTTGTGAGCTGTGTGGAGAATGGATTAGAGAGGGAGGAGGCTTGAAGTAGAGAGACCAGTTAGGTTACTATTTCAATAGTTCAGGTAAGAGGCTGTGAGGGCCTGAGCTGGGGTGATGGCTGGGTGAATAGAGAAAAGTATACAAGAGATGTTGTGGAGATAGAAATAGCACTATTTGTCAACTAACTATGTGAGATGAATGAGTGAGTTGTTGAATATGACAATGAGGTTGTTAACTTGGGTGACCTGAAAGGATGGTGGTGCTCTTGACAATAATTTTGGGAAATTTGGGAAACAGATGGATGTGGGGGGAGGGAGAGAATGATCATGAGTTCTGTTTCAGGCATGTTGAATCTGAGATCTCTATGGGACATCCAGGTCAAAATATTCAATAGGTCATTGGTGAGGCAGGACAGAAGCTCAGGAGAGAGAGTAGGGCTGGATATATAGAGCTGGGAGTCATCTGAACCCATGGGAGCTGATGGTGTCACCAAGTGAGAGAATATAAAGAAAAAGAAGGCCTATCACAGAGTTTTGGTATATATCCACAATTAATCCATGTGACATGGATGATGAACCAGGGAAGAATACTGAGGAGTGGCTAGACAGGTACGGTGAGAACTAAGAGAACTGTCATGAAAACCCAGAGAGGAGAAAGTATCTAGGAGAGGCTGATCTGCAGTGTCACGTGCTGCAGAATGGTCAAGAAGGGTCAGGATTGGTGTGGTGGGTAGAGTGCTGGATTTAGAGTCAGGAAGGCCTCAGACTAAATCCTCCCTCAGACACTTACTAGCTGTGTGACCCTGGCCACACCACTTACCAACTCTCACCTTTAGCTTCTTTCCCATTAAGATGGGGATGTCAATAGCATTGACTTCACAGGTCTATTGCAAGGATCAAATGAGATAACATATGTAAAGTGCTTCAGAAATCTCAAAGGGTTCTTTGAAGGCTAGTTGTGATGATAATAATGAGGAAGATGATAATGATGAAAAAAATGTGTAAGACGGACATAGCTGAGATCTGCAGTGATGAAAGGAACGGCCCTCTCTATAAAGTCATGGATCAATTTCAGCAGAAAGTGCTCTCTTGTCCACGTGATCTCATTAGTGTGGATGTTCTGCTACTGTCCTTGATGCTGCCTCTCCATCCTCTACAATGATGCTCCTCTACATCTTCCATAAGTTTGATGATGATGGTCCACCAGCAGTATTGGGGACCTTCCTCAGACTCATTCAATGTCCTGAGGATCCCAGTAGAGCACACAGCCTTGTCTGTTGGTCATTCCTTACTGTTGTTGTGTGACTTTTGTCTAAGGGATAAGTAGAACTTTGAAGTTTCCCGAAGGTAATCCATCTCACGCACCTCTTCAATTTCTGTTCAAATCCAGCTCATTTGCCATTTGTAGAGCCTTTCCAAATGCATATGCTGATGGCTGAGCTTTATTGCTTGTCCATTCAACTGTGTGGTTTGGTTAATGATCATCCACTTGGTTTTTCCTATGTGAATAGTTAGGACAAAATCTTTTGAATGATCATGATATAGTGATCATGAATAAACAGACACATCTGTACCCTAAGGACTATGGGACCTTTACTTCTAGCTTGCAACTGAAACCTTCCTTATGTGTTGTTTCCTCCGTTAAAATGGGAGCTCCTTAGGACTAGAGATTGTCTTACTTTTCTATTTGTATCTCCAGCCCTTAACACTTTGCTTTGTACATAATAAGTGTTTAATAAATACTTTATTCATTCATTCATTCTACTTGGACTTTACATTGGATCTCCTTTATGATAATGGCAAACATCTTTAGTGAATATATCTCTCTTTTTATTTTGTGCTTTAATAATAATTCTTACAAGGTTGGTGAATGGGCTTGTCTCTTTTTATTTTTTCAAGGAATCACGTGATTTGGGGAAATGTATGGATATGTTATCTTGTTGGAGGACAGCCTTTAAAGAGACATTTTGCTCTATAGAATGAAGTGTGTTTTTATAGTCAACAAACAATAAGCAAGAAAGATCTTGTATTTTGCATATCCTTCAATCATCTGGTGTTGGCCAAGATATGCGTCTACTCTGGAATATTACTTATCATCATAGCCTGCTTGCTTCCTGTTAAGCCCACCTGGGTGGGACATTGATACTTATATCAAGAACACCCTTGATGTAGGTTATTTGCATATGAATTTACATTGATGGGAAAATCAGTATGTGGGTTGGTAATTATTGGAGTTCTCTTGGCTACCCCCGAACTTAGCTCAGTACCTGTTACATACTAGACACTTAATAAATACTTGTTGAATTGACCCGATGACTTTTTTGGAAAGTAGTAATAAAGTCTGAAATTGTTTCCATGTCTTTGTAGGTTCTCCTACTTCAGACACCTTTCAAATCAATCACCCAATGCCCTCAAAACTGTGTCATATTCTGTGTATATGTGGTCTATTCCACTTACTTTCTCCATCTTTATTTCTTTACTGCTCTTTCCATTTCCTCTATAAGCACATTCAGGATTGTTATTAGTATTTAAATGGGGTGGTTCTCCTCTCAGTGATGAAGAATTTGCTATAAAAAATTTTTTGGAGTGCTCTTCTATCTTTCATCTATTTGTTTTCTTTCTAACTTTTGTCTTTTAATGACTTCAGGATAGCTTAATTTCATCTCTTGCCTTTCTTTTTTTCTTTTTTCTTTTTCTCTTTTGGCTTTGGGAAGGCTATTTTCCATTCCTAGAGGTAAATCTCCTTTGGTTTTGTTCTATTTTTAAAATTGGATTGCTTATTCATTAATAAAAGCGTTTCTTAACTATTTTTTTCTCACTACTCTTCCCCAATTGAATAATGAAAAAAAAATTCTTCATAACAAGTATGCATAGTGGGGAAATGCAAATTCTCATTTCGTTCATGTGCAAAACTGCTTTTCTCTTTCTGCATGTATTATTTTTCCCAGAAAGCATAATAAAAGAGATATTTCTTAGCAGTTTTGGATAAGATTGCCACTGTTTGTCCTTCGTTCCCAAAGAGGACCATGACATCAAGGAAGTGATGCCATAACATGCAAGTGAATTAGATTTAAGCTAGGGAGGGCTGTGCAAAGTCACCAGCCTCACTTTCACCTCTGGAGCCATCTGGGTCCAGTGGCCAGATATAGATCAGGACAACTGAAGATGGGCCAGGTTGCAGTGAGGGACCTTGACCTTTTTAAACTAAGGTCTTTAACAGGTCTCAATTTGACTGAGGCAAGGCCTATTCAGTGATTAAGGCTTAATAAGAAATGAGGCAAAGAATGGCCTTAAGAAAGAAAAAAAAAAGTCTGGGAGGGGAAGACCTTCAGGGTTTCCTGGCAAAACAGAAACAATTGCTATTTACATTCATTTTGAGCCAACCAAGGCCCAAACTAAGACCAAGCAGAGCTTGGCCTGGGACCTATTATTGGCCAATCAATGAGAGCTAGAGTGATTTGGAGAGCCAGAGTCATTTGGGATTAAGGCTAGTATTTAAGAGGGAAGGAAAAAAAAGTTCAGAAATTAAAAATTTACATTCCCTTTGGGGTGTGATACCCTTTGTGGGCAGAGGAAAGAAAGAAAGAAAAAAAGAAAGAGAGACAGAGGCAGAAGGAGAGAAAGGCAAATACACACACACGTAGGACAAAATGGAGTCAACTATCTTCTGAAAACCCAATTTTGCCATCCTCTTTTGTCATCTTTGCCAATCTGAGGGATGGGAGGTAGCATCTCAGGATTGCTTTAATTAGTATTTCTCTAATTATTAGTGATCTGGAGCAGTTTCTTCTTTTGGAAACTTCTCGTTGTTAACCTTTGACCATTTATCTATTGGGGAATGGTTCTCAGTCTTATAAATTTGAATCAGTCACCTATATATCTTGGATATGAGGCTTTTAACAGAAAAAAAAATTGCTACAGAGGTTTCAGTTTTTTTTTCTTTTTCCTAGTTGCTTGCTTCCCTTCTAATGTTTGATGCATTAAATGGTTTGCATTTTTTGAATCTGCTTTTTCCCTCCTCTGATTCTTACTTGTTTGTAATTTGGCACTGCTTACAATCCTCTCTCCTCATGTACAGGGTCTTCAACAAGTTTGTAAAGCCAGTGTTGCCCTGGACTGTTATATCTCTCTGCTTGGCAAATAGATCATGTTTGTTTTTAACTTCTTTTAATCTCTTTATTGAAGCAACTGATTTCCATCATCATCAGATTAGGTGCCTTCTCATTCCATTTGCCATTTTTTTCAGTTTCAACAACTTGTATAAATAGGTCATGTTGCTGTTATTTTAAACGCCAATCATCTTTTTCTCTAAATTTTAACTTTTTTCCCCCTTCTAGCCTTGTATTCAATGCGATCTTTGCTCTAACAATTTGGTGTTCTGACTTCCATAGACAGCTAAATATGAACAATTTCCACATCAGTGTCACCAACTGTGATACATGACATGAACGTAGTGGAATATATTTGTGATATAGGAGATGATGAGGATGAAAGCTATAGGGAGGTATCATATGAACTGATACAAAGAGAAGGAGAACCAGGAAAACAATTTACACAATTTGGTTATTACCAAACAACGTAAATGGGAAAAAGCAACACTAATAACAAAAAGAAACCAAAATGCTATGTGGTTGTATATAATAAATAATGATAATCTAATGCTCCTTTCTTTGCAGAGGTGGGGGATGGGGAAGGTAGACCTTGGCCTATGCTTTCAGACTCAGATAGTGTTTTCATTAATTTGACTGAATTGCTTCACCTACCCACCCCACCTTCTTTTTCTTTGTTATAAAAGCCTCCCTTTGAGTAGGGGAGGAGGAGGGATGTATTTAGAATATAAACTGTTGCGGCAAAAAAAAAGAAAAAAAAATGTATTAAAAAGAAGTTTAAAAGAAAACCGTGACAAAGATAAAGACTTTATTTAGATAGCAGACAATAGCAGTCTCTTTTTATATCTCCCCGAGATTTAAGATTTGTAATGCATATTTGTCAAGGTCTAGAAGCAGATAGGGCTAGGCTCTGGGTGGAGAGAGAGGCTTTGATAAATGAAACCTAGCCCTCAGAGGCACACAGTCTCCTTGGGGCTTGTATTTATACAAACAGAGATAATATTGTCACGTGCTCTGTGAGTGAGGCAAACAAGGGTGGGAAGCCTGGAGTCATCCCAGAGCTTCCCGAGGGAGGTGGGACTGGGGATGGGCTTTGACAGATTGGAGGACTGCGATCGGCTGGAGTGGGGAGAGAGAGCAGGGAAGGCTGAGGCGGAAGTGAGCATGTTGGTGGATGGGCAAAGTCCTATTCCATCTTCATTTGGAACTGAAGTCTAAGGGACGCCTGGGGTGAGAAGTTTCAGCTGGGACTCTTCCACTCAGCCCTGTGTGTTGGGGGCACAAGAACCAAGCAGAGGATGGTAGCTGATGATGGAAGTATCTTATCAGTATATCGTGCCCAGTGATCAAAATATGGCCTATGTGGGAAAATCCATTTAGACATCTTTAACTCAGTAACCGTGTGAGGCTTTACTGCCTTTGAGCACCAGGGTGAAGAGCTCCTTCACTCACACCCTGTAAAGTGGGAAAACCTGAAGGCTGCTTCCTTCTTCTCTCCCCTTAGGCTGTGTAGATCCTGAAATGGGCCTTTTTGTTCCTTCTTTTCTGTTCTAGATGTAGAGAGTGTCGTCTCTAATCTGTTTAGAAGTGCATACCATGGGAATCTGGGAATCCATGAATCCTAGCCAGACTTGGAGAGAAAACAGCAACACTCAGCAACTGGTCCACGACTCTAGCCCAGGAGCTCAGCCCCCTCCACCAAAGCCCGCCGCCACCATGATGTGTAGAAGTGTGTGTGTGTGTGTGTGTGTGTGTGTGTGTGTGTGTGCATGTATACGTATGTGTCTCCAGCTTGGAGATTCCATTCCCTACCCCTGAAACCCCTGCAAGTCTGTATTAATCTATGTATCTCTATCTACGACATCTGGGATACCACATGTGTATATGTGTACCTATTGTTTAATCATTCAATCGTGTTCAACTCTTTTTAAAAATATATTTTATCTTTCCCCTAATTGCATGTTAAAACAATTTCTTTTAACATTTGGGTTTTTTTTTTTTAGTTTTGAGTTCCAAATTCTATCCACCTCTCTGTTCCTCCCCTCCCCACTCCCTTAGATAGTAAGCAATCAGACATTGGTTATGCATAACAACAAAGGACAATATATACAATCATACAAAACATTTCCCTATTAGTCATTTTGTACAAGAAGCGTGTCCAACTCTTCATGACCCTGTGGATCATAGCATGCTAATGCTGTTCATAGGGTTTTCTTGGCAAAGATACTGGAGTAGTTTGCCTTTTCCTTCTCTAGCTCATTTTACAGATGAGGAAACTGAGGCAAACAGGGTTAAGTGACTTGCCCAGGGTCACACAGCTAGTAATTGTCTGAGGCCAGATTGGAATTCAGGTCTTCTTGACTCCAGGCCTGGCACTTTATCCACTATGTGTGTGTGTGTATACACATATGTATACATGCATATACACTCGTGCATGTACATTTGTAACTTTGTATAGACACTGTACACATGTATGTGTGCAATACATATGTACACATCTATGTGTACATACATATATGTACATGTGTACATGTGTGCATTATAAATGCTGGTGTGTGTATAACATGGATGCTCTGGCCCCACTCTCAGGGCCAAGCCTGTTACATTTAATGCTACCATCATCTCAGGTAGCCTGAGGGAGTATATGTATATGTATATGTATATGTATATGTATATGTATATGTATA